>NC_092210.1:61801495-61883069 GCF_043381705.1 Parasteatoda tepidariorum | reverse complement strand
TAATCTTTTTCCACTCGTCTTCACATATCGGAACTTTCATGTTATCATCCTTTAAAGCATCTGTAATAGCCGTGCACACTGTGGGAATTTTACCCGATATCGTATTTTGCGCTACACGAAAATTGAAAGCTATAGAAGATTGCGTTTCTCCTGAAAAAAGGAATGTACAATTCAATATAATCTTAAAACAAGCAACCAACAAGAAATGTACAAAAATAGGAACTCTAATGATAGTTAAAACTAAAATAATAGTTGGATTATTTTATGACCTTTGAAAACTTATGACAATTTTGAGCAATTACGAATATATTTTATTGGGTCGTATTTTAACTAAATAATCATTATTTCATTTTTTAAAGTAATGTTTTTGATATTTTTTTAAGTCTAAACAGTATAAATGTATCAAGCAATAAAAAATTTCCAACAAATAAATTAAAAAACTCTACTTAACCTTTAACTTGCATTGAGAGATTTTCCAGTTTATTAAAACTTAATTATACCCTCAATGAAAAATACTTTCTAAAACAATTACCTCAAAAGAAACATTATTTTAGGTCTTACCTGTGGTCAAATACCTTAATGTTATCGCTAATCGTTCTGCTGCAGGGATAGCTATCCTCATGACAGTACTTTGTTTCACTATAAGGGGCTCAACTTTTTGTAACAAAATTTCAAATGTTTCTGTGTCCATTCTGAGGAAACGACGATAGCCTTCTGCATCCTGTAGTAAATAAATAAGAATTATGCCAACCAATAATGCTAGAGTATAAAAAATTCTATAAAATAAAATAATATATATACATATATAGCAAAATAAATAAAAACAAAAAACACGAAGAAAATTAAGATGAACAATAAGTTTGATCTATTGCGCATAAGCTGCAAAGTAAATAGAACTCAGAAAATAAGTTTAAAAAAAAAGGAAAAATACATAAAAATGAAGAAAAGGGTGGAAGATGAAAATAATAATGAAAAATAGAAAAACAAGAACCCGAAGAAAAAAAAGGGATAAATTTTTTTTTAAAAATCTGAAAAAAAAAGTTATAATCTTTTCATCAGCCCACACGATTATATCCGCAAGAAATAGTACTTTCTAATTTTGTAATATTTCTCGATACAATAGTGTGAGGAGCACTCAAAAATTTTTTTTACAAAAATACAACAAATAAATAAAATAGAACACAATAAGTAAAAATAACACATAAAACAGAAAATAAGAAATAAAGAAAAAGCAGAATGAAACTATAAAGCGAAGAGTGGCGAAGAGTGATATCAAATGATCTTGCGGATATAATCGTGTGGGCTGATGAAAAGATTATATCTTTTTTTTCCGGATTTTTTAAAAACTTTTTATCCCTTTTTACCGGGTTTTTGGTTTTTTATTTTTTTCATTATTTTCCTTTTCCCCCTTTTTCTTCATTTTTATGTATTTTTCCTTTCTTTTTGAACTTATATATATATATAATTTATTATTCATGGTAATCAGTCGCTTTTATTTAAAAAGGCTAAGAGAGTTTAAATAAATAATTTCATTAAAGATTCTTTTATGAAGAAAAAAATAAAATATGTTCTATTAATTTACAAAGTACATTATTCATTTTAAACAACTATACATAACAATTATAAATACAAGAGATGAAACATTGATTTAACTGAAATGTAATAGTTCATATTGAAAATTGTTACTGCCAAGTCAAAATTTGATATTGACAAAAAATAGTTAAATTTTTATCTTGATACATTTATCACATCAAGCCTGAAATTTAATAAATTATACATTAAACTTTTATTTTATTCAATTTTACTCAAATTTTAAATTAAAATCATAAATACTTTAAATGCAATTTTTGAACTTAAAAAATGCATAGACTACAAGTGTTAAAATGATAGCAAATATTCTACGCATTAAATAAAAAAACAAACCCTCTGAAAAAAGAGCTAATTCCTTAAAAATTAAACATTAAGCAAAATTTGTGATAATAGTAAATAAAAAAAAACACAAATTCATGAAAATAAAATTAACTTACTTCAAATGCTAATTCCCTCATAAGATTTTCATAACATCCAAGTTGTGCTCTTCTGAGTAGCCATTTTTTTGACCAAAATGTTTTTCGTTCTTTCTTTCTCTTAATTAAACCGTGAATAATTAAAGAAACAATAGCTGCATTTGCTGTTTTATTTTCCATCGTTGATATCAATATTACAGGATTCTGGTATAATTCTGGTAATAACTAATTAAAAAATAGTCATACGTGTAAATATTAGAAGAGAAACGAGAATAATAAAATAAAATTCTAACCGTCGCCAAAGCTTTGATAAATAACAAAATATGGTAACCCAATTTCATGCAACCGTTCAGGCAATTAAGCAACCCTTTCGGCAACTCCGAACGGAGGAATTTCACTTACAGTTGCACTTACACTTGCAGTTACACTTGCAGTTGCACATAATTTTCTCTCGTGTGATAGAGGCATTAGGGAAATTTTGTTTCTTATTTGCTGCTAAAAAATGGCGTCTGATTCAGTCAATGACTTTGATGGAACTAAATGAAAACGTGATAAAAAATTAATGTCCGATATTTACAGGCTCCCGCTAGACGGCGTACTCGAGCGTTGCGATCGCGAATCGTGGTGAACTTGTTATTAAAATATTTAGTTTAACTTACGCTAACATTAAAAAATAAATACTAAGTATAAAAACTAAATCAAATTAGCTGCTTTGAAATAATTATCAAATTGTGCACTTATTTGCTATTATTAGTTATGCAAACCTGCGAATTTCAGTAGTAAGAATTTTTTTCACAAAGCGAAACGAACTTTAACACTTATAAACTGTCTTTAAGCTAAAGGAATACGTAGTTCTAGAACAGTAAACATAAAAAATGCATGCATTTTAAAGCTAAAAGTAAATTTTTAAAAAATAATTTACCCTAATGGTGCAGTTTAAGAACTAAAAGAAAACGTAACCAAGTAAATGATCATTTACGTTAAAAATTCAAAATCAGTCTTTACATTTATTTATTTGACACGTTTAATTGGTAATTAAATTGGTTTTAGTTTGCTAACCATTTTTATTTACCTTTTTATAAGCCTGGGCAAAAGATTTTTTCTATTAAAAACTTTTCTTTGCTTAATATTGAGACTCAGGATTTGTGAATTGGGTATAATATGAAAAAAACACAACTACTTCGATTTAGTAGGAACAACATATGACGCAATGCTAAACGAATGGAATTTAGTTGTTGTTTATTTAGTTATTGTTATTAGTAGTTGTTGTTATTTGTTTTAGTTGTTGTTGTTTATTTAGTTGTATTTAGTTTCAATAACTTTTCTTTATAATGCAATAAAATCTGGCGAGCAGCTATTTAAACGATCGAACACTTCGTTTGTTTATTTGTGGCTTGAAGTTAGGCTCGCAGAAAATGCCGTTCATGGGTTAAATTTAGCAGGAACAACACAACCTGTGACGTAGGCTATATTATACCCAATTAATTGATCTAAGTCTTAAATGTGTGTACTCAAATTTATAATTTATGCACGTTTGGGCATCGATTTGTTGTTTGTACCCAACCTCTCATTGGATAAGGACTATCTGTTGGCGACTACTTTTACGTTGTCACCCACACAGACATTGACACCCATGGCTAATGAGTACAAATGTTAACCCTTTGCTGTCGTCTGTCTACTCTCAGCCACCACAGCAAAGGTTTTAGCCACAGCTTAATGGCAAACTACATATATTGCGACCCTGTGAAGATGTAAAAATTGTTCTGAATATTCAAACTGTGAAATTAAAGGCGGAAGACGCAAAACTAATTATTTTTCTGACACATGTTCTCAAAACCCAGGGCTTCATATTGGAGACTGCTTTGAAAGAAACCACACTATGGAGAACTATAAAATATAATTTTTACATAAAATTAAAACATTACTGTGTTTCATATATTTATCTAAAGCTTAAAAAAAGAATAAATACATTTTATTTTTACTTCATAATCTTGCATATTATGCATTACTGTTCGTTCAACGAAAATTAACTCCGACCAGCATGTATAAACTTAATACTACCGCAAAGGGTTAATATCGCGATGTTGTATCATGTTCACGATATTGTCATATTCATTGCATCTATGTGTATTATCAGTAAATGGTGACCTGTGTAAATTAGAACCTAGTGTTGTTCTACTTATTGGTAAACTTGATTTTATGGCACCAATGACCAATGAGTACTGATTTTTTTATAAAGCTTATGATATAAAGTTTGAGAATTTAAAATTTGAGATCAAAAAAGCTGTAATCAATTAATTATTATTAATAATTAGCATTAAAATGTTTTAGTATTAGAATTTAACAAATTTAAAAGCCTTGAAATTGAAATACCGTTTGAACGAAAAAGAGTAAGCACATTTATTATCACAATTTTCGTTAATGTTAGCCTGCATATTTGTTTCTAGCGCACTTTACTTATGCACTTAAACAACGAGTTTAGCGAGCTTTAGGGATATTTAATTTTGTCTAGTGATTTTGTCTGCTTTTTTTTATTAATATTTTGTAAAAATGCTGTTCTCATGACATCGTACGTTGTAATTCTTTAACAATAGTTTTCATCAATGAAATTTCGTTTTTTTGATATCGTGCCCCACAAGCATACAACGCCGGAAAGAGATAATTGTTTACAAGCCACCCCTTGAAAATTTGCTAACTCCTGTAAAAACACGATCCAGGTAGACTTTCTCTTTTATATAAAGAGATAAAAGTAGGAGAAATATTAACTACAACTCAAACATATTCTCTTTCATATGCGTAACTATCCTTTTCATAAAAATCGTAAAAATAAATAAATAATAAAAATTTCTCTTCAATTGCCAGACATGTCGGAAATGTTGAAGGACTTTCAATTGTTAAATTATATGTTTTGCTATTTAATTTTTATTTTATTACTATTGTGCCGGCCTTGATCTATAATCAAACCTAACCTAAATGTATGCAGCATTGATTTGTGCAAAATGGAGATGATTTGATTTTATCAAAGAGTCCTAGAGTAAAGGCATAAAATATTTCAACTCAGTATCAAAACTTAATTAGTCAATAGGAAAAACATCACATCCAAAAAAAATTATTTTTTACATTTTCGTGTAAATAGGCATGTCAATCAATTTTTAACTTACAAGATTTCTGTTATTGAAACATTTGTCTGGAAAATGTTTCTTTTGGATTGTTGATGGCTTTAGAATTGATGAATAGGTTTTTTTTTATGAATTGAAGTAACTGTAAAATCACTAAACTAAATTGGAAAACAAATTTGTCTCCAAAATCTTTTTTCCAATAATTAAAAATTTTAGTTAATGATTTGAAAAACAATCAATATTTTGTAACAAATGCAGATGTAGCAAAGTTCATTTATATTTTTTCTTACATTTATGCATCCTAACTCAAATTAAGTTCATTTAAATATAATTATTACTAAAGAACTTCCTATACTGAATGATAAGAAGAATGTATCAAATGGAAAGTCCGCTCTCCTGCATTTATAATGATTTTAGAAAAACTTTTTTTTTACTTATTTGTGTTTGATTTAGAACATTTTTCTTCCCTTAATTGAACACATATTACTCCCTGTTTTGAATTATTAAAGTCTTTTAAAAAAATAGTGAAAATACAAGCTCTTTTGAGGTAAGTAAAGTTGCATTTATTTTTAGAAAAGGCAGGAACTAAAAGAAATTCTCATAGATTCAAAAACATTTTAGTGTATTTTTTGTTAGAGAAAAAAGTTAAAAAGCTGGCAAAGTACTAGAACGAATAGAACTAATGACTTTTGATGAGAAAGATGGGCAAAAGGACGCCCCTGTACCAAACAAGAATGTAGGGCAAGGCACGGCCGACTACCACGCCTGGGCATGCGCTAGTGGAGTGTGCGAAAAGGGGGGGAGGGCAGGAATCGATTTTGTAATTATCTCTTGGCTCTCTCCAAGTTCCCCTCCCTAGGGGGCAAGGGGGAGTAAATATCTGGGTGGGGGCGAGATTGTTCCAAATTACGGCAGCTGCTGAGGGGCGGGGGATAAGGATGGATAATTCCTCTCCCCCGAGAGAACTAGAGAAGGGGGAGACAAATAAGGGCAGAGGGGGTTGAAACTAGGGAGGGGTGCGTTAATCAATGATTTGAGAAGTGCTTTTGGCTTCAGAACCCCTTTTCTGCAGATTTGGCCTGGCGCGCTTAATAAAAGTTCCAACTTTGAGGTCTGAGCAAATGAAGTGTTGTGTTCTACAGTGGATGCCAGATCTACAACTCTTTTTTTTCCTTCTTTTTGGTGGGCAGGGGGGATAATCTATTATTTCTCTCAAATTCAATGGAATGAAAAAATATTTCTGTTTTGTTTCCGGTTTTTTTTCTTTTTCAGTTTTATTTTTAACCCTTTCCAATTTTTCCCACATTAGACAGTACTCGCGAGAAACAGCTTTATCGGTTAATCGATTCAGAATATCATTTGGGGAGATATTGATAGGGACGCAGTCGTTAAAAGCTGTCAAAAGCTTAATGATATGGCAAGCAAAAGAAGAATAAAAAAAAATTATGTTGAAAGAATGTATCCAGAGTAGAATTTTTTTCTGGAATCTTTTGATTGAACTTGGAAATCTCACCGAAAATCATTAAATGTCCTCAGATTGACTTCTACGCAAATTCAGTTTTTGTGTTCTTTGTCGGTTAATGATTTCTCCCATTAGTGGCGCGTCAACATCAGTATATCAATGTATCGTTTCTTTATTGGAACTGCAGCATAAGTATTGGGTTTAATGTTTGCCTCTACATTTTCTTATGTATGCCCTCCAGTTATTGTTTGATTACTTAGTTCCATAACGACTACACTTAATACAGATTTTTAAAACACTTGTAAAAAAATGTAAATGTAAAAAATGTAATGTAAACAAACAATATGTGTCGCAAATTAATTTTGTATGCAAAGGAAACACAAAAACGAAATTGAAATCTAACGATTCTCTATTAATGAGGATGCATCTGATAGCATCAAAACCTGTTTGATTGCGGAAGGAAAGAGAAATCAGTTAAAAAGTAAAATGTCTCCGAGCATGCTCCCTAGAAGAAGAGAGCAGCTGAAAGGCATAACAAAAATCAACAACAGTATTTAATGATTTTAATCACGTTCACGTCTCTGTTTCCTCGCCTCGATAATGATTCGCCAGATTTCGATTGCATATTTTCTCCTGACTTCAACATTATTTTGAAACCTCTAATGTATACATTGGCTTTTTTTAAGAAAAATATTCTTAAAATATATATTATGAATAATCATTACTGAATACTCTGTTCAATTTAATAATTTTTCAGAAAAACATATTCAAAATTGATACCTTTATTTCAGGGAGCAGCTTTAAAAATATCCAAAGGTTAATTCCCCTCTCCCTTTAATAATTTTATTCGGTATTTACAAACAATAACGTGGTGGAATATTGCATTGATAAGATTCGATTCTAATATAGGATAAGTACCAGTAAGGAAACAAACTAAGCGTTTAAAGAAGTAAATATATGAAGTACTTGCGTAAAACTTTGAACTTCACAGAAAAAAAAAATCCATATTCGGAAAAAAAGACCAAAAAAAAAAAAATATTAATAATAAACTTAGCTGCTCCAATCTGCAATATCAGTAGATCGCTGTTTTTCGGCTAAGATAACAATTTCTTGTTTATGGAAGTAATTTAAACGATAACAAATCCATTTTTCCTTCTTAATATGAAAGAGAAGCAGCACAGCCATTTTTTTTTTGTTATTATTTTTCTTATAAAATAGTATGTCATATAAAAATCAGTCTTTTAGAGAAGATTCGCTTAATTTTGAACTAAAAATTTAGTTTTGATTGAAAAAGAAAGTCATTTTTTATTTTCTATCAAAAATCTAGCTCAGCCACAAGAAAAAGCACTTGTCGTTGCAGATTTTTCTTAAAACTGAAGAAAAGCAACTAGTTTGCAAATATATCAACTTAAACTAAAATATTTTTTTTTAAAATTTATTATAAGTTAAAATGTTTGATAGTTTAAAAAATTTACTTTGAAAAAAAAAAACTTAAATGTTTGATAGGTTTGAAAATAAGCTTATGTTTTAGAGTTTTAAAATTTATTTAACAGTAAAACTACAATGTTTGGTAGTTTTGTCTTCGAAATTTAAAAAAATATATGTAAGAAAAGCAATCATTAAATGTTGATTTTTCAAAAACATTCGCCTTTATAAACTTGAAATGATTACATAAAAGATGTTTTTTAGGCTCTTTTTTTTTAACTTTTAAAAATGAAGTAGTCTTGAAATTAATAAAATCCCAATTAATTATTAAACCCATATATAAGCCAGCCTCTTTATTTTTAGATAAGAAAAATACATTTTAAGAATACGTCATCTGTTCCAATTATATTTCTACATCGATAATCACTTTGTCAAGCGAATGAGAAAATTCGAAATCAATATTCTGTTTTAACACATGGCCCGATATCGTACCTTAATATTGACCCATAATATTTATATTAGACCACGTATTATATTACCGAATACTAGTGTACCCTACCAGAGGAAATAATTATAGGCTTAATAGGGGGTACACAATATGACAATCAAGTTTAATATGCATGTATATGTCACGGCGAAAGATCGTAATCGGTGGTTGTTGACTTTCAACGGTGAATGTCGACAAACACCAAATACGTCGGTGAAAGATCGAATATTTCATTACATTCTTGTACATTCGGACCCTCACCGGTGTATGTCGACAATCACAGATATGCTTTGGTGAATGTCCAAAATATTTATTACATTCGATTTTATATANGATAATTCCTCTCCCCCGAGAGAACTAGAGAAGGGGGAGACAAATAAGGGCAGAGGGGGTTGAAACTAGGGAGGGGTGCGTTAATCAATGATTTGAGAAGTGCTTTTGGCTTCAGAACCCCTTTTCTGCAGATTTGGCCTGGCGCGCTTAATAAAAGTTCCAACTTTGAGGTCTGGGCAAATGAAGTGTTGTGTTCTACAGTGGATGCCAGATCTACAACTCTTTTTTTTCCTTCTTTTTGGTGGGCAGGGGGGATAATCTATTATTTCTCTCAAATTCAATGGAGTGAAAAAATATTTCTGTTTTGTTTCCGGTTTTTTTTTTCTTTTTCAGTTTTATTTTTAACCCTTTCCAATTTTTCCCACATTAGACAGTACTCGCGAGAAACAGCTTTATCGGTTAATCGATTCAGAATATCATTTGGGGAGATATTGATAGGGACGCAGTCGTTAAAAGCTGTCAAAAGCTTAATGATATGGCAAGCAAAAGAAGAATAAAAAAAATTATATGTTGAAAGAATGTATCCAGAGAAGAATTTTTTTCTCGAATCTTTTGATTGAACTTGGAAATCTCACCGAAAATCATTAAATGTCCTCAGATTGACTTCTACGCAAATTCAGTTTTTGTGTTCTTTGTCGGTTAATGATTTCTCCCATTAGTGGCGCGTCAACATCAGTCTATCAATGTATCGTTTCTTTATTGGAGCTGCAGTATAAGTATTGGGTTTAATTTTTGCCACTACATTTTCTTATGTATTCCCTCTAGTTATTGTTTGATCACTTAGAACCACAACGACTTCACTTATTACACATTTTTAAAACACTTGTAAAAAAAATGCAAAGATAAAAAATGTAATATCAGCACACAATGTGAGTCGCAAATTAATTTTGTATGCAAAGGAAACACAAAAACGAAATTGAAATCTAGCGATTCTCTATTAATGAGAATGTGTCTGATAGCATCAAAACCTGTTTGATTGCGGAAAGAAAGAGAAATTAGTTAAAAAGTAAAATGTCTCCGACCATGCTCCCTGGAAGAAGGAGAGCAGCTGAAAGGGATACAAAAAAATCAACAGTATTTAATGTTTTTCATCACGTTCACCTCCTAGTTTCCTCGCCTCGATAATGATTCATCAGATTTTGATTGCGTATTTTCTCCTACCTTTAATATTATTTTGAAACCTCTAATGTATACATTGACTTTTTTTGAGAAAAATATTCTTGAAATATATATTATGAATAATCATTACTGAATACTTTGTTTAATTTAATAATTTTTCACAAAAACATATGCAAATTTGATAACTTTATTTCAGGGAGCAGTTTTTATAATATCCAAAGGTTAAATTCCCCTCTCCCTTTTATAATTTTATTCGGTATTTACAAACAGTAACGTGGCGGAATATTGCATTCGGAAGATTCGATTCTAAAATAGGATAAGTACCACTAAGGAAACAAACTAAGCGTTTAAAGAAGTAAATGTCTGAAGTACTTGCATAAAACTTTACAGAAAAAAATCCATACTCGGAAAAAAAGACCAAAAAAAAAATAATAATAATAATAATAATGATAATAAACTTAGCTGCTCCAATCTGCAATATCAGTAGACCGCTGTTTTTCGGAAAAGATAACCATTTCTTGTTTATGCAAGCAATTTAAACGATAACAGATCCATTTTTCCTTCTTAATATAAAAAGGAAGCAGCACAGCCTTTTTCTTTTTGTTATTATTTTTCTTATAAAATTATGTTGTCATAAAGCAATCAGTCTTTTAGCAAAAATTCGCTTTATTTTGAACTAAAAATTTAGTTTTGATTGAAATTTTTTTATTTTTTATTTTCTCGCAAAAATACAGCTTAGTCACACAAAAAAAGTACTTGTCGTTGCAGATTTTTCTCAAAAGCAAACTAGTTCTCAAATATATCAACTTAAACTAAAAATAAATCTTTTTTTTTATTTAGTATAAGTTAAAATGATTGATAGTTTGGAAAATTACCAACGTAATCTGAGAAATATGGTCATTAAATCAAAAAATTTTCAAAATAGTTCGTTTTTTTCTTTTCTTCTTTTTTCTTTTTTCTAAACGCACTGTACATTCCTCTAAACTATATATTAAGTTAGAATGTCTTTTTTTTTTGCCATTACTTAAAGCTCCGGGCTCAAGAGCTTAAACAGTGAAGTACCTTTCTTATGAAACAATAATTTGCCTAAACGTTATATTGTACTATATTTATGCAAGGAATTCTTTTATTTTCCAGAAAAACTTATACGAAGTTAAAAGAATATTAATGTTTATATGAAGTTAAAAGAAAAATTCTTTTTTCTGAAACACTTCGGGATATGTTTATGCTGTTATATTTAAATGCAAAATTGACGCTCATTATATGCAGTTCATACCACTACCGCAAGATCTTCAATCTAAAACGAATTTTTCATTTCCAAGATTTAACTCGAGTTTTTAGACCTGATAAAACTATGATGCAGAAATCAATAGAAAGAAGGTTCTCCATTTTAAATACTAGAAATCAATCCATGATTACCACATGAGCATCAATCTGAAATGATTACGTATTTCGTTTCTAAGATCTAACTTGAGGTTTTAGTTTTATAAAATTAAGCAGAAATCAATGGATACAAGATTTTCCATCTTCAATTCTAGAAAGCAATCTATGATTACGATCACAGGAGTTTCAATTTAAAATTGTTATTTATTTTCTAAGATTCATTCTAAGGTTTCAGACCTGATATAACTGTACCGAAGTTAATAGATAGAAGGTTTTCCATTTTAAATACTAGAAAGAGCTATCCACGATTACGACCACATGAGCATCAATCTGAAATAATTATTTCATTTCTAAGATATTCAGCTTGAGGTTTTAGTTTTTATAAAATTAGGCAGAAGTCAATCGATACAAGGTTTTCGTCCTTAAATACTAGAAAGAGCGATCCACGATTACGACCACATGAGCATCAATCTGAAATGATTATTTCATTTGTAAGATCTAACTTAAGGTTTTAGTTTTTTATAAAACTAAGCAGAAGTCAATGGATACAAAATTTTCCATCCTCAGTTCCAGAAAGCGATCTATGATTACGATCACAGGAGCTTCAATTTAAAATTGTTATTTATTTCCTAAGATTCATTCTAAGGTTTCAAACCTGATATCCTGATAAAACTATACAGGCGTTAATAGGTAAGAGGTTTTCCATTTCAATTACTAGAAAGAGCGATCCATGATAACGACCACATGAGCATCAATCTGAAATGATTATTTCATTTCTAAGATATTCAACTTGAGGTTTTAGTTCTTAATAAAACTAGGCAGAAGTCAATCGATACAAGGTTTTCGTCCTTAAATACTGAAGGAAAAAAAACTTTTTATTCAAGCCGGAAGGCATTGCTTTAGGCATGAAATTTACATAAATCGAATATTCAAAAAAACTCAGGTGGCTGAGTAAATTTGTCGCGCATGAGTAATTGGTCAAAATCAAGTCAATGTCTCTTTTATCTTTATTTTTTATTCTTCAAGGTTGTCTGCGTAGCGTTTAATCTCTTCATTTGAAAGAAAACCTACCGTTAATACTTTATACAGACGCGCATGCAGTTGCAAGAAAATGAAGGTAGAAGGTAAACATTCTTTGCATGCGTAAAAACTTTCGTTATTACTTTTGCTAAAATAAGTTCGTTTTTGATTAACTCATGGAGGAAGAGTGTAAACTCGTAACAAACGCAAACGTATGTTACATTTTAACTACAGTATAGAATTTTTTTTTTTTTTTTTTTTTGCTCTCAGTTGCGAAGAGAATCTTACTCCCTGATTTAATATCTTCAATTGCGAGCTACAGTTTTTATGCAATTTAATAACATATTCCTATTCAGGATTTTTTTTAATTTATTCGAGAGATTACTAAGTGTTCTCTGCTACGGAGGGAGTATTAGGAAGAAGGCGATAATGATGCGATACTTTAATGTCATGTGCATTTTGTCTTAATTGTTCATTTCAAAGGAATAGACAGGTGTGGCCTATACGTTTCTGCATAACATTCATATTCTTCTTACATTGTAACAATAAATAAACTAAACCAAAACTATCATTTTGAGAAAGAAAAAAAAAATCTATAGCTTTCCGAACAAAATCAATTTTAGTTTTGAAATCCCCACACCCAAATGAAGTACTTGTGCAAATACAACAAAACATTTGTTCCCCAGTGTTGTTATTGAAAATGCGATCTGTTGTTCAGTGCAAAATAAAATTATCAAAAGAAAGTTTTTTTAATAAAATAAATAAATGCATTCTATTAACCAGAAACAATTTATTACAATTAATTAACTACTTCCAATCGTGATTACAAGTAATTGTAATTAGCAAATAAAAGGAATCATGGTTGCATGGACGATTGTTATAAGGAATAACAATTAATTATAAAGAATCATAATTACAAGTTATCCGTTGATTATTAAAATTAATCATCAATATGCATCACACTTAAAAGAAATTTAAAACAATATTCTATTTTATCGATGAAACGTTAGAAGTTTCAATACATTCAATATGAAATGCATGATTTTGCAAGAAAAACAACTATACATTTTCTTAAATAAATTTACACTATATGCTATATATTTTTAAGCCAGCATGCTCGTGCAAACTGATTTACAATCCAAGTGCTGTTTGAACATAAAATATGTAGAGCAGCACATTTGCAAGCAGTATTCAGATAAATTTTACTTTAACTTGTGCTACATTTTAGCTGTTCAGTGCACTGAAGTGGTATATGATTCTTAATCATTACATTAAAATTTTAATTTATTACTCAGAACTGAAACGTGTATGCATTTAAAGTGCTAATTCTTCTTTGGTTTTTACTTACTACCAAAAAGCTATTTTTAAACACGTATTTTCGTTTGAGAAGATTGGAGCCACAAACGAAAATAAAATATGAAAATAAAAGTGCTAAAGGGTGAAAGCCCTGGACTATATTAGACTATGCCTATTGGTCAATCCGACAATGAGCATGTGAAGAAAAAAAAAACATTTCCATTTTTCATTGCATTTCCATTGTTTTTTTCTTTTAATTTAAATTTTTTACAAGCTTTAAAGATATCCAAGTTAGAGGCTAAACTACATCAATGTTCCACTATCATGCAATCAATTTTCGTTATTGGACGATTCGTATTCTTATCTCAATAGAAACGTATTCCAATTGATTGCATCCGTAACTGATTGATCATTGATGGTTTTCCAGTAGTCAGGTAAGAGAAGTGACATCAGCTCAGATATCACTTTTCTCTGATTCTTCCAGGCGCAATGCGTCATCACCACAAGAATGACGTCACACCTTTTATTCTTTCTGCATGGTCTTCGGAACAGCTTATCGACGGTATAATTATTTTTATAGTTGGGTGAGTTTTTTTTTCCCTCTCTCTCTCTTTTCTTTTTCCCCTATCCTTCACCTCCCTACAGAGAAATAATAATCTCCAGTTATTTATTAGGACCAGTTTCCTCCGCCAAAATTGCAGTTGATGACTTTTCCGGCCAGCATAAAACGACAAACGAGGCGGATATCAAGTTTTACTCTCTGATGATGGCAGTAGATTGTAGAATAGTGAGAAATTTTCGAAATGGGTTGTTTGGATGTGTGCGTTTACGAAAAGATGATAATTGCTCAATTAGTTAAATACACCTATCACTGCTATACTAAATTAACAAGAATTTTATTGTTTTTTAAGTGGCTCACTTAATTGAATTTTTTATTAACGCTTCTTTATCCTGCTTCTGATTTTTATTCATGTTATCAAGCAATTATATTTATAGCAAGATCTACATTTCGTAATTATTTCTTAAGAGGCCTCGACCGTCGCCATCTTGGATTTTAGGTTAAATGTTCAATTTGCTGTTCATGAATATTTTTTTGTTGTTGTACTTTTTCGATGATATAGTATTATTAGACAGTACAATACCTTTCAAAAACGCTTCTTTATTTTGCTCATGTTAGTGTCTTTTTTTTTTTTTTTTTTTTTTTTTCCTTTTTTTTTTTTTTTTTNTTTTTTTTTTTTTAATCTTTCCTCCAAGCCCTGCATGTTAGTGACTTCTGATTTTTATTCATGTTATGAAGCAATTATATTTATAACAAGATCTACATTTCGTAATTATTTCTTAAGAGGTCTCTACCATCGCCATCTTGGATTTTTGGATAAATGCTCAATTTGAGTTTCATGGATATTTTTTTTTTGTAATTTTTCGATGATACAATAATTTTGTAATTTTTCGATGATAGTACTATTAGACAGTACAATACCTTTCAAGAACACTTCTTTATTCTTCTTTTACAAAAGTAGAACTATAGACAGATCGCACGTATTAGTAAATTAAATCTTACAATATTGTTTTTTTTTTCTTTTCTCTTTGCTTTCCTGCGTGAACAGTAAAATGGAAAAAAAATTCTTATTTGAAATGTTTATGATCTGAAATTAAAATACGAAAAATAAATTAGACAGATTTAACAGTTTTGAGAAGTACCAAAGCAATAATTCCTGTCGAATGTGCATTTGACAACTGAAGCAAATAATAAGTAAAGTTTTGAAGAAATACGTTCCTTCGAAACACTAATTATAATTTTCAATGTATGAGTGCTACAAAAATACATTCGGTATTCGAAAATGTGAATCAACACTTATTAATGGGAGTTTCTATTTTCGAATGGTATCTTTTAATATAATTCAGCTTTGAAATTTTAAATAAGAGGTTTTAAAATACTTTTTAGGTATAGGAACTATATATTTAAACTTAAACGTTTAATAGACATTGGTTACTTACTTTAATTTGATAGTTAATTAAAAAAAAAATGCAATTCGAATGTAAGGGTGTTCTGCAAACACCATTTTACTGTTGAGTGTCTCTAGTTTCATCGTTACCATGTTATACTATTTCATTACAACTTAATCACGGCTAATGCGTAAGATTTACAGCTTTCTCACAAAGAAATTGAGAGTACGAATTAAGGGCAGTGATTATAGAACACACAATAAGTTCTTTTCAATAAATTAGAAATTAAAGCAGGATTCACCTATAAGTAGGTTTCTGTAATATCATAATATAAATTGCTTATTTTAGCAGTTATTTGTTTCTAAAAAGTTTATTTCTTTATTTTATTGCAGTGTTCCATTGCAGATTAAAACGAAATGAAAGAAAGAACAAAACTGATAATGGGGCTGAAGAAGGATCAATTTTAAAGATCATCCAACCAGGCCCATCATCAGAGTTGAGTGAAAGCGACAGTTCNTATGTTGGGGTACCTTTTCATAGATGACGGTTGACGTGGTCTGTAATTCCACCCTCCACAAGCAGTTATTTGTTTCTAAAAAGTTTATTTCTTTATTTTATTGCAGTGTCCCATTGCAGATTGAAACGAAATGAAAGAAAGAACAAAACTGATAATGGGGCAGAAGAAGGATCAATTTTAAAGATCATCCAACCAGGCCCATCATCAGAGTTGAGTGAAAGCGACAGTTCTTTGTTTCGTGAAAAAGAACGCCAATAAGAAGAAGAAGGAAAAAAATGAAAGTCGCCATTTTCTTTTTCAAACCAGTACTGAAAGCTGCCAACCAATTCAAAGATCAGCGGAACGCTGCTCCAATGAAAGCCCATTCAAGAAAACGGCCTTTGTCTTTGCTCGGTGGTTTTCAGAATATATGTAGCCACTATATTTTTTCTTCACTGTCATTTGATTTAGTTCTTTTAGAACAAGAATTCTTTTTGAAGACAAGAGTTCTTGAAAGGAGTGCTTAACAATAGTGAAGAAACATCGATCTATTTGTGTCCATTATCTCTTCTTCCTTTGCCTTCACCGGAATTCCTCTTTTATTTCTAAAAGCACTATTGAGAAGTTTTGTTTTTTGTTTTACACCCTTCCATTTATGGCGAGTCTACTAATGGTTAAAAATGCCTTCTTTTAAAAAGAACCCACGTAAGAGCAGTTTGCCTATAATGGCATCTAGGAATAATTGGAATCCAAATACTTAAAACGATTTTTTAAAATAATACTTAGCTGTAAAAAGAAGGAAAAAAAATCGTTTGAACCGTGTCACGTTGGAACAAATTTTCTTTCTTTATTAAATAATTTTAACAACCGTCTTTTACAATACATACTTACATTTATTTCAAGTGCACTAGTGTTTAAAATTATTTGACACCATTTCCTTAATAAGAAGCTCAGACAGGGACCAGTTTGTTTCGTAAATAATTGGGTCCTTGCAACTCGAGAAGTGAAGTGATATTGCCTAACCATGTGATCTTAATCTGATTTATTATTGGATACCTGTGACTCTGTGAGCGACGTCACGCTTATGTGTCGAACCGGATTGGCTTCTAAATCGACAAATGCCACCATTCACTTACGATGACGTCACTCCCAGGTAACCAATTCGAATTGTTTTTGTTACCCAAAGACACCCCAACAATTCTTTTATTTAAATAAGTTAATGTTTAGATTAGAAGTGAAATGAAATGATAAATCATTAGAACTTAAAATTAGGTTCAGACAATTTTTGTTTTGTTTCTTTTGAAGTATCTTGTTAGAATTTTCGTCATCCGACTTTATAATAAATTTTAGTTTCAGTTTTCGCAAAATTTACTAATGAATGACTGGGATATATTTCTACGAGATTTATGACCGAGAGGCGTCGGTGAACGATTATGATAAAATGGGTGTAGGGGGACGAAAAATAGAAGTAATATCTGGACGAAACCATTTGATTTATGGAAGAATTGAGAAAGGATCGTTTGGGCGTTGGTGTTAGATGTCTGTAAGTGGAAGCTATAATAACTTATCATTTTCGTATTAATCGATGTCAGAAACGAGTTACGGCGTGAAGTATATTTTGAATTATGGGTAATTAAAGTGAAATGTGACTTGCAATAAGATAGTAAAAAATACGTCTTCTTTTTTTCTTCTTTTTTATCAGCAAATCTTGTTTGAAATTTTGACTGGTAAAAATATTAATATTTGAAAAAATTACAACCAATTGACTAAAAGTGGTCAACAGAACATTAAATTATTGAAATTATCATAGCCGGAGTCACTGTTTAATACTACTTATTGTGTCTTAGGGTTTTGATAGTTAGTCACTCAGTATTGCTATAAATTTACAGCTTTAAATTTAATCTGGTAGCACACCATGCTACTCGTATTTCATAAAACAGACGCTTCCATGATCATGCTTTCGAACGTTTCGATGCAGCAGTTTTATTAAAGAGCTCATTCAGTTCTTTGAGGTTGCTGAAAATGACGGTGAAGAAACATCTTATGAACCTGTCATTGAGGCGTTATAATTAATTGCAAAATTTTTATATATTTATAAGAATTATTGATCACAAAACTTTAAACGTAATTTACTCAAAACTATGTTTCGCTTACTAGTTGTAGCTCTAACTAGTGATCAGTTTTCAAACGATTAACTTCAAATTTTAACACTATGTCCACAATAAATATAGTTTTTCTTGCACGTAGGGATTTTTTAATGGGTCGATTACGTTTTTGAGTAATCCTAAAAAACATAACTTTGCTTTATGTAATTTTTTGATTTTTTTTTCCTAAACAGAGTCAATTTGTGAGAAAAAAATTATTTTATTAAAACCCCACGTGGAATGAAAACTGCAATCATGTAGTTTAAAAAAATAAAAACGGAATCAAATTTGAATATTTTTTTTTCTCACCTTATGAACACTGCAAGTTAGGAATAAAATAAGAAATAAGTTTTAAACAACTGTTTAAGAGGTAATTTTTAAAAATTTTTGTATTTGTAACATGATAAAATTAAAATATGTACAATAAGGTAAAAAAAAATGTATTAAGTTAACACAATCGTTGCAAAATTCATTAAAAAATATTCTTTTTTCACAGACTCCTGTGTTATTCCCTCTTAAAAGTCTGAAAGTGTTCTCGTTGGTTGCTAGTGTTAATAATATTTCTCAATGTCCAACAGCTGGCGCTCCACGCAGTAATATAAAAGGATTAATTGTATTCAGTTTCCTCTATGGCACTGTACCATGAATACCATTCCTTGTTTTTGTTATTAAATATATTTTGTTAAAGGCGTTTGTAGTGCTTTAAAACCCCCCAAGTCAATATATAATAAGCCAATAAGTCAACCCAGCGGGTTACTAATAGTTCGTGACCGCCGTTTGGTGATCATTCTATTTTAAATCCAATTGAAGAAGTGAGTCATTCCCTAGCTTCTAGCTCTCTAAAAACAACTAAATTGCTGACAGCCGGCATAGTTGCCATCGGGGTAACCCCTTCAACACAAAAATAAATTAATTTCCCTTAAAAAATCTTTCATAGAGACGAAATTTATTCCGATTTTGTTCCTTTTTTTCTGAGTTAGGCTTAAAATTAAGAGATTAGGAAGTGGAACATTACGCAACAAATCCAGATAACATGTATACAATGATTAAAAAAGAAATTTTCGAACCTTTGGAAAAAATCTACAGTGAAATTCAAAAAAATTTTAATAAGCTAATTAAATTGATGAAACTCTTAAGAAAATATAATGATTTTAGATCCAATTCCCACCATTTCAATAACGTGAGCCTCATATGCACTCATCAATGTTAATGAATTCAGTGAATCTATTTGGGCGCATAGGCAGTCACCTGCAGGCACGTAGATTATGTGTACCTGTTCCACTATGCAAATCAAGTAGGCGTGGTTCATTTCAAGATAAGACTTAACGAACCGCACCCAGATAAATATTCAAATGATCATTCTCTCTGAATCCTGTTCCTTTCTCTTGTGTACACAATTGCTCATTTTAGATGAGAAGAGGGAAACGATTCCGATTACACTGATAATAGCTACCTCTGGAAGAAATGAATCTCCAGCTGACGATACAATTCGATGCATCATTTTATTGTAATGAATAATCGCATTAACTCAAAATATGGGCAAATCATTGCGTACAGTCTGACAAAAATTGCTTGGCAATGAACCATTAAGCCTTAGGGGCACACAGTTTCTTTCTTGTTTTTAGTTATGTTTCTTTCTTCTTTTTTTCACACCTTTAGAAAAACTATCGTATTTTTTCATTTATACGTTACCAGGGGTCTGTTTAGAAGAAATTTGAGTCCGTTAACGGACCCTTCACAAAATATCTTTTCATAAAAACGGACCCTTCACAAAATAATTAATCTTTCAATCGGACCCTTCACAAATCTGTTTATCATCATTATTGTTTTGTTAATCGAATAAACCCTTCCCAGGACAGAAAACAAGAAAGATGGATGAAAACGAATCAAGTTTTGTCTTCGGCAGACGCTTCTTCCATTATTCGTACGAAGTGAATATTCTGCGTTCAGCAGTATAAGCTAAATACCAAATATTTGCATGTTACATCTCTAATTTAGAAGCAGCAATTGCTGTTTATTTTTGAAAATTTAATTTTTTCCTATTATAATTTTACAGTGCTGAGGGTAATTTCGTCAAACGTTTCGTTTTTAAAAACTCCTTGAAAAATTTTTTTTGCATTAACCGGACCCTATTTGCACAAATTCATAAAAGCAGGACCCTGGTTGAAAGACTTATCGCTTATTTTATATTCACAAATTATGAGTAATTTTTTCACAATTTTACAAAAAAACGGACCTTTTACAAAATGTCTGGACAGACCCATGGTTACTTAAAAAAGAGAGGGGGGTAGGGAATGAATCTAGTTAGTACTTAAGTGAAGTCTAGCAGAGCAATTTTTCTTCACCTACATAATAGTGTAAAGTAAAAAAAAATATCAGTTCAGGTAAGCCTAGATGAAGCCATGAAATTTCAAATGCTGAAGAAAAATTTTAAAATATCGAAATGAAAACAAACTACGGAAAGTATACTCAAGATAACGCAGTGGAGAAGTTATCCTGCCGTAATCTGCTTGCATTTTGATATTTTCAAAACAATTTTTCACCATTTGAAACTTCTTGTTTTTGCAGTATGTTTACTTGGACTCATTTTTCTTTAAATTTTAAAATTCCGTTGGAAGTGAAGTAGAAATTGCCATAAAAAATTTCTCTCGCGTTATAGCTAGCGTCCTCTTAAATGTCAAGTTATTTAGACTAATTGTGATTTGAATCCCAATGTTGTTGGTTGGATTGGAATGCACGATTGCTTATATTTCCCTAGCGGCGGTGCCATCCCCTCTGCGGAGGATCAAAATTGTGAAAACATGTCTTCGGATCATCCTCAGGGATGTTTCCCAAACCGTCGCCAATAGCCCAGACCGTCAGAGGTTCGACCCTCGTCTCCGCTAAGACCCCCTGAGTGCATGCCAGTTTATGTGCTTGTAAAATCTGTGGAATCGAAAGTGATAGGGTCGATCGCTGAAGCAGTACCATGGGGACAGAAATCTGGAGAAAATTTCCTTCGCCTTCAGATCTATTGAGGAAGTGGCCTCAGAAATTGTGATGGCTCATCCTCAGAGATGCTTCCCAAACCGTCTCCAATAGCCCATTGTGCAGCTCTAGAGCGACGTAAATAAAGTTCCTGCTTACCAATATCTCTTGGATACAAACTTCCTAATTTTGCAACCAAGACCTTTTGCATTATACTTTAAATGAAAGGTAGCGATAGTCTGGTTGGTAAGGCACTGGGCCCATATCCAAAAGGTAGTGGGTTCGATCCTTGCCTGCCGATGACTCCCCGAGTAGTGAATGGTGACTGATGCGGAATTTGTATCGACCAACCATCACTGGAATTAGAACCCGCTTCACCTCTTTCGAAGGCGAAAGCTCTATCCCCTGAGCCATCACGGCTCCTTGAAATCATTGCAGAAATGAAGAATCCTAGCACCTACATGCAAATGATATACAAGTATGGTATCAGAGGCCGAAAAGTTCACCACGAATACAAATTTCTCCCAATGCTTGATCCACGAGTTCCCTTGCCTTCTGGATTGGGTTCAAAATTACAAGGCTACTGAGTTGAACATTAGTAGTGGTAAACCCGAAAAATTGGGTAGGCTGCTCAACGACGGTTGCTAAAAAATATCTACATAAAAAGTATAGCATCAGGATCTCCATGGGCGAAGTATAGAGTATAGTGAAAAGCACTGAAACGTTGAGATAGTGCATTCGATTCATGCCGTAGTCTTGCATGTAGGTTTTCATTCTGATGTGTACTGTCTGTTCTTCAATTTGGCATGGACTTATATGTAAAAGCCATTCAAGCTGCAGGTAAACAATATAAGTATTAATTTTATATAGCCACTAAAGCTGATAGACATTAAGGAACCACTTTCCGACAGACGAAGTTGCATGTTCGTTCCCCGAAGAAACTCAATACTTTTAGAGAATTGCGTGTAACCATTAAATTGGAATAGAATCAACTTCATAGTATGCATTTATTTGAAATCTATTCTAACTTTACTGGTGTTATCGGTTGTACATGGATTATTTTAACGAATGAATAGGAGTTTGTCAGTCCAATCTATAATCACTCGTGTATTGTTTAAACAGAAGGACTAAAACTAAACTCAGCGGCACGACAGCCCATAGAATGCCAAGACCTACTGTGCCCATCTCAGTTTTCCTGACCTTGGGCTCAGGAGCAGATGTTCCGGTTAGGTGGTCAGCCGGCAGCGGAACCCCCAGTGTTTAGTTCCCAAGCATGCTTGGTACTCATTTATCGACCCACTGAAGGGATGAAACGCTGAGTCAGCTTTGCCCGGCCCGAGGATCGAACCAAGGACCTGTGGCACGACAGCGCGAAGCTCTACCGCTCAGTCACAGGGCGTCCAAACAGAAGAACAGATAGCACAATAAGACTGTTGTTGTAGTTCATTTACGTCGCACTAGAGCTGCACAATGAGCTATTGGCGACGACCTGGGAAATATCCATAGCACAATATAAGAAGAACAGCACGAAGATACATCCAGAGTAACAGCGGGATTCGAACCCGCTTCCTCCACGCTTTACACAACGTTTGGCGGGCGATACCGCTAGGCCACGGAGGCCTCACACTTGTGTATAAGCTTCTTAAAGTTGCACAATCGACCCGGCTACAAAATGCGTAATTAATATCTAATATAGCTCCAAATTTACAAAATTATGGATTAGTTTGTTTTATTTTTGTCTTAAGACACAAACCAGAATTTTTGCAATTTGAGCTAAACACCTTTTGCTTCAAAAGAAAAAAGAAGAAGAAAAAAAAACGCAAACACACAGCTGTCTTTCGTATAACGACGAAAATTAATTTTAGTTTGATTCGCTGCAACTTAATAATTCATTAATGCTCTTTGAACAACAGTAACAACACCCAAGGCACTAAAGGAGATCAAAGAGGATGAAAAGCATTCTTTTGTCTAGGTGTTAGCAGAAACATTCTATCTCGCTGTATTCCAATTATAAATTACACTTCCGACTCTCATTTTTAACATTCTAAATGCGTAGAAAACCATCGGGGTTCCAGCTGTTGTTCACCCAATTGGAAGAAAGATTTTGTTCTTCATTAGAACTTTTACTGAAGCAGAAAAGAGGCTAGTAAGTTTAATTTGTTTTCGTCTTAAAATTAGAGTCAAACATCGAATGAAGACATTCACTATGGTTTGTTTTTTGCGAAACATTTATCATGTAATTAAAAGGCATTTTTTTTGCTGTTGTTGATATCCTAACAATTGTGGCTGCTTCAAAAATTGGTTTAAATTTCAGTTAAAATAAGTATTTTAATACACGAGTGACAAAATATCGGAAATTTTAGCAAGTAATTTTTAATCAAATAAAATTCATGTGAGTTTTTTTTTATGCATGATTTTATATTTTTAATAAGTTAATAGTATAGAAACCCCTTTTCGTTGATTATAAGGTGTAAATGAAGTAAATCTTAAGACAGATATTTCAAATGAGGTAAAAACTCTCATCCAAGCTGTTGCAAATCGGAAAACACTTATTCTATTTCTTTCTTTCACTATAATTTTTGAAGTAAAGAAACATATTTACAGCCGATTTTAAGCAAAGAAACATATAAAATATTAACAAATAACCAATTTGGTACAAGTCTAATAGTCTTATATTTGTTACGCTAGTATATTTTCTAAAATCGACAGATAAAATGATTGTGTTTAAAACTGACAGAGAATTTTATTTTAATATCTTGTGTGATAAATTTTAATGCGTAATGAACAGAAGTAAAGTAGGATATATATTTTACGAGACGACAGGTTGAAACAAAATTATATTTTGTTGAATATTTTGTTTATGAATAAATGTTGTAAATTAAAATTTTTAAGTTAAAATTTTAATCGAAAATACGTGTTCTCATAGAAATACTTAAAAATGTGTTATGTTCACTTTGATTTAATAGGGATTAAAACAACAATCAACTTATACAACACCAAAACTTTGAATATTATGTATTTTTTGGGACTGACATGACTTGATAAGCACTAATTTTCAGTTGTTGATTTAGGGAAATAAAAGTTAACAGTCCCTGCATTGTTAAGTTGAATTTCGTTAAACAATTATTATGGTCACACATGAAATAATTTTTTTTTCACTTTAACTATTATCAAGTTTTTTTAATTTTTAAAAATGTTTTTGAATGTGCATTTATGCTTTAATTATTGGGTACTTGCAACTCCCGAAAAAAAAAAAGAGTACGTGATTCTAAGCACGTGTTTTAAGTCCCGTTGTTGAGCTCGGAGATGCCCGGTGGCTGAGTGGTAGCTGTTCGCACTCCCGTGCCACAGGTCCTGGGTTCGATTCTCGGGGCGGGCAAGATTGACTCAGCCTTCCATCCTTTCAGTGGGTCGATAAATGAGTACCAAGTTAGCTACCAACTGTGAAGCATGGTGGAGGTTCAGTCATGGTTTGGGGATGTTTTGCCGGTGACAAAGTTTAGAAATCTTGTAAAAATAGAGGGAATTATGGATAAGAAAATATTATCACAGAATATTGCAGCATTACTCTTTTCCATGTGGACAGAGAATCGTTGGTCAAGGATTTGTTTTTCAGCAAGATAACAATCCAAAACATTAATCGAAATTGTGTAGAAACTAAATTCTTCAAAAGAAAAGAAAAAGGTACTGGAATACATGGATTGGCCCCCTCAATCTTGATACATTAATCCTATTGAGCTAATGTCGCATGGACTCGATAGATATGTTAGAAAAATGCGATGTACCAATCTAAACAAACTTTGGGAATCTTTACTTAGTTGCTGAAACAAGATCTCAACTAGAACATTACAAAAACTAATAGAAAGAATGCCAAAAATATGCTCTGCTGTGATTAAGGCTAAAAGAAGATATTTCGAAAAATCTAAGATTGGATGAAATTCATAAGTTGTACATAAAATTATAGTTCTTACCGCATAAGTGTACCTACATATGCTAAAATGAAGTTAATTTGTTGTGATTTTCAGTTTAAAAAATTTGTATACATGTTTTTAAAAATTCAAGTGTGAGTCTAAACTTTTGACCGGTATTGTATACATAAACGATAATGTAGAAAAATAAAAATATTTACAACTAATTTTATTCAAAAATAATTCGTTCAGTAAGAAATTCACTATATAAACAATATGATTAAAATATAAGTTACAAAAATCAAATTCAAAATTTTTCTAAAACGCGTTCAGATGTTTGACAGGAGAAATAAAATCTTCAAATATATATATATATGTATATATGTATATATATAAAAAAAAAACAGCTTCACTTTAAAACTTTTTTTCTCTCTTCAAATCAATCTTTTTCTGGCAACAGTACTCTCTTTCTCTCTCAAGCTCTTAAAATTTCTTTCAGAAATGAAGGGAAAAAAATTAAAAGTAAAATACAACCTCTTTTCTCATGTTTTTCTCTACTTTCCAAAAACAGTCCGCCAACTTGAAGAGACGCACTTCACTATTTTTTTTCTTCTTTCCTTTAAAAGCCTATCGCTCTTTTTAACTGCTTCCAAAAGAAGTTTGTGATTTAAGGGAGAAAAGTTTTAGAAAAAAAATGGCGAAATCTGCATAATTAACCCCTTCAAAATGACGGGAAGTCATTTGCATGCATAATACCCATGACTTCCCATTTTTTTATTTTATTTTTTTCCCCGAAGATATATTTACTATTCCAAGTTCCAGCCTTACACTACTTTGGCGGGCATAGACTGGTTTAACTTTGAAGTTGTTTTAAGAAAATACTTTTTTTTTCCCCTCGATTATAATTCACTGTTTCGCAAAAGATTTTTTATCAATCGTACGTAGGCTTTAGCTCTGAGTTTATATTTTTTGGAAAACAGAAGTACTTAATTTTTTTTCTCTCCAAGTAGTATGAAGTATAACTTTTACTTTTTTTCTAATCATTTCGACTTGTGATTTTTTTGTTTAATGTTACAAAATACTATATTTTGTGTATTTTAACAATTTTAATATGACGGTACTTATCAGATATAGTTAACAGGTATATGTATAACAGGTACTGTTTTTTTTCTTCAAGATATCGCTAGCCAGAATATGACCAATAAGTTTTCTTTCTTCTCATTCACGTCTAGCAAGTCTTGAAAATGGGCGCCTGTCTGTAAGCGCTTGAAACATGTCAACTGTTTTTCCAATTAGCATATTTTTGAAGCGAATAAAGTTTTTAATCGAGTAGTAAATACGAATTTTTATTTCTGGATATGTATTGCACAAAATATTGATATTTGACAATATATGACGACATTTTTCCAAATTAACTGGATTGAGTGTTAAGTGATAATTTTGAGTGTTTATAACCAAATAAATTTTATCAATACTATGTATAGCCAAATAAATTTTATCAATATAATATCATAAAAATGTTATATTCAATAATTATCGTAATATATACTATTCACGATATTATCACTTTGCATGTTATCTAAAAGGATCGTGATATTTTTTTTATTCGATGTGTATTGGTATCATTAATGATTGTCATATTTGACACAGCTATGTGTATTATCCATAGCCGATGACTGGGCGTCGCTCCTTCGTGTTGACGAACTTGGCTTCATGGTACCTATACCTATATAATTTATATAATACCATGTACCTATATAATTTATATTTAGAGTAGTGATGGTTATCATGAAACAAAAGCAAGAAATTGTAACTTACAGATAAATAAATTACAACTCAAAAAACTTTATAGAGTAAAACATGTAACGTTTAAGAGACGGCAAAGGAGGTGTAAGCTTCTTCTAATATTGTTCATCTAATATTCTTCTAATAAAAAAAACTTTATTTCACACACAAATTAATATTTTCCAATAAATATATGGTTGTCCTCAAATAGTAAAATTTTTTTGAGGATGCTCTGCTGATTTGTTCTCAAATCACAGCTTAGAAATCTGGTCACCTTAGTCCTATCACACCAAATACTCCGCAGCGTGGAAGCAGCTGGTTCAAATTCCTCTGATATGTGCTATCAGTCTTTCTTCAACTTGCCATAGGATCGTAAGCTGTTTCTTGTATTGAACACACAACCCTGCAATTGTATGTGAATAAATAGTTTCATTAATTTTTTTTTATTTATTTATTTATTTATTTAAAGTAGCGTCCAGGCTTACGGCACGACAGTTTCTAAGTTCGGTACAGATTTTAAATTATCAATATGTGTACATTGAAATTAATTCTACTTCAATTAAGTAAGTGCTTGTATTCTGTAAGTCCCGCAGTGGACTGATCGTTAAGACACGGTTCCCAGCAGATCACCGAAGTCAAGCATCACTGGCTACGGTCAGTGTGCGGGTGGTTGACCACTTGGATCAGTCTGCGTAGGGACCGAGGGTGTGCGGTATTTGTCCTCGTTAAACTGTGCTACCGTAAAGTGCTCAACTTCGCGCGCAGATCGTCGGGCTACCGAAGCGGGGTCGCCATCCCCTCTGCAGAGGATCAAAATTGTGATGGCATGTCTTCGGATCATCCTCCGGGATGTTTCCCAGACCGTCGCCAATAGACCATTGTGCAGCTCTAGTGCGACGTAAATTAACAACAACAACAATCTAATATTGTACTTTTTTTTATTCAAATTTTTCGTTTAAATTTGTTTAAAATATTTTGCTTTGTACTTTTTTTTTCAAAAATTATTTTCAAAATTAAAATTAGTTTCTAATTTACTTATTTTTTATGACTTACTTTAATTAAATTACCTTTACCAGTCAATGTTTTTCATCCACATTTATCTGTAAATTCCATCTTTGTCAACTTTAAATCTCTTTGAGAAAGAATTTCCCGAGAAGTGATGAGATCACATTTGAATATGCTTAATTTCATAGAAATTCGTTTCCTTTTTCTAACATTTAATAAATCATCGTAAAAATATCATTTTTTAAAATTTTATCTCTTTAAATATATGGCATTATGTTTTAAGCACTGTACAAGATGGAAAATGTCTCTTAAATGGAAACATGCATTTCTTGTATACTTTTTTAGCGGAAAAAAAATTAATCTTTCATCATATTTTGTTTATCATGCACAATTGCCCCTCAAATTAAAAAAAAATAGCATATTTTAACACCACACAATAATAATTTTCAGGTAAAGGAATGGCGTCACTTTGGCTACAGTTTTCGAAGTCTTATCCTTAACTATCTTCCCAAAGTTTTGAGGCTCTAGAATTCTAGATGCGCCAATCCAAGAATTCGCTAGAAACTTGGCGACTTATCTCTTTCAAAAACGGTATGTGATAGACCATTTTGATTTTAATAAATAAATGAAGCACCCTTTGTTTATACAGAATCACATAGTAATATTTCCTCATCGTGATAGTCAGATTACATTATTTATATTAAACTAAGAAAACATTCAATCAAATTTCGTATTATACTGTTTGCTTACATAAGAGCAGAGAAAATAATCGTATTTCTGTATTACCCATGGTTTAGAGGACACCATACCGCGGAAGAACATTTACGTATAATGCGAATCATAATAAGAGTGAGGTGCTTCTTTGTCATTATTATCTTCGCAAACAACAGTTGCTTAAATAATAATCAAAACTGGCACATTCACAATCATTCTATACAGTAAAACCTTTTTTTGTGCGGTGGATAGGGACCACATAAAAGAAATCGTACAAACAAAAAAAATATTCGATAATTTTATAAATTCTTACAGATAATAACAACTTTGTACGATATACAACCTAAAATTTTTTTTATGCGATGGATAGAGACCGCATAAAAAAAGTCGGACTCAGAAAATACATCAATGATTCATGAAACAGATGAGAGAATGCTTTCAATTAAATTCAAAAATTAAATTAGACCTAAAGAAATTGTAAAAATATTTAATTCTTCATTGTACATATACATGGAGAAGTTTTCAAATTATACATTAAATNTCACATAATGGTTTTAAACGTCATAATGCATGCATATACTATTTGTGGTATACATGTTATAAACCAAAAAAGGATAGGATGCATACATTAATAAAACATAATGACATTTTAACAATTGAATTACAACTGTTAACAATTACGAATTTTATTTTAAAGTACAGATTAAAAAACATAGTATGACATAAAAAAAATCTAGTTTCTAATGAATTAGTTTTTTGATGTACATAATTTGCGGTATATATAACGAATTTTTTTTATGTACATAATCTGCAGTATTATAAAGAAGAGTAAACCGAGGAACATAAACGAGGCTTCATTAGACGAAGACATTAATTTTTTGATGTGCATTAATTTGTTGCAGTTACATGTTAACAGGACTTAACAGAGGTGTGCTTGTTCAAGGTCAACCATTCAACCCCACTTTCCAATAGGAAGTTAGAAAAGAGCGGTGTTCAAATTCAGAGAGGGTCGTTATATTAAGAGTTGACCTTTTTTGTGAATTGGGACTCCTTCACAGGGTCGTTATATCATGTTGGTCGTTCTATCACAGGGTCGTTATAACACGAGTCGACTGTATTTAAGCTTTTTTTAATTTAATATTTTTGTAGTTGCCTTCATTAATTTAGCACATTTAACTTCTTTCATCCTTTGGGTTTGAGTTAATAGTTTGTGTTTTTTGGTATCAAAATAATTTTTATACTCACGAAAATTTTACTTTTGATATAACTTCGAGAAGTATATCAAATCGTGTTGGTAATCGTGTAAATTCGAAAAATATTCTTGATTAAGTAAGTTTTGACGTAAATTTGAAAAGTGTTCTAGATTGAGTTGGTTTTTATGTACATTCGAAAAGCATTCTGGATTGAGTTGTAAAATTGAAAAGTACTGAATTGAGATGTATCTGTTATAAAATGGATGTGAAGAAAAAATACGTTGATACTTCCCTTATTTTCGTGACGTAGTATATATCAAAAATAAAATATTTACAAATTTCAAAAATATGTTATTTAATTTAAAATGAGTTAGACGGTATGAGAAATATATTTTCAGACCTTTTATACTGATTTCGAATGGAAGGAGCTTTTTTGAAAGAAGTTAAAAAATAAATAAATAAATGCTCATGAAATTGAGGAAAGTGCAAAAATGGTTTGAGTTAATATATCGCAATAAATATATTTCATACATCTTTAAAAAAAAATTATTTGTTCAAGAGGACTCTACTTTCGCCATCTTGATTTCTAGGTTAAAATTTTAATTTCTGTTCTCTCGTTAATTCTGTTCAAAGAGGACTCTACCTTCGCCCTTTTGATTTCTAGGTTAAATTTTTAATTTCTATCTTCTCGTTAATTTTTTGTACTTAATGAATTTTTGATGATAAAGTATTATTAGACATCACAATACCTTAAAAGAAAGGGTGAAAAATAAAAAGTTCGCTTTATTAGATTAGGAGTAATTAAGCTTGATAATTTTCAGAACTTTAATGAATTTTTCCTCAAAACTTTAAAGCAATAACATAATGCGATTTGTGGTTGTAAGTATTTTAAAACTACACATTTCTCAGTTTTTAGATTTTAAAGACTATTCTTATTGTCAGTATAAACTTATGAGAAGCTTTGAACGACGCTAAAAAATTTCCTTTAACGTTAATTGCACAAAAACAAAGATACTGATCATAAATCTATAAACTAACAACTGTTAATTACTTAAATAACTTTCAAAAACTGTTGATTGCAGACTTGTATTAGCATAATTTTGTCAGAAATACTTATTAAATATTCTAAAATACCGCACGTTATATGTTTTGTGCATTTTACATGGATTGAAAGATACTGCCAAATAGAGTAAATATATATGTGTGAAAATTAAATGAAAAGAATTAAAAACATATTTAGAATCCCCCCCCCCCNTTAGAATCCCCCCCCCCCGTTTTCACCGTAAGAAAAACTTTTTTTAATGAACGTTACTGATTATTTAAAAATAATCTTAAACTTTAACTAGCATTTCGAAAAAGTAGTGAAACTGCTTTTGTTAAATAACTACTTTCAAATTGCTAAGAGAACTGAATGTAATGAGTGTTCGGTTAAAAAAACGTTTCTATTTAATCTTTTATTTTATTTACACTACTAAGATTGACCTCATGCAAGGCCACGCCTACTCATTTTACTAAATGTTTCATTTCTTAGGTTGGTTGTTGAAACTGATTTGATACGACAATACCCTAGAGATGATTATATTTTATATCCTTATACATATTAATCATTTTACTATAATGGCTATTCCTGTTATTATTGTGTTTGTTGGAAAAGCTTAACAATGGGCATGTAATTTTGATGTTGTTCATTTGTTTTATTTAATGAGTATTTCAATAATGGTTATTTCACAAAATATAATTGTTTTTTTATTTGAAACACCTTTCAAATTTTAAGTGTTTTTTCAACAATAGTTATTGTTCGAAATCATTATAATGCCTTATTCGTGTTGAAATATTTATCGTCGTTATAAAAAATATAAGTGAATTTACAATTAAATAAATTTTATAAAATAAAATAAGGCAGGGAAGAAAAATGCCAGAAAAAAAAACTTAAAAAGGCTATTAAAATGACTATTATTGCAGGTAAAGAATGGAATCTTCCACTGAATGAATGAAGTGATTTGAATGGGAATAAGTGAATGAATGAAGTGATTTCAATGGGAATAAGTGAATGAATGAAGTGATTTCAATGGAAATAAGTGAATAAATGAAGTGATTTCAATGGAAATAAATGAATGAATGAAGTGATTTGAATGGGAATAAGTGAATGAATGAAGTGATTTGAATGGAAATAAGTGAATGAATGAAGTAATTTGAATGGGAATAAGTGTCATTAATTTATTGCAAAAAATGAAACTGTAGATAAATTTTTTTAAATTTAGGCCTATTAATATGAACTAAAAATTTTTAGAAAATATCGAAGAAAAGATAATTTAAAATAGAAAAAAAAGGCCTTGTAGCTGAACTTTACAATTAACAGTGTTGGAGTAATTTTTATTCATTGTTTTTTTTGCGTCCTCACAAATTAATAGTTTTTAAAATTTAATGAACAAGTCAACTAGAATCGTGTGAAGAATATTTAAGAATCGAGTAGATAAAAACTTCATAGTCTACCATTAAATAAATAAAATAAATGAAAGATAAAACGAAATAAATAAAATAAATGAAAGATAAAACGAAATAAATAAAATAAATGAAAGATAAACGAAATAAATGAAAGAGAAAACGAAATAAATAAAAGTAACAATACATTTTTTAAAAAAATGAATAAAAATATGTTCATATGAATTGCAATTGTAAGATTGCTATTCAAGATTTATAAGAATTGCAATGCTATCTACAAACAATAAATATTTTATTAACAGGTAAGGATCAAGTTCTTTGCTGTGAGAGCGAAAGAGAAAGGACTAGCATAATAAATTTCTTTCTTTAAGTAATTTTCAAAAACAAATCATCAGTTTCATAACCATAACTGCATCCGTAAGAATAAAAAAATGTCAGCTCCCTGTGTATAAAACTTGAATGAAATAAATAATTGAGAACATTTAAGAAAAATCTGTTCGAAAAAAAAGAGCGAAAAAAGGTTTAAATGGAAGCAATTATGGCAAGAAATTAATTGCTTTTTTCTCAAGCATGACTTCTAAACTTGCGTCTGTGTAAACAAAGTTCAAAAAGTTATTGACGACAAATTGTCTTTATTTTTTTAAAATTTGCTTTGTAATGTTAGTTTGCAAATTTAAAGGATTAAAAAAAAAACTGCCTAAAAGGAAACTTGATACGATAATATAATTTTTTATTAAAAGAAAATCATTAGAACTTATAAAAAAGAAAGGCAATAAGAAGCTTATTCAGTGTTATTACAAAAGCTAAGAAAACTGTTTTTAAATTTTGCTTGCCTTAATTGTATTCCTTATTTATCCAATGATAGCATAATAATTACGTTAACTTAATCCGTAAAATTTGATAGAAGAAGAAAAAAAATTCCAAAAAATATTGCACCTTTAATTTTTATAAATTTTCTCCAATTTTTTTTATAGGGGATCAAGGGGGGAAGCAGATTGAAGATCAAAGGGAAAGTTCATTTTTCACAAAAATGGCGATACGATCCTCATCTTGCGCATTTTGACAAATAAATAACGTGGAGAATCGTCTCTCCACTAGAGTTATTATACAGTGAATATGGGTCGTGCTGGGGGAAAACGGTTCTTGTCCACGTTAGACAATACTTCTTCATTAGTCTAAAAGTCTAATGAAGAAGTTTTGATTGGGGAGGCTCATTGGGTAAAAAAAAACGATTTTTGTCCAAACCGATTTTCAAACTTTATTTTTTTCAACATCAAAAATTGTGAATTTTGTATTTAGGGGGTGTAAAAAAAACGCTTGTGACATTCATGTATATTTTTATTTTTACTATTTCAATCGAATGCTTGTTGCTGAAAATTTTCATGCATTGAAATTTACTATTATCAGAATCAGCGTTCATGGGTATAAACAGTCCCCCCTTGATCTTCATACATATTTGTTAAATACTTTTTGAATCTGGAATGTACAAACACTACGAATTTCATCAAAAGTTACAAAATCTGAACAATATGATGGCCTCGCATGCATTTTAACCGGTAATAACTGATCTTACAATTAAGGCATATTTCTTATTAATAGAGAATAACTATTGTTAATAATATTTATCGAAAAAATACAAATTAATGCAAATTTAATAGTCGATAAATATTTCCTGTAAATATCTTTAAGTGCAATAAATAAAAACTAAATACATGCATAACTTTAATGTTGTAATTTTAAAAAGCTAAATTCAGTGGCGCGACAGCCCATAGAGGGCCAAGGCCTACTGTGCCCATCTCAGTTTTCTTCACCTTGGGCTCTGGGGTGCAGGAGCAGATGTTCCGGTCAGGTGGTCAGCCGCACGTGAAACCCCCAGTGTTTAGATCCCAAGCATGCTTGGGACTCATTTATCGACCCACTGAAAGGATGAAAGGCTGAGTCAACCTTGCCCGACCTGAGAATCGNAGCTGCGGCAATCTCATACTATTAAGCTAGGCAGAAGTGAGTAGTCTTTGTCGATAGATCTCTATTTTAGTATTTTGTCGAAAGCGCTTTTTTTCACGAATTTATATATGATTTCATATCAGGAATTATACTATAGCACATTTCTAATAGGTTTAACGAATTACATGTCATTTATTTGAATTCAAATTTATTCTAATGACTTAGTATTTACTAAAAAGATGTAATTTTTTTTAGAAAAAAAGTTTTTATATGGATTTGAATGATTGTTTTGAATTCTCAGAATTTTGTGCATTTGCAATGTACCTAAGTTAGTAGCGAACGAAGCGAGCTTGGTTTGCGAAGAAACCATATAAGATTGCGTAGAAATTTTCGGGGGTTGGCGAGCGTCTGCGAGCAGGGGGCGCAGCCCACTAGTAAAAAATAAATTACACTAATATTACAAGTTAACTAAAATTTTAATAACTAACGGAAGCAATATTATTGCATACATGAATTTATAAAAACCTTTTTTAATTATTCAGAAAGTAAATTATAATACTACTTTTTCTAAAATTTAACGCAATAATATTTTTATAAAAAAATGAAGGAAACTTGATAATTTTTTTTTTCTTTTTTTTTTGCAGAGAAAAAAGAATATTTAAAGCAATTGCAAATATGTACACAATGATCAAAATTAATTAATATTTATAATTTTTTTTTTCAAATTGAATGCTAGTTTTTGTTTATTGAATGATAATGTTTTTAAATATTCGATTCGCGTATATTTTGTTTATTTTTTATGTTTTAAAACAATTCTACAGAAAATCAAGTCAATAAATCTTGAAAAATAAATATTGTGTTTATTTGAATAGAAGTTTTATATTTAATTTGTATATTTATAATATGCGAAGAAATTATTTTTGACTGCTTTGAATAGCTTTTTTTATTGTTTTTTCAGTCTATTATTTTTTCGATGCATTATTAAGCTAATTACATATTCGACGCATTAGAATAACAGAAAGAGTTTAGTATTTATTTTATTGTATTATTAAAATTAATTTAAATAATATATATTTTTTAATAAAAATACCTTTTTTTCAAAAGTAACAACATGGTTTTATTAATTTCGTTTAACTTAAAAATCAAAGCCGTGATTCGCTGTTTAAAAAAAAAGAATATTATTTAAAATTAATTTGTAAGTTATTTGAACAAAAATTCTTTAATTAAAATCCTCAATCGTATAACAATAATATTTTGTTTTACTTGAACAAAACAAAATCAAATTGTTCCATTTGTTCCATTTGTTTGAGTTTCTTTTAATATAAAAATACTGAGAATAGGCTGTTTTCAAATAAAAATTAGTATCAAGAATAGTTGCAGCGAAATCTGAAAATTAATTTAAATTTCGAATTCCCAATAGATCTACATTCAGAATCTGAAATTTCGCAGTATTTTTTAGCGATCTAACGATTTTTTTTAATTACTGAATTAGACAGTTAAAAACCCCGAATGTTATATGAATAGAATCTTAATATATTCTACCATATTTTTTTTTAAATAAAATGTTTTTTAAATTAAAAAAAAAAAATGCTTTCTAAACATCTTTTGATATTTTTGTACCCTCTGTCACTTATTATCTTAATTTTCAATATAATGTTACATGTTATTTTTATTAAGCTTTCAAATATACAATAACGAGTTTTTTTTTAATTTTTTTTTTTTACATAATTTAATTTGAGATAACGATGTATTGTGATTTGTCTGTTCGTAAAGAATTATTCCAACAACAAATTGTGTATGTCGAATAACGCATCACACATCGATGACGATGAATTGTGATTTGTCTGTTCGTAAAGAATTATTCCAACAACAAGTTGTGTTTGTCGAATAACGGATCGCACATCGATGACGATGAATTGTGATTTGTCTGTTCGTAAAGAATTATTCCAACAACAAGTTGTGTATGTCGAATAACGGATCACACATCGATGACGATGAATTGTGATTTGTCTGTTCGTAAAGAATTATTCCAACAACAAATTGTGTACGTCGAAAAACGGAACACACATCGATTTCCCCACAAACTAAACGTGACGCAGTCTTCCATAAATGTCCATTCTTTTAAAAATTTCCAATAAGAATTTTAAATAATATTAATAAAAAAGTTGCTCATAATCATTAGCGCTGATAGAAGTTCCTGTTTGTTTACTACTTAATAGAAAAACGACCTCAATATCAACATGCGATTAAGAACGTTTTTAATGACTCTTATTTATTTAATCTTTTAATGAATAATAATAATAAAAAAAGTTAACAACGTCTGCTAATGGAGTGCATCCTACGTACTAAATGTTGTTTCCAATGTTAATTGACTTTTGATAGTTCTTTTTTTATGCGACTGTGATAAGATGTTTGAGAACGAGAAAAAAAGAAAAGAAAGAAAGAAATAGAACTGTTGCCACCATAGTTGGTTCGGAGCAATTTTTGTCGTCTGATAACCCTGAGTTGATCCGTTGTCCATTTTTTTTTTTGTTCCACGCATGATTTCTCAACCGTTTGTTCTATACTTTTGTAGCCAGGCTACGGTAAGTAACACCAATGGACCATAAAACTGATAAAGGGAATGAATAAAACAAAAATAAATGAATTGAAGGGAAAAAAAATATATAATAAATAAATGAAATGATAAATAAATAAAAAAAAATTATGAAGGAGGCTAAGAGGGTGGATGTGTTTGAATTTTCAGGACAAGGTTGTGAAATATGACTGTTTTTATTTTTTTTTCTTCGCGTGTTTTGCGAAGGGAAGAAGAAAAAAAAAAGTAATGGCAGCTCCACCGTGAAGAAAGAAGTTCATGCTTCGCGAAAGGTTGGACAAAACAATGGATGTCTGCAGCAGGACATCTGGTCTGTTTCCTTTTGGAATCGTGTTAAATGGAGAACCGCTTCAATAAATCTATACGTGGAATAAATTATTTTTAAGTTTTTAAAGTTGTGAAAACAAAACTGTTCACGGTTCAGTCATCATCAACTGAAATCTCAACCAAATTTGTTTCTGGATTAATCATGAAGAAAAAAAAAAGGGGGGGGAAAACTCATCATGACTTTTTGAGTAAATTGGGTGATTTGTAAACTATAGCCTAAGCCTAATGAACCAAAATTGCCAATCTAGTCTTTAGAATAAACCTACACCAAAGAATATTGTATTTGATTTGCTAAATTTAGAAGAGTGAAAATTTATGAGGCATAATCATGTCAGAGTTTTACAGAGTGTTCCTAATGACCGCTCTTAACATAAATTTCTAGAAACCTTGTCAAACACGATCGGATTGAGAATCGCGAATAATTAATTGTTCAAGCGAGGAATTTATCCGGCTCTGTGTAAGCAACCACTGTCATTTTGCAATGAGTCAGACTATTTGTTTATTTCATGTAGCCTGGACTTTTTAGGATCATTGCAGTGAGTCCGCATGTCTTTAGGCTAATTAGAAAATTTATCATTCATTGCTAATTAGCCTGAGATATTTAAGACATTTAGCAATAAGCCCATAATAATGAAAGCCTGTAAATAGCCTTATGAAAGGTTTATTGAGTTAGGCTTAAGCAAATTCAGTCTGATTGAGCGATTCTTTGCACAGTTTCTATTTAACCTAAAAGCATATAAGCTCATTGTAATAAGCCTATAAAATAACAGGCAAACTAAAAAAAAAAAAAAAAATACTGATTATTTTTTCAATTATCCTCGTGCAACATAAAATGCCAGATATTTTAGTTCATCTACTACACAAAGATATGTAGAATCAGTACACATATTTTTAAAAATATAATTTTTTCCCCTAATAAAAATTATTTTTTTTCAACATGTATTTTTTTAAGTGAAAGTCTAAAAAAATTAAGACTGTCAGGATGAACAAAAAAAATGTTCCAAAGTTGAAAAGAAATTGCAATAGAAAACAGTGTGTTAGAAAATGGGAAAGTACTGCTTTTTTAATTGCTTTGCACCCTCATTAAGCTAGACTGAAAACAAAGAAGTAAAATAATTAGTGGGGAAAAAATTCCCTTTTCTTGTAGGGACGTGTCTAATTAAAAATCCCCTTTTGTTTTATAGCCCGATGTAATTGCGAAGGGAATAATTAAAACGTTTCTTCCATAGAATGAATCTTTTTAGATATCCTTACTTTCAAAATAGTTCGTCTTCTTTTGTGTGTTTTTTCTTCAATACTATCTTTTACTTTTATAGAGGGGAAAATTTATAAGAAGTTTCATTTCGCTATTTTGTCTTTGCAGTTAATAATTTTTTCTCTTTGAATAAAATTATGTAAAAAAAGAAAGAAAAAATATATTTAATCACTATTATACTATGCATAATAGTAATATTATTATATGAATGTAATATAAATATTGTATAGAGATAATAATATAGATTAATCACGAAAGATTGCATTTTTAAAAATTCAAGCCTAAATTTTTTTTTCTTTTTAATTTTCAACTAATTTTTGATGATAGAGTATGATTTTGCAGCTCAATATCTTTGGAAGAAAAAATAAATAGAACTCTTAATTTATTAGATCGGATAACTTAAAACTTCTTTGAAGTTTTCTGTTCGCAAAAATATCAAATTGACAAGCAATTTTTCATTTATGAATATTTTTATAAATGTACTTTTATTTTTGTTCAAATCGTGGAAGTTGAAATTTTTTAAAAATTCTTTTAACATTAACTGGGCAAGAACAACGAGATTTTAAGTAATTTCAGACTGTAAATTGCAGTCAGGAAACCTGAAAGTCTCCGCATATGCTTTATTTTATTCTACATAAAAAGAAGGAAAAAAAAAATGAAACTTTTACAAAAACAATTATTCATTCGGAACTACACCCATTGCAAGAATTAGTTGGGGCCGCAACCCACCGAATTCATATTTATCTTTGACAAACCGCAAGATGATAAAAAAGTAAAAAAAATAAAAATAAAATAATATTATAACATGATAAAAAGCTATTTTGGCGAAAATAAGTTTCAAAGCACTAAAACTTGTAACCGCTTTTCATTGTAAACTTGATTTAAAAAACAAAAAGATGACTTAAGATTCTTTTATGAGTTACTGTTTAAAAATAAAAAAAATGCTCACGCGATTAAAAAAGAAAAAAAAATTGTAGGATATGAACTGGCTATTGATTAGTTGATATTACAGCGAATTTAAGCATTAGGAATTGAAATATTAAAATCTAGATAAACGTTATACAAGAAAATTAAATTAAAATTTTCCTTTATTCAAATAATTTATTCAGATGTTCACACACTATCAACGTGTGTGAGAAATAATAAAGGTGGGAAGTACATGTTTCAATTGGCACTTTCAAGTGTGAATCAATGGCCGGTATTCCTTATCCAAGGTTTTCAAAAATTGTGATTCGCGGCCTCCAAGTTTGTTGCACGCTTGAGAATAAAATATAAATTTTCCAAAAATAGTAGTAAAATTAATAAGCAAAATTTAAAAAAAAAATAGTAAGGATTATAAACAACCAAATTAGGTCAGTAATAAGAACAAGTATCCTCTTTTCTCAAACCACTTTTTACCAATGTAAGAGGAGCCAAAATATTCTGTTTGTTGGTTGATTTTTTACAGTTTGTCACGCAATTCACTAGCAGCTTTTATCAAATCGTTTGCAAAAAAAATATCGTTATGTCACTATTAAATCGTTTTCGGAAAAAACCTCGTTATGTCGCTATTAAATCGTTTGCGGAAAAAAATAATTTTTATTCTTTTTTTAAAGTACGGTAAGAAACTATTTGTGTTACGGTCTTCTAAATAAACTCTAAAAAGTGAAACAACGAATTAGCTTGACATTTTTCTTTATCACGAAACCAATCGTAATAAAAATTTTAATCTCAATACGATAAAGACGAAGATAAATATATTAAAAACCAATGAGGCTGATTCGTATACCATTTTTAAACTTCTTTGTTAACACTATTTGCTTACTTTATTTTCTTTCAAAGAAAAACCATTGAACCCTACGAATTAAAAATATATATAATATTCTAGATTCATTTAGCTTTGCTATATTTAGTGAGTTATTAGACTTTTTGGCCATAGAACAGTGATTTGATATAACAATAAAGATTAAAATAACGATTTAAAGTCACAATAGTGAAATGATTATTCTAGATTTTTGTTTAATTCTATGTTCGACTTTCTGAAGTTTAAATGCGTACTCCGTAATTTGATATTTTTTAAAATTATATGGACACGCTTGGCTAGAGCTTGATATATTTAAGTTATTTGTGTTTTGTTGATAAAATTAAAATAAAAACAAATTTCATTGAATGTAAGTTCATTGGCCATAAAAAAAAAAAAAAAAAAAAAAAAAAAAAAAAAAAAAAAGATTGAGGAAATTGAAATTTAAAATCGAACTTTATTATATTTTTTATTTTGTCCATTATTATTATTACAAAAAGGATACTGAATTTATGAATGGTGTTAAAATATAAATTTCAAATGTTAAGATTACAAAACAATTTTTTTTCTTCTTGCGTTGCTGCTTTGCGCAGCAATGTCTGATACATCAAATTTAATTTAATCCATCATTTCAAATTATAAGAAAAAAAAAGTTTTGTAAACACCTGAAAGTAACAAATCAAACATAGCCTACTTTCCTACACTTAAAGAAGTAGAATTTAGTTTATTACGTTTCGCGCAAAAGTCAGAATTCAATCAATTAATTATAAGAAGAATATTCGTAGCAATCATATAGCAGTAGCGGAAATTTAATTGGTTTCAAAACATTATTTTATGTTATGAAACTGTAATTACATTTACATGTAGCAATTACATTTACGTGTAGTGAAGTTTTTCTGTAACTTCTAAATAATTCTTTTTATCATCAATTCATGCACTTTATTTGAATGGTAAAGATTATGTTACTGCTAAAGTGTCCTACAGATTATCTAGCTAGATAGAATAGTTACTATTGAAATGTGAAGAATTTATCTGTAACATTAAATTTGTCGAATTAGCGCAGTCTTGTGTACTTAATTTAGAATGATTTTTAATCGAGATCTGAAAGTTTTAATTAAGGCATACATATTTTTTTTAACTCCAAAAGAAACTATAACGATAACTGTTCTGATATTATGGGCAAATTAAAAATATTGTTACGCCGCGTGAACAATAGATTTCATTCTGACGAATTTATATTCAGTTTTTGAAGGCCGATTCCTAAGTACAGTTGAACAAACTTCCGACAGGAAAGAAAAAAAAAAAGAAGAGGCTTTAAATCGTGACAAATATCACCCGACAGGAAAATGTTCCACGCCTACCAAATAAGGGAAAAGGGGAGATTTTCAACGCACACCTACAAGCTGTTGCCTATTTTTGTAGTTATCTCTCTCTTTTTCTATTTCCCAAGCGTGTCGTACGATTGCTCCCTCCCCCCACAAGAAGGATATCTAATTGTGTAACGGACTGATGCAAAATCATTGTAGCACGTAAAACATCAAATAATATAAGCATAAAAAACGGGAAAGTAACCGTGCAGAGAGATATTTTTTGGTCTGAAGTTGGTAAGGTGATGCCCCGACCGTTGGAACTAAATTTGGAAGGCAGAGCAACCATGAAGGGACTAATAGCTCATGTTGTCATGATGATTATGGGTTATCTCTGCTGAGCTGGAATGTTTATCTTTCAAAACCAAGTTTCGTCTGATAGTGTTAAATCAAAAATCTGTGTACTACAGTTCGATTGAATATGATCTGTTGGAAGCTTGGTGCAAAAATTAGGATGTAAATACAAAGTCACAATTATGGTGACAGCCACAGGAAATTTAAAAGAAAAAACAATGATTTTATGAAGACTCCAGTTCGATTGAATATGATCTGCTGGAAGTTTGGTGCAAAAATAAGGATGCAAATACAGAGTCTTATGGTGACAGCCACAGGAAATTTAAAAGAAAAAAACAATGATTTTATGAAGACTCCAGTTCGATTGAATATGATCTACTGGAAGCTTGGTGCAAAAATAAGGATGTAAATACAAAGTCACAATTATGGAGACAGCCACAGGAAATTAAAAAGGAAAAACAATGATTTTTGGAAGACCTCAGTCCGATTGAATATAATCTGCTGTAAAATTGGTGTAAAATAAGGATGTAAATACAGAATCACAATTATGGTGACAGCCACAGAAAAATTAAAAAAAATAATGATTTTATAAAGATGGGCTCTCCCCTACAATTGCTATTCATTATATTACGTGGCAACATAAAAAGAAAGCATTTCCGCAACAGCTTTTTGTGTGCAAGGGGGTTCACGGAGGTTAAGGCTCACGATAAACCGCATGATTATGGCAATGTGGTGAGCTTTGCTCAAAGACCACCTTTACTTTCCAGACAGGCTGGTACCCATCAATCTGAAGCTGGAAAATCGTTTTATTGATATTTATCATTTACATAGGATTGTAAGCCGTAACACTTATTTATTCAAGAATAAAATATAGCCTTTTTCCATGGAACAAAAGCGCAGTACATCAAAATTGTCCACCAATAGAAAAGTTGAACCAGAAGCGGCTAACAAACGGAAACTTTGTTCTAACGTGTGTTTTTTACATTAAAAAAAAAAATTCTTTTTGGCCAGTTTTTTTCAAAAAATCTGTGTGTTAAGGGGTTAATCTTCCTTCCTTGACATCAAGAATATCGTGTTAATGAACTACTTATTTACTAGATAAGTAAAAAGTTCTTTTTGAATATCTAATCAAACAAGTATTTTGAATAAGGAGTGGTTAATGTCGACGCCCTGTAGCTTTATACAGAAAAAGCAACCCAATCAAAACAAAAAGGCGTGTCGGCATAAAATTTTTCTAACATTTATTCAGGTAATATTTAAACCTCCGCAAGTTACATTCAGTTATCTAAACTGCTAACACAAATTAAATTTGGATTAAAAAAAAAAAAGAAATANTGATTTTATGAAGACTTCGGTTCGATTGAATATGATCTGCTGGAAGCTTGGTGCAAAAATAAGGATGTAAATACAAAGTCACAATTATGGTGACAGCCACAGGAAATTAAAAAGAAGAAAACAATGATTTTATGAAGACTTCGGTTCGATTGAATATGATCTGCTGGAAGCTTGGTGCAAAAATAAGGATGTAAATACAAAGTCACAATTATGGTGACAGCCACAGGAAATTAAAAAGAAGAAAACAATGATTTTATGAAGACTTCGGTTCGATTGAATATGATCTGCTGGAAGCTTGGTGCAAAAATAAGGAAACCTTGTTCTAAAGTCTGTTTTTTACATAAAAAAAATAAATTCTTTTTGGCCAGTTTTTATCAAAAATTCTGTGCGTTAAGGGGTTACTCTTCCTTCCTTGACATCAAGAATATTGTGTCTCAGTTATGTCAACGCTTGCATAATGAACTACTTATTTACTAGATAAGTGAAAAGTTCTTTTTGAATACCTAATCAAACAGCTATGTTTTGAATAAGGAGTGGTTAATGTCGACGCCCTGACGCACCATAATTTCAGACAGAAAAAGCAACCCAATCAAATCAAAGGCGTGTCGGCATAAAATTTTTCAAACATTCATTCAGGTAATATTTAAACCTCCGCAAGTTACATCAGTTATCTAAATTGTTAACACAAATTAAATTTGGATTTAAAAAAAAAGAAATAAAGATCAAATAGTTAAAATATACCATTAATTTTTAGTAAATATGTAAACGTAATATACTAATTACAGGGTGCGAAGCCAAATCATTCAACAAAAAATAAGCACCCTTTAAGCACTCTAAAAAAATATCATATAACGTCATGTCAAAAAAAAAAAAACCTTTTGCCATTGTTTTTGACAAATGTCAAAAATCATGAAATTTTGAATCATGTAAAACGAATGGCGTTTTCATACGTTACGGACTGACAATACGCCGAAATAGATTCGGGTTGAATTAATAGAGAAAACGTTGAATAGAACAATGTAAACTGTGTCTTTTTGCATAATTCGTAGCGAAAATCAACATGGTAAAGGAAAAATCTCATTTTCAAAAAGGGAAAATTAAGCACTTATTAAAAACACCCAATGAAAAACGCTCCTTTAAGGGCTTTTGAAAAACGAAAAGCAAAAATAAGCACTTTTTTAAAACGCTATGCACGCTGGATTTTTTTTCACTTAAGAGTAAATAGGCGATCCATTCCTTTGCCAACTCACGCTTATCTCATTGGGGGCTAGACAAAAAGAAATCGAATATTGACTATCGTTATATCTAATCTTTGAAAAGGAAAATTCTAAGTTCTTATGAAGTTATGACGGGTCCGGATTTGCTAATAAATACAAGAACTGTAACGCATATCTTACAACAAGCGTACTTTGGACAGATTCAATCATTCGTCAGATGAAAAAAAAAAAAAAAATTAATAAAAATTATTAATGCTTCAGGAAGCACATATGAACCCTGCTGATTTTATGAAATCTTAACACTTGAAAATTCAGAATCGGTGTGACAAAAATGGATAAGTGTTTGTTGAAACTTCAAAGTTGCTATGAAATGATCCTCATCTTTTAATGAAGGAATTATGAGCTCATATTTATTTTTACATTCGTCTCAATTATTGCCACCAAAAACTTAAAAAAAATTAATAAGTTGGCGATGATAGAAATACGTTTTACTCACATTGTCGTCATAAATTTTACGGAAATATATTATATAAAAATTATTCATAGTTTTTGTTTCAATTGCAGAAGATATTTTAAACAATTTTATGATACAGTGTAGGAACAACTAGTGAGATAATGTTCAGGCGAACCTTGTTGGCCGCAGGTGCAAAGATCAGTATCTGTTATATGCAGGTAATTAAAGAAGGTTGGAAATGGTCCATGACCCGTCAAGAACCAGATGACTTGTTTTGAAAAAAGGAACATTGTTAATAATTTTGAATAGACGTCTGCCTCTGTCTGAATTATTCCATTGAAATCGCCATTTTGTTAGAAGAGAATCTTTAATACGTCGTTTAAGATATGAAACTGGAAGTGGGTATACATAATTTTTCGGTTGTCTCGTAGATTGTTTAGCTAAATCATCTGCTTTTTCATTACCTACTCTATTGCAGTGTGCTTTAATCCAAGAAATTTGAATTGATGAGTGTTGAAGTTCTTGTTGAATATCAAAAGAAATTCTATTATTTGTGCCAAAATCAAGTATTGATGATTTTGAGTCTGACCAGATGACATAAATATCGTTATTATTGAAGTTTTTAGTGCTCTTAATATATTTAATGCATTCTAAGATTGCCAACTGTTCGGCTTGAAAGACTGAATTAATTAGTTGAACTCTAGTTTAATAGTAATTAGATTAAAAAAATAAGCTCCAGTTCTAATTTAATTGAAGATTATATATATACATATCATGGTAGTCGGGCGAGCAGGGAAATAATGAAAGCATGCGAGGAAAGGGTAGAAAAGTCCTAAATACTCATTGGAAAAAAGCAAGAATCTAAGTGTAACTGATGTTTATCGCTTTAAACGTTCGGGATCTTAAAAAGGGAAAATCTTTCTAGTCACGTGTCTTACAAGGGATCATATAATAATTATAATAGGCTAGAGCGAGAAGTTTCTCACAGGATTTAATATTTCTTTAACGGAAAAAACTTATAATGTGGATTACCGGATGTGAGTTGCTAACTATGAGAACGGGTTCCGTTTTGAATGATGAATTAAAAAAGAGAATTTAGGCAAGGAAATAACATGAAAAGTTTTGTTAAAGCTTTTTATGCTATATACACATATAAATCTTGTAACCTTCGCAAATACTGTATTTGTGTTCGTTCGAAATGATTTTCGAATAATTTATTGTTCAAAATTTTGTCAAATTTTCTAACTATTCATGTTTTGAGTTTCCTCTTGTTTGTGAATTTTTCTTTACGGCTGCCTCGCCGTAACTCTTCTTTTTGAAATTGTATTCGTTTTCATGGGCTATGGGGAAATTCTGGTACTTTTCATCATCACAATATGTTTGTTACCTTTTTTCAATGTCTTGCCCATCATGTTTGAACACTCAAACTCCTAAATTCTATTTGCTGAGTAACTACTATTGTTAATTTTAAGATTTCACTAAATTCTTTGAGGCCTTCTGGTGTTGCCATGGATTGTCACCAAGCCTACCTTTTTGAATCCTCTTTTTCTCGATCACAACAGTTATGGCAGGTCTAGCCTAGTTATTATAATAATCCTTTTTGTAATAAATTTTTCAGAATTTAAATTCATTTATTAATGCAATCATTTTAATAAAATTTGATTTTTCTAGTTTTTCTTTTGAACATTATGCGAATGGAAAAATGCTTTATGTGCTTTTTAAGATATTTATTAAATTTTTATATATAAAACTTATTAAGTACTGTTTATTCCACTTAAATATCTTTTAGAAGTATGGAAATAGCAGTTATTGTCATCCAATCAGAAACGAAGATAGGGTGAAGGTCATAATTTCTTTTGAATTTTCGGAAGAGTAAGTTGCTATTTAAAAATATTTATACTTAGTAAGTTCACTTAAATTTTTGTAATTATAATCAGTTACAGGCAAATATAGCTTTTAAGAAAACTACTGTATTACCTAATTACTAGTTTTAAAACTAAACAGACTATACCTAAAAACTTATTAATTTTTTAAAAGCCGGGTGGTAAAAAAAATTGTTACCCTACTTTTATTCCATTACGTGCTGGCTCTGAGAAATTTTGTTAACTCTTGCTTATAATCGTTTTTAAAACATATGTAGAGTTAAAAGTGGATGAGAGAGCTGTGCGACATATTATTTATAATATTAAAAAACTTTTTCACACAAATTCTTTTCTATGTTTTATTACCCCATATAATTAAGGCAAAAAGAAGTGTTTTTAGGAAAATTCTATATGTACTATATGTTATGACAAAGCTTTATTTTATCATAAATGATACTTGAAAATTCCCCATATGTACACATACCCCCTTTTTTGACTGAAATAGGGGTGAATTGAATTTCTTGAGGCTAGTAAGGCACTGTTTAACTATTTGTTGAATTGATTTCTATTTTGTCTCAAGAGTGATAAAAATATAGCGGAAACACAGTCTCGATTGTTTAGAAATTCAATTCTCCCACCATTAAAAGAGAGAGAAGAAAAAAAAACGTACAAAGAATAGTGGAATTTTCAGGTATCAGGTAAACGGGGATAACTAAGCTTTCTATGAAGCAAAAAAAAAAAAAAAAATCCTTCTTTTACTGAATCATATAAAACTATAGAATTCTATACTATAGCACCTATATAGAATGCTATAGTAAAATACTCCTTAGCACTATTCTTTCATTAAAAAAATAGAAATTTACTACACCTACAATAAAAAAATTTCTTAGATAAATCCGTACCTTAGCAACTAAGAAAAAAAAGTGAATCTTTCAAAGAGACATGCTTAGTATTCTGTAATCATTTATTGCCTTTATTACACATAATATACATATTGTGGTGGTTAATTTCTGAACACATTTTTAACAGATAAATCAATTATCAATCAGCAAAAAACATAAATTGGTTCTAATGCTGGCACAACATTTCTTTTCAAAGCCTTAAATTGTATCTAAACTTTTTTTATTTATTCCAGAACACGCAATCATAGGACATCCCCCGATGACTAGGCATTCTCTTTTTATGACTTCGAATAAACAAAAAGCGACGACAGATGTCGTAGCTCTACAATGTTCTTTTTATAATTATAATATAGTATCACAGGCCAAAAAACGATAAAGTCAACATGTAAGTCATAAACGCAGGCTTCGAAGTTGAAACCAAGTCTCTCAAATTCGATCACATGCGGCGGATAATTAAGAAGTCTGGTGGGAAAAATCTTTTTAAAGTGCAATTTTAGAATTCTGCACTTTTATAAATTTCTCTCTTAACCTTTTTTACGTCTAAACTAAGCGTAAGAGAATCAACTACTACATATATATGCCAACCCATAAATTATGTAGAAAATAGCTCTTTTATCCAACAGCTTCACATAGGTTGCTTTAGATAGCTTACAAGTTTTCCAACAATTTTTGACATTCAATATAAATTCTCTTCAAGTGTAAGTCTTCTGGGCAGAAACTGTAAGAGAGAAGACAAATATTAGACAACAAATTAAGATATTCTTTAAAATGCATAATATAATACAATGGCTTCGTGGACATTTGAAAAAGACGCTAAAATACGGAAGTAACATTTCATGGTAGTTGGTGTATTTTAAAATTCAATGAGTTCAGGTAAACCATTAAGTTTCAAAACCTGAAAAAAATACTTATAAATATCAGAATGCTGAGAAATCATAATAGGAAAATGTTGATAATATTTCTCACAGATGACACTCTGCGTAGTGATGCATTAATATTTAGATTCCAGCATTTATCTCGAAACCAGTAAGTCTCGGTTTGAAGTAAAAATTTAACATTAGGATAAAGCATGGATTACCACAACAATGCGCCAAACCCTCCATACTTAAATCAGGGGTCTGTTCAGACATTTTGTATAAGGTCCGTTTTCTGTAAAATTGCGAAAAATTATTCGTAAATTGTGAACATAAAATAAACGTTAAGTCACATTCTTTCAACCAGGGTCCGNAGTAACATTTCATGGTAGTTGGTGTATTTTAAAATTCAATGAGTTCAGGTAAACCATTAAGTTTCAAAACCTGAAAAAAATACTTATAAATATCAGAATGCTGAGAAATCATAATAGGAAAATGTTGATAATATTTCTCACAGATGATACTTTGCGTAGTGATGCATTAATATTTAGATTCCAGCATTTATCTCGAAACCAGTAAGTCTCGGTTTGAAGTAAAAATTTAACATTCGGATAAAGCATGTATTACCACAACAATGCGCCAAACTCTCCATACTTAAATCAGGGGTCTGTTCAGACATTTTGTAAAAGGTCCGTTTTCTGTAAAATTGTGAAAAATTATTCGTAATTTGTGAATGTAAAATAAACGTTAAGTCACATTCTTTCAACCAGGGTCCTGCTTTTATGAATTTGTGCAAATAGGGTTCGGTTATTGCAAAAAACTTTTTCAAGGAGTATTTAAATTGTAAATAGATACGAAATTATGCTCAGCACTGTCAAATTATAATTAAAAAAATTAAATTTTCAAAAATAAACAGTAATTGCTGCTTCTAAATTAGAGATGCAACATGCAAATATTTGGTATTTAGCCTATACTGCTGAACGCAGAATATTTATTTCGTACGAATAATGGAAGAAGTGTCTGAGGAAGACAAAACTTAATTCGTTTACATCCATCTTTCTTGTTTGCTGCCCTGGGACGGGTTTATTCGATTAACAAAACAATAATGAAGATATAAAAAATTTGTGAAGGGTTCGTTTTCATGAAAAGACAGTTTGTGAAGGGTCCGTTAACGGACCCAAATTTCTTCTAAACAGACCCCCGTTTAAATGCAACTGCTTGTGAAAAATAAACAAACATTAGCAAAATAATTCGTCATTACCGAGAACTTCCGATTAATAGAACCACATTTAGACTTAAAGAACTTATTCCAAATTAAGATCATCCATCTACTCGATAGAATAAATTAATGTTCCTGTATGCATCCTACAATAACGAGGGCTTAAACTTAAATTTTTGTCTTTTAACATTTTCTTCTGGTTACAAGACATTTAGGAACAACTCTCTTTGGACAAATCAGTTCCTTAGGAATCACGAGGTAAGAAAAAAAATTATGCAGGAAATAAAGACCTTCAGTTGCGAAAAGCAGCGAGCGCATCGAGAAAATGAAATACTATTGAAAATTATAACTACCAAAGATTATTCTCATGAACACTCATTTGAATAAAATTTTATTTTATATAAACACTCCAAACTAAAAGTTGTCACGGGAAAAGATAGTCGTGGCAGAACAATTAGATATAAAAGCAAATTTTACTGAACATCCAATTGTTTCTAGAAAGCAACAATTATGAGACGTTTATGTTTCAAGAAAGCAACAATGGCTTATTTCTAAAACTAGAATATTAGTTTAAATAGAAACTTACCACCATAAGGATCATAAATAGGATAACCAACTCCAACATGTGTGTGATGATGTGTGTGCAGGTGCCTCTGCGTAGGAGGAGAGCGGGAAGTATCCCTGGAGCCAGCAACATCTACCTTCGATGTAGGAGCAGCTGATTCACTGGAGGATCCCTTCCCACTTCCAGAAGTGGAAGTAGAAGGTGTCGGAGGAGCAGCACCAGAAGTCGGGGTAGGCGACATCATGGCGTGCTCCTGCAGTTCATGGATTTTATGTGTTGTGGTGTAATGCTGCGAAACCTGCTGCAACAAGTCCAAGGCTTTTGACGGTCCCGCCGGATGCAACTTGCCTGCAATAGCGTCAGGAGGATGTGGCGGTATTTCACAAGCTCCTGGAGTGACATATCGAATCTGTGGATGCACATATGGAGAGCTGCCATAATGCGGGGCCGAAACAATCATGGGATTTATCGCGCCACGGTACATGGCATGCGCAGGTTCAAAAGGCATGTGAGGGAAGTGAGGTGGAGGTGGTTGTAAGTAAGATGGATGAAGGTAGGCATACGAATTGGTGGGCGGTGGTGGCGGACCAGTCGTCTCCATCGTCGGTTTCTGTCCTTCAGATTCTACCTTTGGCTCTATCTTAATTTTGTCACCCTTTTTATCTTCCCGACTTGAGCTCTCCGATCTCTCGGAACTTTTACCACTCTCCTTCTTATTTGAACTACTATTCGATGATGATGAGCTCATATATTCTTTAGAGCTGCTGTGAGAAGAGTCTCTGTCTCGCATGCTACCTTTAGGACTAGAAGTGGAGTTCGAATGCGGATTTTTCACGTGATCGGACTTTGCAGGAGACACTACTGATGGTCGAGTATTGTCACCATAATGATTTGATTTTGCATGACTTGGTATGGAACTAGGAAGATCATCTTTGAGAGTTTTTAATGACGATGATGATGCATATGCTGTTGCCTGGAGATGGCCGTGAGATGACTGGATGGTTTGATGATGATGGGTGTGATGGTGGATACCAGGTTCCATTTTTTGCTGTTGCTGCTCAATGACCCGATCTTGGTACATGTAGTATCGTCGCATATCTTCTCTGTGTCTTTCATAAAGCATGGCCATTTCATATTGATTATGATTTAATTTATTTTTACTATTTTCCTCCATTTGATTCTTGAGATCAATATTTTCCTTCAAAATTTGGTGGTTTTCATTCTGTTTTTCCTTCAGAGCAGCGGCAGATGCTGAATTAGTGGGATCAATGCGAGCCTGAGCAGGTAAAGATGGCGGCCTGGTCTCAATCTCTCGAACATCCTGGTCTTTGTTTGTGACTAATGACATAGAGGAATGTTGAATTTTACTAGAATGTTCAACAATCAACCCACTTCCAGAGATCTTATCCATTCCGCTATTTCGGTCTTTACTGTCTCTGGATCGATCTCTTTCGTCTTTAATATTCGAATGATGAGATTTGCTTGAATGATGTGACTGATGTTGTGAATGATGCTGATGAGGATGGTGCTGCACTGACTGCTGATGATGTTGCATTTGTTGTTGCTGCTGCTGCTGGATTTGTTGCTGTTGGTGATGCTGTTCTTTGTAAAGTCTATGATGTTCATCAATATATTGCTTATACTGTTGCTTATAATGAGGATCTGAATCTAACATATGCATATGGTAAGAATTTTCAACAGCATATGGATAACCCTGAACATAACCATACGAGTAAGGATAATGTTGTTGCATTGGATACTCTTGTACAGGAACACCAGCTGCTGCTGGGGAGGAAGTGGATCCTTGAACACCATCATCTCTAATAAGTTTCTTATCAGAATCATGCTGCTCTAAGTGTTGACGTTCTCTAGATTCTCCACTAGGGTTGCTCCAAGGTCGATTATCTTTCACCCTATCTGGATCTATCTTTTTCACCATATCGTTCTTTTCGAGCATACTTTGTCCCTGAGATGATCCCGTAACAGCGTTCTGAGGTGAAACAGATGGCAACAGATATGGTGGATTGCTATAGTATGGATACATTGCCCCATAAGCACTTATATTAGTAGCAGGAGATTGAGCAGCATCTGGTGTCGTTTTACCCACTTTGTCCTCTTTCTCCTTACCAGCAGCTACTTCCGACTCGAGTACAGGAGCTGTGTCGTTTGCATCAGATATGTCAGAATAAGCAGGACTTTGTACATTTTCATTGATAGTATCTTCAGGAGGCGGCAAGTTCATATCTAGTGAAGTTTCAGGTAGTTTAGTTTGCGGTATTAAAGGAGACATGGTCATATGTGTAGGAGGATTAGGTACTGCTTCTAAACTTGGATATGATGTTAGTTCCAATGCCTCACATTCCTCCCCAGGATTTCCACCAATTTTGGAGGGAAGAAGAGGAAGGGAAGACATTTTCTTATCACGCTCTTTGTCTTTATCTTTACTTTTCTTTTTATGTTTACTTTTCTCTTTCTTTAAGCTTTCAAGTGCAGGGTTAACTGTCGTGGGTTCACCCAATATGGTTGGCTTTGGCTGTATAGGTTTAAGAGGTGAATTCAGAGGACTGTGGCTACCAACGTTCACACCAGGATGCGAACTTGGAAGATTTGAATTAAGTCCGATCATTTGAGTTGGAGCAGGTACAATCGGTCTGATCGGTGGGTTGGCCACAGGTGATTTAGGTTTAAATTTATCAGGTCTTTCTTGTTTTATCTTAGTCTTATCAATTAATGGAATAGATACAGAAGATGGAATTGTGCTTACAATAGAAGGAATTGTTGTGTAAGTAGAAGTAACAGTGGATGATAAGTTGCTTTTTGATGGTGAAAGAGACCTGGAACTACTGCAGACAACTGTTGAGGTGGCATGAGTGCATGTAGTTGTGCTGTTTGAACCTAAAATACCCTGACTGAAAATGACATGTGATGTTGGAATGTTCACACCAATACCTTGAAAATTGTCCACTGCATTGGAGGATTGAATCACAGATGTAGTAACAGCTGATACAGCTGGAGACATAGAAGGTCCACCAGGCAGAGACACAGATGTTGAAGTTAGTACAGGTGAGTTTGAAAGTGAAGTGGAATCTGGAGATGGATTGGAAATTGGTACAGGAAGCACAGGTGCAGGTACACTGTTATCTCCATCAGAGTTAATTACAGGTACATCCTGAGAAACACTGAGAGGAGAGGGTCTGGATACCATTTCAACCTTGGGTCCAGATTTTGAGTCACTGATAGCTACAGAAGCTAATGTCGATAAATCTGTACTTAAACTGTAGGGGTCACTTTCTGGAAGACCATTCGCACTGGATGAGGAAGACGATGCAGTCTCACCATTAAGTAGATTCTTCCCACCAGCTTGCACAGCAAAATCTGGAGTAGGACTTGTAGAAGCACTTTCTTGCATGCTTTCATCATTATCGGAGCTATTTGTGACATCTTTACTGTCCTCGGTAGTAGTATCGTCCATTTTGCTACTGTCCGAGCCGCTATGTGCATGCATTTGATGATATTTTAGTCCATTGATATGTTTGTACTTTTTACTGCAATTAGGTTGCGGACAAACAATTAAATTTGGAGAGGACGGCTGGGAAAGTTCCGCAGGAGCAGAAGAGGTAGGTGCTGCATTTTTTTGAGTCCGACTCCTTTTGGAAGATTTGGTATCTGCAGGAGGAGTACTAATTTCTAGATCAGCAGGTCGACCTTTTCTCTTGCTGCTCGGAGCGCCATTCTCACTTTTAGCAGGGCTATTTGGAACAGTGAACCCTGAATTAGCATTACTATTTAAAGTAGTTCTTCTGCCTTTCCCATTGCGTAATTTACTTTGTACACAGTTTCTAGCGTCAGCGAAGTTGTTTATTTCATTTGTATTGTTATTGCCACCTCTGCCACGTTTCCCACGTCCTTTAGCAGTTTTGGAATCGACATCACTCGTTGGAGATTCACAGAATCTAGGAGGTGCCCAATCATGCTTTGTAGCATCTAGCAAAGTTCCCACATACGTCTTTCCTCTCCAAGTTACATTTACAACTAGAACACCTATTAAAAGAAGAAGAAACCATTTAGTAAATGCAATTTAAAAACTTATTAAAATGTACATTAATTGGTTGTGTAAGTACCTCCTTCTGTTTCTTGCCACACAATTCCCTCTAACATGACACTAGTACCAGGTTCACATGGACCCAAACAATCTGGCTCAGTTATCGTTCCAACAGACGTGCATGATGTGCAAGTGCTAGTGTCCTTCATTTCAGGGGGAATTGGAGAATCTTCGTTTTCCATCTAAAAACAAAAGTATTGAAATCTTAAATACAATAGAATTAAAATTTTAAATACAAATACTACATTAGTTTAAATGGCACTCCTCGCGATTGTTCTCTTTATTATATATTTTATTAAGGTTTTTTCTGTATGTTTTATCGATGGGAAAAATAGCGTTAGAACTTTAGCCAATGTAACATTAAAAATTCAGCCACGACGTACTATACACGTCAGTAGGCAATTATTACGACAATAAAAAAAGATAGTCTTGTCGTAGTTGGTATCACAGAAATAGGAAAGATGTTCGAATTTCTATAAGGCACAAATATTTAAAGCCTCGCAGTGTGTTGCAGTCGACTGCTTTAGTTAAGAGCAATTGGATACCTGAAAGGGACGTCATTGTAGGGAAATCGCGACATTTGCCGATAAAGAAGGCATTTGTCGAAGTGGGAATTGCTTAGCGCAAGTGGTATACGTAAACCACTTAAAAACAAAGCAAAAATCTTAAGATAAATAAATGTATAATACAATCTTAGGGGGAAAAATACACAACTTTATTGGTTTAATTTTGTCAGAAAGGATCAGTTAAAATTCTAAAATAACGTCAGCAATATTTCTTCCACTCTAATTAGGTGACAACAATGTATTTTACGTTTAAAAAAACACAGCCAAGTAAACATCAATATATTAATAGAATTTTTTAAAAAAAAAAAGGTTAGGAGGAAAGAATTTTCTCAAGTAGAGATACAAATTATTAAACTTGCACAATATTAAGACTGACAACTGATTAGATGGTTAACCTTAACCCCTTCATTCAGAATAAATACTGATCAACCATCATTATTCTCCCCAAAAGGACTTTTTTTTTTCTTTTTTAAATTCGCTAAAAACAGTAACAAATGTAGTAATCGAAGTTAGTCCAGAATCAAAAAAATTGCACCACTACACCACAACTGATTTTTATCATGCGCATGAGACATGAATAAGACAGGAAACTGAAAATGAGGATTCATGCTAATTTGAAATGGTGCATTTATCTACATTAGAATTTTATGTGTTCAATGGCAATTTCTGAGCCTATATAATGACTACTTATGATGATTATACTCGAGAATGTTCAAACGTGGTACGCAGATTGGAATCGAAAAAAATCTCAGGAGAAAAAGATTGTCTAGAATTCTCTAGTAAATTCTTAATATTTTTGAATTTAGATTTAAAACTTAGTTGTGAAAATAAACTAAAAACTGCTTTTATACATTTTCCAGTTAATTTTAATACAGTGTGTAAAAAACGGACCACCCTGGATAGCTTTTGATCTAATGATCGGATCTTAACGTTCCATGACTCACTCTTAATGACAATAGAAGGTGACATCAAATATGTTAATTAGCGCAAACGATATTTGAAGTTATGAAATCAGACAGAGAAATGTACTTTCTCTGAATAAACATACCTTTTTTTTCTGATGGATTCAAACTTCTGACCTCCAAAATATAGGAGGTAGCAGCAATTTAGGAAATAGGGCCCCCATACTTTGGTCTGCGTACTTATGCGTATTTTGTCATATCTCGAGAACTTTTCAAGCGAATTGAAAACTTTTTGCACACAAATATAAAACTCGTTTATCTAAAGATAATTTTACGCAAAAAATAATTTTTACTAAGTATTTATTATTTTATTTAATAATAAATACTTAGGATTTAAAATTTTCATTTTTTTAAAATTTTTTTTTTTCACGACAGACGTCATATATTGGTTAAATAAAAATAAAAAACTGGGATAATCACAAAATCTTAATGCATGAGTTATAATATATTTAAAACCGTCAATTAAATTATATACACACAATTTAATGACGTATGAGCAAATATATTAATTTCCAATCGACATCTCCAATTCGACAATCATCATATTAAAAATTGAAATAACTTACACTTAATATTCACATTTTCTTTGCTTTATTTCATTAGAGCTTTCAGCTTCAAGAAATTTATAAATAGATTTCACGAAATCAAAAACTTAAGATATTACTTTAACTTAACTTCAATGCGCAACATTTAAACTTCAATTATGAAACTTTCAGAATTTTTTTTTATATACATATCGTTAAAACGGACTGACTCTTCGGAATTTTTTGTTGTTGTTGAAAAATAAAAACAAACACATATTTTTATAATTTTAATTAAAAACCTATACGTGGTTTTGTGTCCTCCCACATAAAACAGGACCCTAACAAAATGAACCCCATTGTACAGTTATTATAAGTTCAGAAAATTATAAGTAAATTTTTCACAAAAGAACTTTCACAAACTTACAAAAACGTGATCATATTTCATCAAAATCGCAAATAAGAAGATAGTCTTCCCCCCCCCCCACCAAATTAAGAGTTGATCTCACCCAATTTCACGAAAACAGGACCGTTCATCAAAAAAAAAAGTTTGAACTCCGATGAAAAAACTGCATATTAGTTAAGAATCCTTAAAAGAGTGTGAACAACTTTATCTTAGTGATCAATTATCAAATACAGCCCAAAATCCACTAATGAAAAGAATATTTGATTTTATTTAACTGATGCATAACCTGACAGATTTAAATTTAAAAAAAAAGCTTTAAATCATTTAAATGGACAAGAGTAGCAATTTATGTACACAGCTAACAGATTTATTCGATAGCTTGCAGCTATGCATCAGGTCTTAAGACGTCAGTATTTTATTAATGAATTTAATGTGCAACATACCGAATTAACAAACAAGTGATCAAAAAGAAGTATGCTTTGGATAATGGTTTTTGAGTACTCGGATTCAAACATTTACAGAAATTTAGCTTACTTCATAAGAAAAACTGCCGAAAAAAAGCTGTGTATGACAAAATAGAAGTTCATACAGTCAAACCTCGTTAACCTGAAATTGAAAGGGAACAGGGGTTCACGTTACCAGTTCAGATTTTTTTTCTTTTTCTTTTAGATGAAAATCGTACAACAAACATTTTCTACATCTGTTACCTATTTGAGTTCTCTAATCTTAAATTTCTATTATGAACGGGTAAATTAATATAAAATTAATAACTTCTATTCGTTTAATAGTAAATACAGCCGATTACTTAAAAAAATTAAAGTTATAAAGGAAGAAAAATTCCAATAAATCAGACGAAATTCAAAATGTACTTATTTGGCAATTTTTTTTTTAAATTTGTAGAAGCAAATAAAAAAATTACTGAAAGGTAACTAACTAATAGGAATAAATTGATTTATTGCACAAATTAGAGAGGATTACTAAACAAAATAATCGGCATTGTCGCCAGCCAACACGGATACAAAAAATCCAGTAGATTTTATGAATTTCATGATAATTGTTGAAAAATACACTTAATATTTGACACAGAGAATTTTATAGTCATCAAAAACAAAGGATAATTGCAATATTTTCCAGTTTTGATTTCACATTAAATGATCTTGAAATGTTATGTATTATGTTAATTCATAATTTTGAATAGCAATAGACATTTAATTCATCAAAGATACTTAATTGAATTTTATAAATGAGGCCCGCTTCCTTATGTATTAGTGACACTTATTGAAGTATTCAAGAAAGCAATAATCTGCACAAAAATTCAATTTCATTAGGGATTTTTTTCAGGAAACTTACTCAATTTTAGGGAATTTCCTAAAATATACAAAAACCAGGAGAAACTGACAAAATCCAGTAGAGTTGGCAGCTATGAATCGGTAATAGTTGCCTTTTTTGGTTTCCTAATCGCCCATGCATTTCAAAAGTTCAACTTATCAACTGTACCCAAAAAATGATTCGAATTTTGAATTAGAATTACAAAATAATGAACCGTTTTAATTGCTTCGTATGCAGATTAAAACTATACATATGCATGTAGAGTACAAAAGGGCTTATGTTGTTTTCTATAATGCCCCTCGTCCTCAACAGATTCAAGTCATGCAACTCTTTCATTTTTTTCTTCCTTCCAATGCCCACCTGTGTTAACATCCGTCAATTCAGGTATATACAGGGCGATTTTGTTGGCCTCTCTTTCAGGGGCACCATATTAGGTGGGGGCAACGTCGCTCCCACAGTGAGGACAGATCCATGCCTTGCCCGGGATTCGAACCCAGAACCTTTCTGATGCAAGCACAGTTCCCTGCCCCCTACACAGGCCGGTCGGCCTTTCAGTTAATTCACTGCTGTAATGTTGCAATTATCAACACTAAAATAAAGTACCATTAAAAAAAAGCCTTCTCTTATAGAAATAAAACTTAATGATTTTACCCGTCAGAGGGGAAATAAATTTTCTGATCATATTAAAAGTACTTTGTGTATACAATTTGACGGGGAATAATCGAAAATCAGCTCACGTTAACGAGGTTTTAACTTGTAAGTATTAAGGAAGGAAACTTACCTCTCCATTCCTTTCCGGAGGTTCTATTTTAATTTTCTTCATAGGAGGGGAAGACGGTGAGTCTTCTTGCTTGACGGACAAAGGACATGACTGGGAAATAGGACTAGGTGTGAACTTATTCTCCAACTTTAAAGTCAAATTCGGCATTGGCGGAGAACTAGCCGCGCTAGCTGGCAAGTTCAGGGGAGGTTGAGACACCCCTTCAGGTGCACAGTTGCTAGCGGGGGAGTTCGCAACACTTGTACCAGAAGCACGAGGTACACTAGGTGAAGCCACCGACGTGGATGGCAGAGGAGACGAACTAGAACACAGGGACGGTGGGGCAGGACTTGACAAACTTACACCACTGTTGGTAATTTTTAGAGGTGACATAACACCGAGCACTCCGTTCACTTCTGCAGCAGCAGGTACAGAAGTCGACGCACTGCTACGGACGTTAGCATTATTTTTGTCCCGATTCTTTTCTTTCTTTTCCCTGTGACTACCAGTCCGGCCTTTGCTAGAAGAATGTTTTGATTTAGGAGTTTCTGTACTGTTAGCGGGTGAATTGGACGCAGAAGCATTTGTCGATGTATTGCCACTATTTGTAGAATTCGCACTATCAGAAAGTTGATGAGACGAAGCTGGTGCAGATTTAATGTCAGATTGCACTATTTCGTGCTTCGCCTCAGAGTATTTGCTACCGACAGTCTTACGTTTAATTTTCATTTTTAAACCCTTGTCCACGGTGGCCTGGTGCTCAAAGGTTCCAGATCCTTGTGTGCCAGTGCCGCCGTTGTTTCCAGACGCAGTTACGCCAGTGCCAGTAGAACCGCCAGCTCCACTACCTACACTGCGCGGAGATTTGGAATTTGACATGCCGGATGCCAAATTGCTAGGAGGTTGCAGCTGTGATCCCAGAAAATTGAAAGTGGTCGCAGAGCCAGATGTAGAGTTCGGTGTCTCAATGATGCTTGTAGTGTTGTTCCCGGGACTTTGGACTGTGCCGTTGTGATGGTGGTGATGATGATGCGGGGCGATACCCGTGCCGTTTCGTTCGTTAGTCTTCTCAATGTCCGCGTCTAAATCGATGATTAGGTCTCCGATGCCCAACTCCCACTCGTTGTCATCGTCAAAATTGGTGACTGCACTCCCGTCGTTGGCCGAAGAGGTGGTCTTCAACTCGCACTTGATGCTACTGCCCACCGGGTTGTTGTTTGCAGCAGAGCTGAGCCTCGTGGTTTCGGATAGTGCCACCTTTCCACGGTGGCCATCCAGCGAGTTGTCTTTCATTGGACTCCGTTGTCACACCACCACAAACAAGGAGTGCACATTCCCAAATACTCGGACTAGTCTTTAACAACTCCAACTCGGCTAAAGAATTGGCAGACAAGCTTCTTCTTTATCTGCAAAAGATTAAAAAAAATCCTGATATTACATGAAAGTAAACAAAATTAAATTCGTCACTATCAGTAAAAAAAAAATGATGTTTAGCAAATAAACTGTGGAATGAAATTTTGAAACACAAAGTTTTCATTTATTATTCTCCACTCATGGGTCAAACCGAGTTAAACATTCTACTCTTGTAACTTACGTGGGTTGGCGCAACTTGATCTAGCATTTTTATCTTGTAACTAATGTGTCCAGCCGTATGCGACATAACAAAGTTGTCGAATCACTTAAGAGGATGATCATTAGCAAATCGCAAAACGAAGAAAAACAGTTTTGAAATATCTTGATTCTATTTATTCACTCGCACTGAACAATAAGGACTCGAAAGTCAAAACTGTTAGTTTGCTTATAATATAAAGTGCCTCTATTTAAATCAATAGTTCATTTACTTCGATTCCAGTATTTCGCTATTTTGTAATGTTCTGTATAAATATATGATACATGTAAATTAATGTAGATTTTAAAAATTGAAATGGGCGAATGTTTATAATTATTTGTAGAAATCTAATAAGCTAGTCGGGCGCTCTTTGAATTAAAATTTCAAGGTGCAAATTTAGGAGTATGGCACATTTTGAACTAAGTACTTTAACAGTAATAGTAAAATATTCACGAATATTAAATTACAATAACTGTCAACTAACAAAAAATTGACAAACAACTTTTTTGTTACCTATGTAACAAAAAAGTTTTAATGGTAAGTTACTGATAACAAAAAAAATGATGATGCTATTTACAATGGGGATATTCTAGACCTTTTGTTAAAGGTGGTTCCTTTTCATGAAATGTAGGTAATGAAAAACCTGCTTATAAATTAGTGAATTTGATAATAAGGTTCCTGATTATGTAAAAATCGCAATTTAAACTTTGATCTAAAGACGTTGACACAATTTTTCAAGAGAAAAGTTTTGTGAATGGTGCGTTTACACGCTATCTTAAAGACCCGTTTTAACAATAAACTATCTCATCTTAGGAAGGTAGTAAATAATGCACTTAAAATTACCCAGCTCCGCAAGTTTAGTTAAAGTTTTAATTTAATATCATGGTTATTGATGTAAAATGAAATTAGGAGATTTAAGATAAATCTGATTGTCTTTCCTTTAATGCATTTGGATTATAAATTGGAAGCGAAATCAAACAGTCTCTAGGAACATTTACACAACTGAATGGCACAATTACATATGATATTTGAGAAGAAGGCTCACTGTCATTTCACATTTAATGTCCCGTATTAATTTCACATTTAATGACCCGTATTAATTTTATCATTAAATAATGCGAACAGATCTCTCTCTAAGATATAAAAAGGGCTGTTCATATGCACAGCTATAAAAATTATAGTTCCAGGAAAAAGAATAATAAAATTTTTTTTAAATCATAAATAAAGCAGTTAATATAAAAATTATTTTTATTACGCAAACAATGCTATTTTTATAAGCAACGGGTTGAAGAAAAAATAAATTAAAAAAGTTAAGAGAAAATATGGGAAATATGGAATAAATTTCCCAATATCCTGCCGTGCAAATGATAAAACAACGTTAAGTGATTCATGGTAAAATTCAAGAAAAGTGGTTTGACAGCTGCTTTCGCTTGTTTGCTAATGCTATAAAGGCTAGAGTAGAATTTCAAAAAGCTGATAAATTAAAATATGTTTTTGAAATTTTTCTTTGTAATATGTAGTTAATCACAAAAAAAATGTTAAAAATAATAGCCACAATTTTGAGTTTTCTGTCGCTTACGTCGATTTCTCTATTACACGGAAATATAGTTGTCGAGGGAAATTAAATACTCAACCGAAGCAAAGCTTGCAGTGAGACTGCATGGTATTAAAATATATTCTAAGTTGAGATTTTAAGTTCGACATTGAAGTGTCAAATGCGAGTGAATATTTTGTTTGACATTTTCTTTGTTATAAATTTGACAATAGATAACCATTTCAAAAGATTGCAACAAGATTAGCTAACATTTTTATTTCATAAGAAAACACCAGAGTGCTTTTTTTTGCAAATCTGGGCAACCTCTATTAAATTTCAACGGTCACTAAATAAGAATGAACGTCATAATAATTGCCACGATCTAATCTTAATTTTTCAAAAAAAGGGTCTCATTTAAGAAACTTTGTTCCGTATTGCTAACTAGGTGGATCAAAACATAACACTAATCAAAGCTAAGAATCTATTTGTAGCATTCAGAATTTCAGGCTTCCGCGTCATAAGGGAATTAATACATATTAGCTATTACAAAATTTTATTTCCCTCGTCAAATAAATAAAAATATTCCACTTCTCCTATTCACGAAAAGCACGTCGCTTCCATGTTCCTACTCGAAATTGACGAAACTACCACTGAATTAATTATCAGAAATATTCTGGAAAAGGTGCATTACTTATTCACATTCCCTTCTAAACACTTCAGTTTGTACAGTCGGAAGAGGGGAGGGGGAATAAAAGCTCACTCCTAACCCCCCCCCTTCTGCTTTTCAGTAGATGATCTACGAGTTGTTTCCGGCCGTAACCGCAACCATCTAAATAATCGGAGAACTTGCTCGTGTAGCAGTATACACGTTCTCTAAAAGAGAACCATTCTTCTCCGCCCCACCCCATTCCTTCGATCGATACAGAACTCCAGTTGGAAGAGGAACAGCTACTTCCTAGCGTTCTCTTTTCAGGAAGATCAAAAATCGATAGGGGCCGCCTTTAGCTCAAGGAATAGCATTTTCGCTAGTCATCCAATTTATGGATACGGGAGGAGGCTGTAAATTGAATTTGAGAAGAGGATTTGAATTTCAATACACGATGGAAAAGGGGGGCAGTAAAAGGATGGAGAGTATCTAGGCTATGGATTTTTATTATCCTCCCCCCTCATGGTGAAGAGAGGCTTTTGCGTTCGAATTTATCGCTTTTCTTTTATAATCCGCATTTCTATAGAGAGATTAGCCCACTCGCTAACCGTCGAGTTTTAAAAAGATACCAAAGAGGTTGTAGCAAGTTCTGAAGCATTGTAACTGTTCAGCGAAATTAAATGGAAGACCGAAAATTCATGCCACATCGGTAGTTTATTAGGTTATTTGACATAAATTGAATAAATTCAGATACATCCTTAGATACAAAGTATACAGGCTTCAGCCATAACGGTATTGTTTTGACGGATGTACTTATTTTGAAACGTTAGTTTCATGTTTATAAAATTCAAGATAAGACTTGTCTTTTCATCTAGTTGCATTAAAACTTTTTACACTATTTTAACATCGACTTGGTCTCGTTTTAGTTCCAAAAGTTACAAAATATAATACGTAAATTAGATCTTTAATGTAAATTTCGCTTCGAAATGCATAAGTTAGTAATAATATTAAGCGTTATAAGACCCCGGAACACTAGACTTGCTGAGTAAGCTACATTTAACACGGTTTTTCGAAGCTTTTTCGCCTAACAAAATAAAAAAGAATCAGAATTATCAAACTCAATGACTTATTCTCTTTTTTAGCAAATTTTTATAAGCTCAGATAATTCAGCACTTGGAGTAAGCTTTTAAATAACAAAAAATTAGAGCACATTCTCAAAACTGTGGCTTTTCTCCATATGGACGTTTAGCGTCATTTTCAGAATAAAACATAGATGGCGCTGGTTAAAGATAGGCTAAACTTGACCTACAGTTATGAGTAATTTTTGCCTTAAAAATATTATTCACATAAAAGCATCATTTAACGCGATTACAGAGCCTTTGAAAAACGCCTTAAAAAAGATAAGTTGGTAAATTGACATTTTTACAATACGTTTATTTAATGGGGAAAAAAAACTTTCTAGAGCTTAACTACTAAAACGTTTTTTAATCTAGCATTGAATAATTTAAGAAGTAATAAACTGAAGATAAAATTTGCTCAGAATTTTCTTAATTAGATATAAGACCTTTTTTTTTTAAATAATAAATAACGTGAAGAACTTAAAATTTTATATTACTGTATTCAACGATGAAACAAACATTTCATTAAATCCTAACTTTGAGCATTTGTGTTTCAATATAAAAAGTCACTAACGAACATTTATTATCTAAAATTACGTGTCCGATAAGGAAGAGTTAAAACTTCGTCTCATAAGAAAAAAAATGAAACCTGGTAGAAATATCGCATCAAAGCAAGAAATCGTTTCAACACCCTCTTTTTCAAACAGGGCCTTTCTAAAAATAAGATTCTTGGCGCAAATTCTTCCACGTTTGCAGCACTTGAATTATCAAAACCCGCAACACACATATTGAAAGAAAAAAAAACTTTTCCCTCCACCAAACGAAAAAAGGATCTTTCATTCGAATCTGGAATAATTTTCCAGCACTTTTCGGGTCACTAGAGCAATTACTACAGTCAAACAGGGTGAGAGTTAAAGTACTGTTTGACATTTAGTTACAATGACACTAATTTGCGTATTGTGACATCCTGGTTGAGGCATTTGAACGTGACATACATGGGTCAAAAAAACCTGGGCGTCTACTCGATGTTCCGAGCGTATCATACAATCTATATGTGCGTTGATGCGATGTAAACATCTTATTAACTAAATAAATAAATAAACCGAGTCATGTTCTTCTCCAGATCAATAACATTTAATTTAAATGGATCATTAACTTCGCTAGCTCGAATAAATAAAATTATATATATCTGGTGGCATAATTGAAAGCAGCTAATAACATTTATAAGCCTGACGAGTTCTCAAGTTTTAGGTCATTACTTCGCAATTAAAAACCTTAAGTGAATAAAGAAATTATCGCGCAAAGGTATTAAAAACAATATTCCATTCAGCCACTTAATTAGCCTCTGTAAGCTAATTATGCGTTTGTTTCACACTCAAATAGCAGAAGAACGGTAGCATGACGGAAAAAAAAATGGCTGACGAGAAAACTAAGAAGAATTTCACAATTTTCTGAAACACGTCTTTTTTACGAATGCAATAACTTAGAATTTACCAGGCATATGATAAGAATTTAATTACAAATAAAAACACACAAAGTGAGAAAGGATGTCGTTGTCATGTTACGAATAATATACAAAAAGGATTAAAAACATATAAGTTGCCAGAATACAAAATTAAAAGTGTAAATGGTGGATAGAGGGATATATTTTTAAGCTGCGTTCATACTGAAGTTAAGAACCGCACTTGATTTTTTTGTTACATTGGATTGGCTCGAAAACTTGATTTGCGCAAGGTAATGTATTACACTAGTTTATAATTAATAAATGGCAGAATTTTAAATACAACATTTTAATACGATGGCATTTTTATATAAATCATTTTAGCATTTATTGAATGATATTAATTAATTCAATATTGGAGGACGTTGCTTAGTTGCAAAAAAAACAGTTACCCACGGATTCAAAGTTGAATTATCGAATCTTAATTAATTTTATAATATTTAATTTTTTTCTTTTAATATGCTACTCTTTTAAAATATTATTTTTTCTTTTTTATTAAAAATATTTTTATCTTAGATTATGGGCTCTATGTACTTGCAAATTATGCGGAATTAGTAGAACTATGAACCTTAAATTCGTGTCTTTGATATTTTTTCTTTTGTTTCATTCATTATTGTATAATATTATAAATTCATATATTGTTTAAGACTTTTTAAGTTTTATCAATATACATTTTTTTTCTTCTAAAATTAGATTAAGAACGGAAATCCAACAAATCTAATTAATTTCAATGCAAAACTTACCGCGTTAATTGTTTTAAATTGAAGAATTTGCTAAGATAAAAATTTTAAAAATATCTAGATCGATATTTTCGCAAAGCGCAAATCCAATCAATCTGGGGTCTATCAATAATACAATGTCACGAATATCTCATGATCTTTTATATTAAAATTGGTATTGATTCAATAAACAGCTGCAAATTATATACTGCTAAATAATAACATTAATGTAAATAAGGCTGAAATAATTTTTTTTGTGTATACTGCAGATAAAGGGGGCAACTGGTCTTTCTACACGCACTATCAAAATAACATATAGATATTAAATGCTTATTCGCATGTTAAGTCAGCTAAGTTGTAAAGTAACAGATACGCTTTGTAAAACCTCTAGTTATTATACTGTTCATCATATTTTTATGGAAAAGAAAAGTAAATATTAGTGAATTTTTTTCGAAATATTAATCAGCAGTTAAAGATGTCTGCGATAAACTTTTTAATGGTTTGGTTATTTTTTTTTTTATTTGAGGCTAAAAAATATTATTTAACTTTTTGTTTTAAATAAACCAAGAAAATCCCCCCCCCCAACAAAAACACCGTTTTTTTTTTTTTGAATATATCCTGATTTATAAATACAGGGGTCTGTCCAGACATTTCGTGAAGAGTCCGGTTTTTGTGAAATTGTGAAAAAATTCCAGGGTCGTGCTTTTACGAATTTGTGCAAATAGGGTTCGCTTATTGCAAAAAACTTTTTCAAGGAGTTTTTAAATTGTTAATAGTTATACGATTATGCTCAGCACTCTAAAATTATAATTAAAAAAAATTAAAATTTCAAAAATAAACAGCAATTGCTGCTTCTAAATTAGAGATGCAACATACAAATATTTGGTATTTAGTCTATACTGCTGAACGCAGAATATTCATTTCGGACGAATAATGGAAGAATCGTCTGCCGAAGACAAAACTTAATTCGTTTACATCCATCTTTCTTGTTTTCTGCCCTGAGAAGGGTTTATTCAATTAATAAAACAATAATGAAGATAAACAAATTTGTAAAGGGTCCGATTAAAAGATAAAAACGGACCCTTCACAAAATAATTTAAGTTAAAAGTTAAAATATTTTGTGATGGGTCCGTTTTTATGAAAAGATATTTTGTGAAGGGTCCGAAATCTCTTCTATACAGTGCGTATACCATTTGTCGAAAAGAATTACCTGAGCTTTAGAATGGACAAATAACTTAAATATTTAATTCAAGTTTTATAAAATTATCATGACGAGATAAAAAAAAAATATCGAAATAGATGAGTAATTCTCAATTTCAACAAATTGTTAGCTCAGATAAAAAAATTTAAACATTAGAACATAAACACGTTTTTTACAAAACTGTGGTCTTTCATCATATTGAGAAAAACAAAAAGGGAGCTTGCTAAAAGCAAAACACCTAAACATAACATACGTGTCTGTTTAGCTGTTAAAAACATGCAACAATTAAAGCATAACATAGTTATTCAATTCGAGAATTATTTGCATGGTGGTTCAGCTATATGGATACCAAAATATGAATTACCTCGAAGATAACTTTGTAGAGATATTCCCATTGTACTTAGCAGAGTTAACTTATTTAGATACTTACCGTGATAAAATAGGAAGATTGGGAAGAAACAAAACAAAAAAAAACGTCGTGTTTTAGAACATATTTAATCGGCAGCCTCATAAAATAACAAATGACAGAACAGATAAAAAAAAATAAAAAAACGTTAAGAGCAATTTGTAATCATTCATTCATCGGTTAGATATTTGTAAAATAGAACCATAGAACAATGTATTCCCAATTGCGTGAAAAAAACAATTTAAACATGCAAATTAAGGAGCAAAGAGAAAAATCCATTGGTTGAAGGGATAAAACAATAGCAAAAATCCTTCACCCACAACAATTTAAGATACAAGATAACGATCAGAGATATAAATCAAGTAATGCGCGTGAAAAAGCAATGCATTACTAACTAATTCTTTTTCAAAAGAAAAAAAACTAAATCCATAAAGATACATTTCCACACAAACAAGGACTAATCGGTGGATTACCCAACACTACAAAACATTTAGAATAAAAGCATTTCTTTTCACACAATAAATCAAGAAAAAGAGCTTATTTTTTCAAGCTTATGTTCTTTGTTCCACGGCTGGACATTCCCCTCCACGCGTCGTAGATCGCAGACAATGGATTAAATGAATCATTGACCCATTTCGAACAACACCGGAGCCATTTTTCATTCTTCGTCAGAAAACCGGAACCGCCACTTCACCAACTACTTCAGCTAAATGTATAGAGAATTTCTTCAACTAGGTTTGATTATGACATCTGAACCACCCTACAAATCTAGAGATCATTATGCACGTGCCATAACCATAGTAAGATCAGGTACTTAATTGTATTTTACTATGAATTGGCATTGCTGTCGAACTAAAAAATAGCACAAAATTTAATCTAAAAAATAGGTTTTCTAAGAGTTAAGTGTTAAAAGTTTTATCAATTACATAATAGAAAGTGTATCGTATTAAAGCGACCTAAAATTGCAACTAAATATATTTTTCCAAAGATGTATAACTCAAACATTAACAACTAGGTAAATACAACAAGGTATTTAAAACTAACAAATGAAGATGATGTAAATAAATTGAAATTATCAAATAGATCCATAATGCAGATATTGATCGATCTAATAAATTATAGTTAAGCAAAAGAACTCTACTGAACTTGAAAATTACATACTTCGGTTTGCCAAGTGTAAAAGGTATTATTAAGTAGGTTTGATGAAGTTTTTTTTTTTTTTTTTTTTTAGCCTTAAGTTACAGAAACAGACAAAAGCGTACTTTTTCAGAATTACTGTACGTTTATTTCAACAGATTAGGATTTTAGACAAACAAAATAAGTTTTTAAAATTACAGTAGACTGTACCTTTGAATTTAGGAAGCGCAATAAATTTATCAAAGATAGTTACAAATTCGGATTATTTTTAGACAATCATAACTGTCAATATAATGATATAGCCAAAAGAAAAATAAATGCCCAGAAATTGTAATAAAAAAAGGGCGAGATTATTAAACAAACAAAATAAACATGAGTAGCTTCGATTGCAACTAAATCATTAAACAAATTAAAAGCGAACATCACGGAAAAAAAAGATTAAGAACTAATTTTTTTTACACATTTAACACTCTTACCAACTAGGATCATGGAATAATATTGATTATTTCTCGACCAAACGATAAAATCCGAAAATCTAAAATCGAATCCGAAATATTTATGACAAAACTTGAATTAATTACGCCTAAGGAGCTAATGGAACGTTTCCACCGATTCCTTTAGTAAGTTTCTTACTGCAATTCACCCTATTTTTTTTCAAACAAAATTATTTAAATTTATTCATAATTCTCTATCAACAATTATATCAGGGCTGTCCAGACATTTTGTAAAAGGTCCGGTTTTCGTGAAATTGTGAAAAAAATTACTCACATTCTTTCAACCAGGGTCCGCTTTTATGAATTTGTGCAAATAGGGTCCGGTTATTGCAAAACACTTTTTCAACGAGTTTTTAAATTGTAAATAGATACAAAATTATGCTCGGCGCTGTAAAATTATAATGAGAAAAAATTAAATTTTCAAAAATAAATAGCAATTGCTGCTTCTAAATTAGAGATGCAACATACAAATATTTGGTATTCAGCCTATAACTGCTGAACGCAGAATATTCATATCGCACGAATAATGGAAGAATCGTTTGCCGAAGACAAAACTCAATTCGTTTACACCCATATTTCTTGTTTTCTGCCCTGGGAAGGGTTTATTCAATTAACAAAATAATAATGATGATAAACAGATTTGTGAAGGGTCCGATTAAAAGATAAATTATTTTGTGAAGGGTCTGTTTTTAAATTAAAATATTTTATGAAGGGTCCGTTAACGGACCCAAATTTCTTCTAAACAGACACCTGTATATAAAAAAGGGTTTGTTTAAAAATCTCCGTTATTATTCTAACATTAACTCGAAAGTTTAATTTTAGAAGCAGTCCCTTAAATTGAACACGGATATTGATTTAAAAAAACATTAACTGGAATTTTAAAAAAAAAAAAATCTAAATTTATCCTGCATACGTTAAAATGTGCGGTTTCTATTAAGTTATATTTTGTATAAATTAAATTATTAATACATGGTATGTATGATAAAATATTTATTAATATACATGCAGAAATAACATGTAGTGGGAAAATCAACTACAAAAGACAGAGTATGGAAGAAGGGGAATGAGGGGGGGGGGATCTAAAAAGCACATGAAAGCGATTTTTAACTACAGCAATGGTGTTGACACTCGGAATTACAACTTATTACAGAGCATTGCAAGATTCAATTACCCCACCCCCTTTTTCCTCATCACCAGCATCCCAATTCAACTTCAATAGAACCGGTTTTTCTGAAACCATCCATTACAACACTCCCCCCCCCCGTCTCTCTCTAAATGTCGTTTCGTAGACAAGCGTTTATTGATTACGTAATAAGAGGTTTCCTCTAACAATGGGTTTTTATTTCTGTATGGGATGAATGATAAATAATTATGCTGCTATGTCAGGTATTTGAATGGCGTCTTAATTTCACACTTTGTTCTCAATTTTTTTTTTAAAGTTTAACTACAAGAAATGAAATTGATTAGAAAAGGTACACAAATTAGTTTTTTTTTTTCTTTTCTTTTTAAACATCAAAGAAAGAGTGCTGAATTGGATGTACAGTGCGCAAAAAGATAAAAGGACAACCCTGAATAACTTTTGTTCTGATTATTGGATATTCATGTTCCAGGCTCAGAGTAACTTAAAATAGGTTAATTGATTACAGAAGACAATATTTTAAGTTATAAAATCTGACAGAAAACCGTACTTTCTCTAAATAAACAAGAAAAAAATGCATTTGAAAATTTAAGAAAAGTCAATTATTAAAATCTTTAAAACTAATTCCTCTTTAAAAAATTAAAATTTTTAACCGATCATAAATTATTGAAATAAAAATTTTTAAATTGAAATAAATGACATGCATAAGAAAAGATTGCAAAAACAAAATAATTATGCATCTTAAAAAACATGCATGACTTCACGCTTCCTACTCATCAGGGATCTGTCCAGACATTTTGTGAAAGGTCCGTTTTTCGTGAAAAAATTACTCACATTCTTTCAACCAGGGTCCGCTTTTATGAATTTGTGCAAATGGGGTCCGTTATTGCAAAAAAAAAAAATTTTTTTCAAGGAGTTTTTAAATTGTTAAGACATACAAGATTATGCTCAACACTAAAAATATAATAAAAAAATTAAATTTTAAAAGATAAACAGCAATTGCTGCTACAATTGACGTTAAATTAGAGATGCAAAATACAAATATTTGGTATTTAGCCTATACTGCTGAACGCAGAATATTCATTTCGGACAAATAAAGGAAGAAGCGTCTGCCGAAGACAAAGCTTTGTTTGTTTACATCTGTCTTCCACCCCCTTGGGAAGGGTTTATTCGATTAACAAAGCAATAATGAAGAAAAACAAATTTGTGAAGGGTCCAATTAGAAGATAAATTATTTTGTGAAGGGTCCGTTTTAAAGTTAAATTATTTTGTGAAGGGTCCGTTTTTATGAAAAGATATTTTGTGAAGGGTCCGTTAACGGACCCAAATTTCTTCTAAACAGACCCCTGGTTTACGGCTACGAATGTTCAACTCCGTAGCCTTGTAATTCTGAACCCAACCCAGAAGACAAAGGAACTACTCTCGGATCAAGTGTTGGGAGAAACTTGTCTACGTGGAGGTCTTTTTGGTGGTACTAACCCGCATTTGCGCTAGTGAGTTCCGCCTATGTTCGCTAATGCTCCACAATCCCAAAAGATTGCTGTGCAATCTTATGTGGCTGGCAGACCATGTAGTTAAATGCACTTGAAATTTGTTCTATCGGAAAATCTTAAGAACGTAAGTCAATTATTAAAATCTTTAAAACTAATTCCCCTTTAAGAAATTCATTTTTAACCGATCATAAATTATAGAAATAAAAAATTTTAAATTTAAATAAATGACATGCAAAAGAAAAGATTGCAGAAACAAAATAATTATGCTTCTTAAAAAACAACATGCATGACTTCACGTTTCCTACTCATCCTTTCAATTTTTCATAACTGTCTTTTGCTCTTAGAGCACGACTATACTTATTTTACAAATAACGATGAACGAAGTTATTATTATTGAGTACACGTAAGGGAAGTCGATAGTGCTTATATCAATGCTTAAACTGACTTTTATCGACTTAACTTTTCTCTGCATCTAAATGAGATATTGCTTCAGTTTTGTTTACCACAGAATATTTACAAATACAATGTTTACACTGTGATAACTGTTAATATATATGGAAGAATTTAAAAAAAAAAAAAAAATTATGAACTGAGAACTTTTAATTTTTCGAAAAGTTTAATCAAAAAACCTTCCATAGCTCAAAACGTATTCCTCTTAAAGCTAAAACATTATAAAACCATACAAGTGATATAATCTCAAATATCCCCAAAACATTTTAAAGCGATATCGTAAGTTGTTTCTTTGTAAAGGTACATCGAAAACTGTCAGTTTTGGCATTATTGATATATGCTCCACCGACTCCCCTTAAAATACAATATAAAACAATTCGCTTTTAAATTCTTCCCAACTTACAACTCAGTTTGTTACAGCGTTTGGTTGTCCACGCGAGTAAAGAAAGCTCATTCAGAAATTGATAAACACGTACGTTTAAGCTGTCATAAGCATGACAGTTTACATGTCTGATATTTTAATTCTTTGTTGCCAAAGAGAAAAAGAAATGAGGCTCTCTTCGTCGCTGTGTAACAGAAATATATATACATAGATGTTAAGTAACAGCATTTGAAACTGCAACTGCTCTGAGGGTATCGTATATGAATTAAGAACTCTCATTATAGTTCATATTTCGAAACGACGAACAATTTTATTTTAAAAACTAAAATTTCAACAAGGTAAGTTATAAAAGCAAATATTTTGCCCACATGAAATCAAAGTAATTAATAGCATATATAATTTTCATAAAAAGGCAAACGCGAACTCAAAAGTATAATCTGCTTTACTGAAGTATAATAAAAGCAAATTCTACAGCAAAACAGTAAAATTACAATTTTTAATTTCAAAATTACTTTAACAGAATTTAAACAGCTTCAAATATAATTTTATCAGTACAGAACAAACCGTAATTTTCAATCAATACAGGCCAATATTCTAGTACTGTCGCATTAAAAAATAATCAGTGTCAGTAAGTAAATTTTTCTTCAATGTCATAATTTAATTTTAATAGAATTTAAGATTTCCTTGATCAAATAATTTATAAGTAGTGTTTTCAAAATCTCGAAATTAAAACGCAGTGAATATGCCACAATTTTGTACACTTAAGAAATTTTAGCGGATTCATCTTTCAGAAATTCTACGACATACGCATGATTTAATTATTGTTGATTAGAATCGATAATTTTTAAAATCGCGAGAAATAAATAAATCATTAATTGTGAGACTACAAAACTCTAGAATACAAAATTTCATACTGATTTGCTGATAATAAGTAAAACCCTTCTTAATTCATCATCATAAAAAATTTGTAACATAGTTTCCTTTTCAATTTTCATAGAATGGTTGAATTGGCAAAAAGTTGAATCAAGTATATATAACCTAGATTTTCTCTAAATTGGAACAATCAAATTTCGCTATTTCTGCTAGCATTATTAACTAAAAAACAAAGTTGTTGGATCAAAAAATCCTTTCAATTCTTCAAATCTATTTTTTTTAATTTTGAAATCAGCATTAGTATTTGTATTTTTAGAAAATGGTATGTTACTGAACACATAAAAATTAGGAATATCAGGTCGAAAAGCTAAACATTAGGACAAAATATTTTTTTTATCAAGAAAATCAGGAATATCAATACAACTACGAATCCTGTGTAATAAAAACCAAAATACAACAAAATCACAGCAAGTTATAAATATTGTAATTGAAAAAACTGGGTAGCAATGTTGACGTCGTGAATATAAAATGTTTCTTCTCATGAACATGTTTCCAACAATTCATGAGAATATGTAAATCAAGGCTCGTGAACATGTAAATTGAGGCGAAATAGATGGGAGAAAAAAGTTAGCCAAACGATATTTACAACAGAAAAAAAAGAAATAGACTAATACATAAGCTTTAATTTAAACATTATTTCTTTCATTTTTAATCACATTCATTAAAAAGAGAAGAGGAAATTATGAAGAAAAAATAGGTTTATCACTGCACAAATTAAAAGATTAAATACATAATTTAAAATGCAGTAATATTATTAAATAATCCCAACAAACAAGGGGCAAGATATTACTTGATCAGGAAAAAAAAAAAAAAAAAAAAAAAAAAAAAAAAANAAAAAAAAAAAAAAAAAAAAAAAAAAAAAAAAAAAAAAACATTTGACAGCAAAAATGCTGAATTTTTTTCTCCATAAGATGACCAAAAGTATGAAACAAGATTAACTATTGAATTGGGTAATTTTTTTAGCATTATTATTTAATATTGAAAAAAATATGTCACATCGAAAATCCGACTCTTTCGATATTTAAAAGCTAATAATTTAAAACCCGAACTTGTATTCGTAGAAACTGGAATGTTTTGAACAAGCAAAAGTCAGGAATAAAAAGACAAAAAGCTATAAAAAGGACAAAATATTTTGAATCAGAAAAAATTAATGTCAATAATTTATTAATCAAAAGCCTCCAGAAACAAAGGTGAAAATGTCTAAAAATAATATAAATAAAAGGTGAGGGAGGGGGAAGATATTGAGGGTTTCAAATGCGTTGCTCCTCGGGAAAGATTAGTTTTATTTTTGTCAATTTAAACAAAATATGAATATTTTAAAAATCTACCGACAAAGAGACTTAAGTATTTTCAACTATCTAAATCAAACTAGTAAATACCACTATTAACAATTTAAAACTATTTATAATTTTCATTTTTCTCGTGTTACTTTTTCCAATGTGTCCCTCAGTAATCTGATCATTAAAACACGGTTCCCAGGGCTGAGCTCAGTGTGAGGATGGGTAACCACTTTGATCAGTCCGCAAAGGCACCGAGGGTGTGAGGTATTAGACTTCGTTAAACTGTTCTACCGTAAAGTGCTTAACTACAGAGAATCAAAATTGTGATGGTACGTTTTCGGATCATCCTCAGGGACCGTCAACTATAGACCATTGTGTAGCTCTACAGTATGTAAATAAACTATAATAACACCATAAACTATAATAAGTATATAAATACCCAATATTTCTTTGATAATTTAAAAAAAGTGGTGTTGTCAAAGTGATACTTAACTAAACAAATGTTGAAAGAAACAAGCACGGAGGGGGTGTGGAAAATGACAGAAAAGTATTTTCCGAGGGATTGCAATAAAAGAAAGAAGAACAATGACGAATTCTTAGTCTTATTCATGACTTTATGCTCACAATGTAATTAACTATTTGTTGGAAATAGCTGCTTTATGCCTCCATTTTAATGGCCGTATTTTCCGACTGCTATTTTTTCAAAATGCTCAGAATCAACGTCTTTATTGAGTTTGATCAATGTTGAAACAATAAGGTGTAACTATATGTCTTAGTACTTTTAAAAATGTGTTACTTTCGATGCACAAACATTCATACTTATAAATTTCGAACTCTTGCGCTAACCATTATTGCTGTTGATTGTTAAACATTTAGACGCCTTTAACCATAGTTTATACCAAAAATTAAACTAAATAATTTTATTTTACATTGTCTCGTTAAACAATCAACCATATTCAGAATTTACAACTATCAATGTTCAAATCAGTAGCGTGAAAAACAAAAATTTTATAATTTGAAAAGCAGTTTAAAAATAAACTATATTTAACACTACCTCAATGCATTGACAGATATAAAACGAAATAAATTTATCTTATAATTTAAACTAAAAATTTCCAAAATTTTCATGAAAAATTAACAGCAATTTAAATTACTTGGTATATTTTATTAAATTAGTCTTAAAGGCTAAAATTCAACAATTGTTTTTACAATGTTGCCACGGACGCTATAAAATTATAATAGTGTCAGTAAATTTGCGTTGCAGATATTTAGAACTTCAAAACTCACTATCGTTTAGAGTTCTGAATATAAAGATATCACCTGTAAATTTACACCTTTAATATACCACCCCGACCATAAGCCCGGTATTGTCTGATAGCTCATAGATTAGTGAAAATAACTTAAGATTTAAAAACTCATTTCAAAAATATTTTACACATTTCTTTTAAATACCCAAATACTTTTTTGTAGTTAGGTTACGAATTTGCTTGTTTACATCAAATTGCCAATTAAAAAATATAACAATTCTTTAAGTGTTAGTTATAACATTAAGAAATATTTTGTTACCTTGGCGACATTTTGCGTAAAAAAACTTACAATTGGACCACAAATGTTTACAAATCACGCATGATAATTTAAATAATAGTAAGAGCTTATGTGAGGAATACATTCTATACATTGATAAAATGCGCATAATATATTTTAGCACTACTATTCGACTGACATAGAATGTATTCGTTTGAATACATTCTATACATAGATGAAATGTACCTAATATATTATAGGACTGTTATTTGACTGATTTAAACCCTTATCAATAAAAAATACTTCAAATCTTATAAAAATTTCACTTCCCAACTCTAAATAATTATATTTAGCCATAGTATATATTTTGTTCAAGTAATGTTTAATTCAAAACAGTGTTGACTCATCGAAGCTGTTTATAAAAAAAAAAAAAAAAAAAAANAAAAAAAAAAAAAAAAAAAAAACTTAGTTGAGTGAGTTTACTACAAATTTGTTGATTTCTAAACTACAAAGATGTGAGTCCACTTTTTACCCTGAGGTAATTTTTCAAAAGCTTTAAAAAATAATTACTTAAGGTTGAAGTCCTCCGAAAATTACGCAAGAAATTTTTAAAAAAATCAACTAATAGCATAAAAAAATGAATTTTTATAACTAGCCATTCTGAAAATTCATTAGTACTTTAAATTATTTCAGTAAAAATTTGGGAAACTTATAATTAACCTATTTTACTTTAATGTTACTTATTTTCATTCATCCCCACTTATACAGTTAATTTTTCTAACTAGCATAAAAATATATCGAGTATACAATTTAAATTCATAGCTGGTGTAGCATAACTCGTTAATTAACGGAAAATAATTTAAAATTAAGAAACTTACGGAGGTACAAAGATACATCATATTCTGGGAAAATATTTATTTTTTAATACTAGAAAATGTTTTTGAGGAGCAATAAAAAGTTTTTATTGAAAAAAGAAATACTCACTATAGTGAATTTTTTTTTAAAATCAATCACGAGTTATTTAAAAACACGCGAAAGAAACCAAAACAAAAAATAAGCAACGTGAATTCAGTAAATATTTAAGACGAATATCTTTAAACCCTTGAAAGTAGACAAACTGCACGTTAATATTGTTAGACGAGAGAATGATTATGATTTTGAGCACAAAAATCTGGAAGAGGATTTTCATTTTATGACCGACGTTGCGCAGACGACCCAATTTTGACTTAATGACTAATTCAACTGCTAACCTTGTAATTTTGAGCACAGCTTATAAGACAAGAAAACTTCTGGATCATTGGGGCAAACTAGACTTGGAATTTTTGACGGTGTGAAGTTTCGATGGCGTGTAATTTTGAACCTGAACTTGATAGAACTAAGCCGCATTTGCATTACATGGAAAGGGATACCACGAAAACATTCCAAAGTTAGCCTGACGGCAAGGAGATTCTAGTCCATGATCCGTCTATCACTGAGGATATTTTATGTCAGCACTGTGATCGGTGCGAATAAAAGAATTTGTTTCAAGGAACCATCGCTGGGATTCGAACACAGGTCATTCTTTGGGAGGCAAAAGCTTTATCCACTGAGCTACCGCGAATCGGAAGGTAATAATTGTATTTTAATATACAATGATATATAAATATCATGGGCTAATTCGAAAAATTAGGCTCTTTCCGAACAGCCGAGGTCACTTTTGCACTTCGTCTAAAAGGGCTTACAGTAATAAGCCTAACAAATGCAGTTTGAAAAGTGCTGGGTAATCCAATTAGCCTACAAAGACAACGTAAAAACGCATCCCTATGGAAAATAATATCGATTGTGTGATATTTGTAAATCGAATACGAATCACAAAGCATCGTTGTTAACCAACTGCCTTATCAAACAAGTCAGGCAAATTCGAAAAATTGCCGGATTTGTATTTTATTTTACTAAAAGAAATAAAATTCAGCTGCTATTTTCTACAAATTCTTGATATGGAGCCCGGGTGACTCAGGGGATAGAGCGTTCGCCCCCCAATGAAGTGAACCGGGTTGGAATCCCAGCGATGGCTGGTCGATACGAATTCTGCATCCGGCAACTAGTAGCTAATTTAATAATTTTACTCTTAAGTTCAAAATTAAGTCTATATCAGGGTTGGCAAGCTTTTGACACATGACGGTTTTTACAAGTTTTTACCGTCATGTCAAAAAGCCCTCTGTCAAAAACCCATAGTTTTGGTAAAATAATTTTGAGTATTTGGTAAAATACTTTATAAGTATTTGGTAAAATAATTTTTAATCTTCTCGAATTTTGGACTCATTCATACTAAACTTAGAAATCGACTGGGCAATGAAAAATGCACAAAATTAGTCACTTGCTATCGTATGCTTCGGCACAGTGACCCCGACTACTGAACATGTAATTTTGTTTGTAATTAAGTTTTGTTTAATGCGATTTTTCAACTGAATAAAAGTTTTTAACTTGACAAAATAGCAGTAATTCCTGACTTAAGAGTTTGTTAGTAGTAACAAGTTTTGTTTAGCTTATTTCTATATTTAAGAAATGCCAAATTTTAAATTCTTTTTAGTTCTTGAATTTATTAATAGTTCCAAGCTTTTTTGTTTGTTTGTTTATTTCTAACAATTAAGAAGTGCAAAATTTTGAATCCTTTGCAAATCAAATACTTTTCACTATTTTCAATAAGTATATTACAATATTTCTGTATGAATGTATATCCTTCTATAAGAATACATGTATATAGTTGCAAAATCAATAGCAATCATTTACAACATTCATTTATAAAGGCAATTATGTGAAAATAATATATTATCCGCTATATGCCATAAATTAAAGAAAACAGTAGGTTTTTGACAGTTTTTACTGGTCAAAACACGATTTTTAGCACTGTCATGTCAAAAACCAGTTTTTGACGGCAAAAAACCCAACCCTGGTCTATATACATACGCGACAATTAATATCTATATACATACGCGACATTCCTCCAGACATATTGTAAAGGGTCCGGTTTTTGTGAAATTGTGAAAAAAATTACTCACATTCTTTCAACCAGGGCCCGCTTTTATGAATTTGTGTAAATAGGGTCCGTTATTGCAAAATAACTTTTTCAAGGAGTTTTTAAATTGTAAAGACATACAAGATTGTGTTCAACACTGTAAAATTGTAATTAAAAAAATTAATTAAAAAAAATAAACAACAATTGCAGCTACTAAATTAGCGATGCAACATACAAATATTTGGTATTTAGTCTATACTGCGGAAGGCCGAATATTCATTTCGGGAAGAATCGTTTGCCGAAGACAAAACTTAATTCGTTTACATCCATCTTTCTTGTTTTCTGCCCTGGGAAGGGTTTATTCGATTAAAAAAACAATAATGAAAATAAACAAATTTGTGAAGGGTCCGATCAAAAGAAAAATCATTTTGTGAAGGGTCCGTTTTTATGAAGAGATATTTTGTGAAGGGTCCGTTAACGGACCCAAATTTCTTCTAAACAGACCCCTGCTCCTGGTTATAGAGTCCCGCATAATCGGGTAGATTACGTAGAACATTCGAGATGGGAGTATAAAAACATAATCCTGATGCAAAATATTGAGCTACCGTCAACCGGAGATATTTTGCCCTTATTTTCAATTTCTCGAGAAAAAATCTTTACACATTCTTAGAGAACTAAGCTGAGATGGAGGACAGAATTTCTATGCTTTAACATATTAGAATTACAGAGGTGAAACGATCAAAATTTAAGGAGAGTTAAAAGAAAAGAAAAAATATTATTTTCACAAATTATATTTTGATTGGGAACATTGAGTATTCGTTATATTGTCTGATTCTCATGATAAAAACTTCAGTAAATAATTTACTAGCTGGAAAAAATAAATGGGATAGTTAACTTTAACGTAATATAATTCACGTTTAAAAAAAATAATAATAAATAAATAAATAAAAAGGGGGAGGGTACATTCGAAATTTTTTTTCGAAGGAAATTCTTTCTTTCGTGGGGTTGAGTGTTTTGTTCGATTTCCATTGTTCTTTCTCCAACAGAACTGGTTGAGTCATGAGTCGTTGCTCAAGTCAGTGTTGCATGCTAATTGTTTTGACACTCTGCCATTTTATTTTTATTTATTATTATTTTGAAATTTTTTTTTTTCAAAATAAACCTTGCGGCCTACGTAACTTCAGTGGACAAGAAAAAAGGAATTTTTTCATCGAAAAATTATATACCTTAGCAAAGAGTATTCAATCGAAACAATTACAACAGTCGTAGTACCCAAATGGTTTTAAAACATTTTTTTAGTTACACGTGCTTTAGTTACATAATTATGTTTGTTATACAGGGTGCGTAGCCAAATTATTCAACAAAAAATAAGCACCTTTTAAGCACTTAAATATCACAATTAGGCAGGGTTGGGAAATTTTTGACAATTGACGGTTTTATCTTGTTTAACCGTAATGTTTAAAAAAAAAAAAAAAAAAAANTCCGAATAAGCTTTTAGTAAAAAAAAAAAAAAAAAAAAAAACTTTTGGGCATTGTTTTTGACAATTGTCAAGAATCATGAAATTTTGAATCATGTAAAACAAATGGCGTTTTCATACGCTACGGACTGGCAATACGCCGAAATAGATTGGGGTTTAATTAATTGTGAAAACGTTGAATAGAACAATCTGAACTGTATCTTTTCGCATGATTCGTAGCGAAAATCAACACAGTAAAGGAAAAATCTCAGTTTGAAAAAGGGAAAATTACGCACTTTTTAAAAATACCCAATGAAAAAAGCACCTTTAAGGGATTTTAAAAAACGAAAATCAAAAATAAGCACCCTTAAGCAATTTTTAAAAACGCTACGTACCCTGTTATTAATGTTTGAAATATTATCCTTGTGTTTTATTTGAATGTATGGGTTTGTGGTTTTGAACGGACACAAAAACCGCGGGGGAAGCAAATTAACACGTCACTTAGGTGCAACTAAATATTGTCAATCTTGGTATTTATACCCCTAATAAAAAGCTATATATACCATGAATCAACAGAATATTGCAACTTTTCAATACCTCCTTAAATCAGAATAAAAATAACTAGATAAATTTAGTTTTCAAAAAAAAAAAAAAAAAAAAAAAAAAAAAAAAAAAAAAAAAAAAAAAAA
>NC_092210.1:61749390-61800546 GCF_043381705.1 Parasteatoda tepidariorum | reverse complement strand
TAATTTTATTATTTTAATAGTATACAAAATTTTTTAAATTAAAATTTTTAATGTGAAGGTTGCTGCTGCTTTTCCTTAATTAATAAATTGCATTGGGGGATGGTTTTCGACAAAGCAACGTGCATATCATGTTCAACATTCAATCGATTTCGATGTTATGTTTTTATTGTTACAATTGTGGAAAATCCCGCTTCGCAAAGATACACTGTAGCAAACGGAATTATAGCTGACATAGCTCGCTTTACAAGCAATGGGTAGGCTTTCAAACGTTTTAAAAATTAGTAGTCAGCGGACCCCCAAATTATAACTCATGGACCCCTTAGGGGTTCATGAACCACAGGTTAAGAAACCCTGGCTTAATCAAACAAGCCAGGCAAATTCGAAAAATTACCAGCTTTTATTTCGTAAGCTCATGAAGTTAACCGAGTTGGAATCTCAGCGATGACTGGTCGATACGAATTCTGCACCTTGCTCGCACCGATCACAGAGCTGACGTTGGTAGACGGATCATGGGTTAGAGGCCTTGTGCCGTCAGGCTAATCGCGCGAAGTTTTCCTCTCCATGTAACACAAATACGGGTTAGCTCCATCAGAAAGTTCGCGGAGGCAATTTTCTCCCTATACTCAATTCAGAGTGCCTTTGTCTTCTGAATTGGGCTCAAAATTACAATGCCACGGAGTTGAACATTAGTAGTCAAATCCAAAATTGGGTCGGCTGTTTAACGACTAAAGGGCTAACGGTTAAAAAAAATTTTTTTTTTGATGTAGCGAGGTTTTTCTCTGTTCTTATTAAAATAGGGAACTTTTTTCTTAATAACTAGTAGCTAATTTAATACATTTACTCTTAAGTTCAAAATGAGTATATATATACGCGACGATTAAGATTTTCCGACATTCCTCCTGGTTATCACCTGGCATAATCGGGTAGATTATGTAGAACTTTCGAGATGGGAGGATAAAAACATAATCCTGATGCAAAATATTGAGCTACTGTCAACCGGAGATATTTTGCTCTTATTTCAAATTTCTAGAGATAAATCTCTACACATTCTTAGAGAACTAAGCTGAGATGGAGGACCGAGAATTTCTATGCTTTACTTCAGTAAGAGTTAGAAAATATTACAATTACAGGGGGGGAGGGGTAAAATGATCAAAATTTAAACAGAGTTAAAAGAAAAGAAAAAATATTATTTTCACAAATTATATTTTGATTGGGAACACTGAGTATTCGTTATATTGTCCGATTCTCTTGATAAAAATTTTAGTAGTTAATTTATTAGCTGGAAAAAATAAATGGGGTAGTTAAGTTTAACGAAATATAATTCACGCCTAAAAAAAAACAATAAATAAATAATAATAATAATAAATAAATAATAAAAAAAAGGTGGGGGGAACATTCGAAATTTTTTTCGAAAGGAAATTCTTTCTTTCGTAGGGTTGAGTGTTTTGTTCGATTTCCATTGTTCTTTCTCTAACAGAACTGGTTGAGTCATGAGTCGTTGCTCAAGTCAGTGTTGCATGCTAATTGTTTTGACACTCTGCCATTTTTGTCATTTATTATTATTTTGAAAGAAAAAAAATCTTCAAAATAATCTTTGTGGCCTACGTAACTTCTGTGGACAAGATAAAAGGAATTTTTTTTATCGAAAAATTATATACCTTAGCAAAGGGCATTCAATAGGAACAATTACAACAGTCATAGTACTCAAATGGTTTTAAAACATTTTTTTAGTTCAAGCGCTTGATTACATTTAAAAAGAACATTAACTTTTATGTTTGCTATAAACGCTTGAAATATTATACGTGTGTTTTATTTGAAAGAATGGGTTTTGTCGTTTTTATAAATTTTATTTAAAAAAGGGCACAAAAACCGCCGGAAGCAAATTAACACATGCCACTTAGGTACAGCTAAATACAGTGAATTCGCGATAACTCGAATCTGATGGGACTGACGAAAAACTTCGACATATCGGAAGTTCGACTAACCGTTTGCTTCGGTTTGGACTTTCAAAATATTGTCGGATTATTTAATTAATGCTTATCAATTACAAATCTTCCAAATGCTTACAATATTTAAGATCATTTTTCTGACAGAATATTTACGATAAGACTGTTTAAGCACTTTATGATACCCTGGTCTATCGACTGCAACTTTGCTGTTGTGTTTGGCGGGAGAAACTGCAAGTTTACTGCTTTCAAATTAGGTAGATCACTATGCGCTGTGCATTTATACATAAAGAGTATCACTTTTCTTTTTTTAGCGAAGAATTTCCGATCCAATTTTCTTACATAGTCTTCAAATAAAACTGATGTCATCCAAAACTTTTTGTTAGACTTGTAATCCAAAGGATACGTTTTTACATTCTTGAAACATCGGGGATTTCGGTATTTTCCGATAACAAGTAAGGGCAATTTCTCTGTCCCAGACGCATTTCCTTTAACTAAGACAGTAAAATGTTTCTTGCTAATTTTACCCCCTGAGCAGTTTTTATCCTTAAACATAATAGTCTTATTTGAAAGACATTTAAAAAATAAACCCATTTCATCAATATTGAAAGCATCATTTTAACTGTAAGCTTGAAGTAAATTTGGTAATGTTTCATTTAACCACTGTTCACATACTTCAAGAGGGACAGCTTTAGCTTCTCCATGAAGAGTGCGAAAGACTGTGTGTGTTTGTTGCAAAGGAAGGGGCAAGATATCAGCTCCTAGGTTTTTTTTTCTTGCTTTAAAAGATCCAAAAAAAATCGAGTTAAAGGGAGTAAAATTCGAGTAATCGAGAATAATTAACATGAAATTGAAGATAAAAGGGTCGGGCCCTCATAAAAAAAATCGAGTTATAGTAATATTCGACTTATCGAACTTCGAGTTATAGCGAATTGACCGTATTGTCAATCGTGGTATTTATACCCCTTATAAAAAGCTATATATATACCATGAATCAGCAGAATATTGCAACTTTTCAATACTCCCTTAAATAAGAATAAAAATAACTAGCTAAATTTAATTTTTAAAAAAAAAAATCGATAAAATATTAAATTTTCCTAATCTAAAAATATTGAATGGATAACTAAAAACGTTTTTTTATTATTTCATTACACGTACACTGTTAGAAACTTGTAAAAAATAGCAAAAATAAATAAACAAAACGTTAAAAAAATTGCTATGAATCGAAAAAATATCTTAGTACTTTATATTTAAAACACAATAACTGTATATTGGTTATGATAAAACTGATTTACGTTGATTACTTCTCTTAACATGCCGCCTTTGATCAAATTATAAAAAATGCAATTAAATAATATATTAAGATAAATCGAGGTACCCTAAACATTATTTGGATTTAAAGTCTGTTCTGTTGATGGCTAATTTAGTGCATTCAAATATGATATATAATAAACAGCTATAACTTGCATAAAAAACTGATTTATAAACTTTTTTTTATTTATTATCTACCAAATTTACATATTTTAAACGATAAATTTTATTTTCCTATGGCACGTTACTATATTGGGTAATAAAGCAAAAATATTTTCAAGTTATGATTAGCACGAAATATTAAGATATGTCAGTACCACCAATGTCAATATATCATTCAACGAACTGACGCTAACATCTGGCTATTAGGTAATTATTAAAAAAAATCAGCAATAGATTAGCGTTATTATAACGAAAAGAGCAGCAAATTATTGTATTTTACGTATCACATTTTTTTTGACGGAAATTATTAAAAATTTTTACCACCTCAGGGGTCTGTCCAGACATTTCGTGAAAGGTCCGTTTTTGTAAAATTGTGAAAAAATTACTCGTAATTTGTGAATATAAAATAAACGTTAAGTCGCACTCTTTCAATCAAGGTCCCGTCCCGCTTTTATGAATTTGTGCAAATAGGGTCCGGTTATAGCAAAAAAATTTTCAAGGTATTTTTAAATTTTAAAGACATACAAGATTATGCTATTATGTTAACCAACGCAAATTTCTTCTAAACAGACCCCTGATTAAGTAATATTTTTGTTTTTCAATTCCCATAATTTATTTGAATATTGAAGGCAGTTAACTCGCATAGGCGCCAAAAATTCAAGAATGAATCTATTTCTAGACAAACCAATAAGGTACAGCGCTGTTTACAGGAATTTTCAGAAATTTATAACTCACTGACACCAAAATTTACTCTCCGTGAATAATGGCCTACATAATTAATCAATCATTTGGTTTCATTAACATTTTCTTCTTTGATTAATTTTTTAGTAAATATAACAAAAATAGCAGTTAATCTTACATATCCTTTTACACTTATAAGCTTAATAATAAAGCCACTAAATTTTTCATGAAACCATTCATATCTTGATTCAGTCTTCACTTCATTATTTCGTCCAAGAACTATAATTTAAAAAAAAAACATGATTTAACTTCAGTCAGTATGCAAATACGTTGGGGGAAGGGAATGCTAACCTAAGCAGATTTAGATACAGCAATAGTACAAATCCCACTTGCTGCGTGACATTTGATCATATCGCAATAATTGTGAGAAAAAAAATTTGTAATTAAAATGTAATTTTTTTTATCAGAAAAAATATGTTACATTTCTGATGAGAAAAAGAAATTTAAGTAAACAAATGAAAGAGAGATATTGATGGAGTTTAGTCCACTGATTTTTCTCAAGACTGATTTCAGTCCCAAGGACTGAAAACAAGCATATTAACTATATCTGCACATTAACTATTAAAGCATTATTATCCGTCAAAATATAATTTAAGTCAGTATGTTTTTAAAGCATATGTCAGTATGTTTTTAAAGCATAAGAAATTTGAATTTTTATTCACGCTTAACTAAAATCTCTTTATTTCTATTGAAAAAAAAAATCATTTCTTAACAGGCATGACAGTAGTTATAAATTAAGTAGTATGGATGAGATAGAAACCCCGAACTACGCGATGAGATAGAAACCCCGAACTACAACAAAAAAAATCAGATAGTTTCAAAAATTACTTTTCCTAGAATGAAGTAATGCATAATAAGGGTATACGTGAATGTCTTAATAAATTAGAATTCAAAAAAGGTTATTAATTACTACAAATAAATAATTTAAACAGATATATTAAAGGCTAAGTAACCAAACGGTAAATATGCTAATGCTGAATGATAAAGGCTGAAAAAGTTTTATAAAAATTCTATTGTTTAAAAAATGTCTGATAACACTTGAAAAAACATTTCTCGCTAGAAAACTTAATGTTGAAGGGTATGAGAATATTCAAACCTCCGTAAGAGATTTACATTCCTTAAAACATTGTCAAAATCGTTTACGAATGAAACTAAAAAGTCGGTTTTTCGGAATAACAAAATTCCCTTACATCAATTTTGATGAGAAAATTAAATAGAGAAGACAGAATTTTCCCTTTCAGTCTCCATCCTTTTGATTGTTCAGTTAAGAGAGGAAAGGCCCCTTGATTGAATTGCACTGAAAGAACGAAGCTCTGAATAAAAATATGCTAATCGTGCATCAATTAGCCAAAATGTTGTCACTCCTTGAAGTTTCTAAAACTCCAAGAAACACTGCAAAAATGGATTAAATTATTTCAGAAATCTATCAGATACCAAACACAGGTAGCTATTTAAACTACAGAGCAAGGAAAGCTAAAAAATGAAATATAGTCCGGGCGCATGACTATATACATTGCAAACAGCGGGTTTAAAAAGCCAAACGGGCTTACGCCTGGCACCCGGAAAACTAAACTTCGAAATTTACAATACCNCACAAAATATGGCAATTGCATTTTTTAGAGTAGTTAACCGTAACAAGAACAATTGCACTTTTTCTCTCACTAGTCCGCAAATTCGCAAAATTTTCTTCTGAATAGTATTTACTACGGTAGTGTTTAGATATAAGTTAAACTGAATGATTAAATTAGATACAATATTACAAATAATGAAAAAAAAATCTTAGCAAAAGAAAACTTTATTTAATATTTAAAATAAAATTTAATCAAAAAATAGAAAACTATGTGAAATTTGGTCCACCACACTTATAGAGAGCGCAGAGAATTCAAGCGGTAACGTAATAACATTTTACCGCGATTCACATAAAATTGGTTCTAAAATCTGTTTCACACAATGAAAAAAAAACAAGACTAGCTTCTTTGTTAAACGAACGCTATAAATAAACAATAATTAATTGGTCAGATTTATATTGCATTCGAAACAAACATACGTAATTTGTATTCTTGGATACGGAGCATTTACTTAAGATTTTTAGCGCTATTTCTATAATAGTTCGTTTTATATTTAATTGAAAAACTTGAGTATCCATACACAAAACTAATGAAAATAAATAGAATTCATACATCAAATCTTAACGATTAATATCAAAAATCTTGAAATTGCTGTTCAACTTAAATTTTTTCAGTTATTTCCAGAGGTTGCGTTTTTGTAATGATATAATGTATATAAATTTTTAATATTTATAGTAAGTTTAATTGCGAAAATGAACAATTAAATGCACATTGATTAATCAAACAACCGCAACTTTTCGTCATTTAATGACGAATAAATAGAGCAAATAATGATCACGGAAGAGCTGTATTTCTCAAATTAAATAATTTTTTAATTTGTCTACTAAATATATTACTAACTACAAATATACTACGAATTTAATCTACGAAATTACGAGTAATTTAAATTAACACGGATCATTTTTATATGTACAAGTACACAAGTAAATCTTCGCCTATCAAAAATTTACAGAAACATTAACAATTTTACGCAGTGCCTTATTGAAACATTTTCAATTTAAATAGTTAAAAGTTAACAAGCTTTACCAAAAGCTCGAGCCCAATCAGATAACTTTTAGAACAGACAAAAACAATAGCACAAACACCACAACTGGCAATCATTCAAAACCGTACATAGATACAAAAGAACTTAAAAAAAAATGTACAAATTGTTCTACTCACGCATATTTACGAATAAATCAAATGCAAACAAAAATATCTTTGGTCACATTAATAATTCTATTATTACTGGAACAAACCTTCTCAAAACTAACTAGAACTAATCAGTCACATGCTATAAAGTTCAATATAACACCGGTTTAAAATCAAAACTAATAGCAAGGTTAATTGTTGGACAGCACACTTGAGTGCATACGTAATTGATATGGGTTAATGACGTTTAACACATAAATAAGCCAAACTCAATCAACAAAATCAAGAGATAAAAACTAGTTTCATTATCCATGCGAAACAATTACACGGCCATACATCACATAGCTTTTTGAAAACGTAATTAACAGTCACCAACAAAAAGAAAAAGAAACATTTTAAGTAGTTTTTAAAAGTGCTACACGCACTTTGAAAACTTGAGATATAAATAAGAACAAAACGTCAAACTAAAGGAGAGGGGGGGAAGGAAAAAAAAAGAGCCGGCAACAGAAAAACTACACAAGTTCGACAAGACAGCTAGCTGAATGAGGGAAAAGAAACCAGGCAAGAATAGTCGATACTAGGTTAAACGAGTTTCATTTCCCAGGAAGAACTCCTCGATCAACGAAGAGTTTTATCGACTTGAAACAGCTGCAGTTTTTATCTCTTCCTTCGGATTTCCTTTGACAAAGGTGAGGGTACATAATAAAATTTTTGCTAGACTTCTTGAGAAGTTCACAGGATGTAAAATGGGTATTTCGACGAAACAGCTAACTCTTTCATTGACAAAAAGTTCTTTCTCTTTTTCCAATCTGGTTGACTTGGGATAAAATTCATTGTAATAGTTAAAAAAAAAATTTAGATGAATAACCACGAAATTTTATTTATAATCAGTAAAAGTGTTTAATTCTATTACGGAACAAATAGATTATGAAATCATAGGCTAACAATAAATAAAACAAAGAAAATACGTTTCAACAGACTTATAGTTATAAAGCAGATACAAAAAATAATTAACTTTAACTTATAGAGATGTTAAACTGAAGTTACTACACTTACCTATCCACTGAAAATCAATTAATGATCAATCAGTTACAGATAACAATCAATAAGGAATATGTTTCGATTGGGATGGGGATATGATTCGTCTAATAAGAATGGCGCAAACGATTCAAAAATTGACTTAAAAATTCACAAAATACGAAGTTTTAAATTAATATTAAAAATCCGTTGTATTCTTTTGTGGGCGGGCACATTTCATGGAATCGAACTTGAATCTACAAATTTAAAATCAATCAATTCAAACTAATTAAATAAATAAAGCTATATTTATAATTTCGATTATTTAGAAATGTATATTACGAAACTTGAGATTTAATTTATAGTTGTTAATTTTGACCACTTTGTTAAAATGCAAAATATATTTGGGGAAAAAAAATGAAAGAAAGAAACATTCTATTCAAGCGAACTATAATCAATATCATTGAATAGACCATTGAATTTACCATTTTTATCTCTTAAAAAAATACAGAGCTATTATTCTCGATTACATATCGTGATTATCCTCGACTACATATCGTAAATTATCCTCGATTACATATAGTGTATTATTCTCATTACATATTATGATATGGTGAAACATCTGGGAAAGACCATCTCTATGTAACGACACTTCTGGGAAGCACGGAATTTTTTTCCATAGACTTTGTGTTGAAGAAAACCTTAACCATCAAAACCTCTCTCAGTGACCATCAAACCTTTGCACCAAATGCGGTTAACTAAGGAAACACGAAAAAATATCAAGACAAAATTTTTTTTAACTAAACAAATAAGTGGAATGCCTTCTAAATAATTGTGTGAGGCTCTTATTTACAGAGTTCTTAATGACAATCTTATAAAGATTCTTAACTTCATGTTACAGTCAGAGTGAGCTAAAGACGTTGCTATCAATGATTTATTTTTAGAGTTGATAATTTAATTTAAAAAAATAACTTTTTTTTTTAAAGAAAAAACTAAGCATCTCAAACAAGTCAATTTTTAATACATAAAATTAAATGCAAACTAAAACGAAAAATATAATTGTTTACAGGAGTCTGTTTAGATGTTTAGAAGAAATTTAGGTTCGTTAACTGACCCCTCACAAAATATTTTAACTTAAAAACGGACCTTTCACAAAATAATTTATCTTTTAATCGGACCCTTCACAAATTTGTCTATCTTCATTACTGTTTTGTTAATCAAATAAACCCTTCTCAGGAAGGGCGGGGGGAAGAAAGACAGATGAAACGAACTAAGTTTTGTCTTCGGCAGACGCTTCTTCCTTTATTCGTCCGAAATAAATATTCTGCGCTCAGCAGTATAGGTTATATACCAAATATTTGTATGTTGCATCTCTAATTTAGAAGCAGCAATTGCTGTTTATTTTTCAATTATAATTTTACAGTGTTGAGCATAATCTTGTATCGATTTACAATTTAAAAACTCCTTGAAAAAGTTTTTTTGCAGTAACGGACCCTATTTGCACAAATTCACAAAAGCAGGACCCTGGTTGAAAGAATGTGACTTAACGTTTATTTTATATTCACAAATTACGAGTAATTTTTTCACAATTTTACAAAAACGGACCTTTCACAAAATATCTGGACAGACTCCTGGATTATTTAAAATAGTTCTTATCTTCATAATCGGTAAATATTTTTTTACATATAATTATGTCAGTAGGGATGATTTTTATTGAAGCTTAAGTTTTCATCGATCCGGTCGGTTTTCATGAGGCATTTATGTCTTGAGAAAATGACACTGAGTAAAATTAAAATAGCATTCGAAAAATCATGTACCTTCGATAGCATTTCGAAGTCAATGGAGGTAACCCCTTAAAACGAACAACCCCCATTAACGATCACTTTACTGTGGAACAGAGAGAATGGTCGTTCCCGAGAGGTTTCACTGTATATAATTTATTTTCACGACCTCCGTTCAAATACTATTATAGGGTCATGAAAATATATTTCCAAAATAAATAAAAGCCAAGTGTAAGTACATAACAGTTTCAAATTGTCAACAATAGAATAATATAATTTTAGCGTAGTGCCAAAGTGATGTAATGTATTGGAAGCCTTGATTACATTATTTGTTTATATATCCATCCGAACATTTTAAATCGTGTGTGTGAAAATATATATACGTACATAGATATAGATAGAGAAGAGGGCAGGAAACTGTATAAAATCTTGATTGTAATCAAAAAAATATGTAATAATTAAGGTACAAAACATCTTATTTTTAAAGATTGGTAACTTGTTAGTCTTGGTCTGAAATAAACTTCGAATATTTTGTCAGCCGGGGTCTGTCCAGACATTTTGTGAAAGGTCCGTTTTTCGTGAAATTGTGAAAAAATTAATCACATTCTTTCAACCAGGGTCCGCTTTTATGAATTGAATTTGTGCAAATAGAGTCCGTTATTGCAAAAAAAAACTTTTTCAAGGATTTTAACTATCATTAAATATATCTAAAATCGAAATGCTATTAAAAATAAATCATAACAATAGTACATTTCACAAACTATATTATTGCAATAAAAATTGCTTTATAATAATATATAATGCAAGCGAATGAATTCAAATAGCATTATCATTATGCACTGAAAAACATTAGAGAAAAGAAAGAAAAAAAAAACATCACAAATTAATTTTACTTTTCTTTCTCTTTTACTTTTAATATAACAAAATAGCGTTTTACCGGAACGTATTACCGTTCAAGGAAAGTATTATTCAATCATTATCTGCAGACTACAACAATATAAAGAATAACAATTTAAATTTTTTTTCGAAAAAAGAAAAATCAAAGAGGCTATCTTTTTTTTTATTTTTTTGCCAAATAAAAATATTCATAAAAATATAACAAATATAAAAATAACTAAGAAAATAAAAGTTTTATATTTTTGTTTTCATCTCTCCCCAGCTGCACACCATAGTTTTCGAGCAAATTCAACTAAAGGCAAAGCAAATATTTTTCGAGAAATTCGATCCTAGAGCTTGAACAACACAGCAATATTTACAATGTTTTCAACAATACAATATTTATAACTACGATGCTGAAACATAATCTTCCACCGTTTAAATAAATCCGCATAAAAACGATCAAGATAAATGCAAAACAACACACACACAATCATAATAGGCGCTTGCCAGAATATTTTGTGGAATGGCGCCATAGGCAATGATCAACAACGACCGAACGTTTTTGTTGCAGTAGCATCATAGTAATTAAAAAAGGGTTTTAAATAAAATTAGCTTAGTGTAAATGAAATTTAATTTGCCGAATAATTAACTTAGTTTAAATGCTATAATTGGCATTTTTCAGTGTCAGAACGTTAAACTTTAATAAATGCGTGTAATATACTACGTCAGGGTTCCCACTCTTTAAACAAAGCAAAAATTTAGGACTTTTAGGAACTTCTTCTTGAAAAAATTAAGGACTTTTTCAAAAAATTAAGGAAATTAAAAATAGTATAATAGTTTATCAAATATACCACCAGTGACAGTTATTTACTTTTTAAAAAAAAAATCAATAAATATAAAAAAAATAATAAAAACAATTTTATTATAATGTAAGTACTGATATAATTGTATTAATTAACAGGGTTCGCCAAAGTAGAACCAGGTAATTTCTGCAAACCTGGGTAAGATTTTCTTAAAAAAATATTTTCAGATTGTTAAATATTAACAACATCTACGAAAATAAACCGTATTCCATTTTTAATGATTTCATTGAAATTGAATCGCAAAATTAAGCGCAGAAATTAAGATCTGCAATTTTTTTCATACAATAAAAAAAAAGAGTAAATAAAGAAATTTGGAAAAAATTATTAAAACAAGTTTTTATATTTCGCTGTTAGGCACGCATTACATATTCAATTGTGGACCAATCATGCTAAATATTACGTTATGCCACAAAGTTAGTCTCTCTGAAATGCTCTATCCTCAATGCATGGTCTCATTCTAGGTGATAAAAAAATGACTTTCGTTTAAATATTTTTGTAAGACTGAAAAAATTGTTCCTGTCAAGTAATAGTGATCAGGGGTCTGTTTAGAAGAAATTTGGGTCCGTTAACGGACCCTTCACAAAATGATTTTTCTTTTAATCGGACCCTTCACAAATCTGTTTATCATCATTATTATTTTGTTAATTGAATAAACCCTTCCCAGGGCAGAAAACAAGAAAGACGGATGTAAACGAATTAAGTTTTGTCTTCGGCAGACGATTCTTCCATTATTCGTCCGAAATTAATATTCTGCGTTCAGCAGTATAGGCTAAATACCTAATATTTGTATGTTGCATCTCTAATTTAGAAGCAGCAATTGTTGTTTATTTTTTAAAATTTAATTTTTTGTAATCATAATTTTACAGTGTTGAGCATAATCTTGTATATCATTACAATTTAAAAACTCCTTGAAAAAGTTNACTCAGTAATTTAAAAAAAAAAAAAAAAAAAAAAATTCAAATAGAGTGATTAGTTTATTTCTAAAGGATTTTTTCAGCAATTTTCAAGTACATTTACATCAAGCCACGAACAACTGATTTAATGAAAAGAACAGCATTTAAATCAAGCCACGAACTACTGATTTAATGAAAAGAACAGCATTTAAATCAAGCCACAAACTACTGATTTAATGAAAAGAACAGTGTTTAAATACGAAGTTTCTAATTATGAAAATTTTTATATCATTTATCGAAGATACAAATATATTTACTAGCAGTTCAAATGAGAGGATGAATGCAAAAAGTATTAGAATTATGCAATTTTGCAAACAATAAAATTATATTATCACACATCAAATTGAATGGAAAGTAAAAAACGAAGGGCTATGTGCTGTAATTTAAGATGACTAAATAAAATGACTAATATTTTAGTCATTATTTTTACCAAAATTTTAGATCTTTAGAAGAAGAAAAAAACATGGCTGTAGTTACAAAAAATATCTTTGCATGTAACAAATGATCTCTAACGAGTTTGAAAGGTTTAATATAAAAAATTCTACGAAAAAAATCTATCACTAAACTAATAATGGCCGTAAAACAGAACCGAAATAATAAATAACCTTGCAAAAAAAAAAAAAAAAAAAAAAAAAAAAAAAAAAAAAAAAAACAGAAGACAGACGTCCAACTTCTCTTTAAAAAATTATATTACAAACCAAAAAAAAAAAGATATATATATATATACATATATTGCAAATCAAAAAGTCAGTCTTTGTGAACATAGCATAGCAATACCTTTTTTTAAATGTAAATCCACGCAATTTTTTAAATTATATTTATATAAGTAACCTTTTACTCCTAAAATTAATTTAGTTTGTTTTCCCAATTAACTAATTCGCGAAGTTTGCTTTAGCGATGAACAGAATTCTGGATTTTTGATAAATGACTAGATATTGCCTAACATGTAGCATCTGCAAGGAATGGGTTAATAATGTTGACTTCAAATTGGCCAACTTAAGGTATTATTTTTCCTACTTCTGACTTCGCACCATTCTTGATATCAATCGTATCAAAACAATGAAAAACTTCTGTTCTGAAATGTTTTCGCACAAAACTGAGCTTCTAAATAATGAGTAATGACGGTATTACTTAACTCTCACGATGACAGAGATAAACTGCCAAATCATGCAAAAAACAGAAATAAACTGCCAAATCATGCAAAAAACAATCTCGTGTCAAAATCTTGCTAACTCTTGTCTAATAACAAAATCTAAAGCAAAGGCGGGCCAAAACCTATTGGATGGAGTTAAAATAAAACTATCATTACTTAGCTTTTCTTTCCATGGCAAGGTAATGAAGCAGAACAAACGATAGAAAATCTAAGGAAGATCATTTTTAGTCATGCGTGTTGTCAACATTTACCAATTACTACAATGACTTTATTCTTTCTGAAAGATAAATCAAATTTGAAATATCCATATTCGGAAATAACCCATACAATTTCTGAAAGAGTTAAGCAGCATAATTATTTTTACTGATCATAGCCACAAGAAATAAGGCTTGGAATGAAATGTTATATCTCCAGAGGGGAAAAGGAGGTTCAACGACTCAAATTTATTAGATATTACAGTAATAAGTTACCATGGGTTATTCCAGAGTTTTAGTGAAAGGTCCTTTTTTTCATGGAATCGTGAAAAACTTACTTATAATTTTGCGGAATTATGCTTCTGTTTGTGTTTAGGGAAAAATAACAGAAATTATTGTGAAAGGTCACACGGAAAGGTCCCATTTTTGTGAATCAGCGAAAAATCTCTTAATTTACTGGATCTAAAATAACCGTAAAATCTGGTTGTTTTCATTTTTGAAAACATTAAAAATAAAGAAACTTTAAAAAATATGTATTTAAAATGAGTAAATTTTATAGAAAATTTATTAGATATTTTTAAAATTTATATAATAAGATATTTATGTAAATATTATATATATTTATTAGAATTATCAAAAAAAAAGAAGAAGTTAATTAAAGAGTTTTTAAATGGTACGAACTGAAGAAGTAATAGACTTTTTTTCCAAAAGAAAATTTTGTGATAGGGATGTTTTAATAATGCAAAAAAAAAAATTGTAACGTGTCATTTTTTGATAAAATATTTAGCAAAGAGTACGTTTTTAAAATAAAGTTTTGTGAAAAGTCCTTTACAGAACTCAAAAACTTCTTGAAATAGCCCCTGGTACATAATACAACAATGCCAAATACTCCATAATCGAGAAAATATTATAAAAAACGCTAGACAACTACAAATTAAAATTTGCAGATTTTAGGACAATTTTGCCAACTTTTTAAAAGGCTCAACACTGCTTAGAACAAAGTGGCGTATCACACAAACCTTTAATTATTTAGAAGCAGTAGTAAGTAAAACTCCTATAAATCGAATTTACTAAATCAAGAATAATACATAAAAGAATGCCAAGTGAATATATTAATTCGCTGTCTGGAACAAATTTGCATATCTGCTTATAGGAACCGGTTACGAACGCAACATATTAAATTCATGTTTTGAAATTCAGTTTGGTGACAATGACTTAAAGAGGCCTTTACCCTCGCCATCTTGGATTTTAGGTTAAATTTCTTATTTGCGTTTTCTTGATATTATTTTATTGCATTTAACCAGNTTGGCAAACTTTAGTTTTTGACATTTTTGACGGGTTTTTGACGGTTTAAACCAGTATTATACCCTTGTCATGTCAAAAACCACTTTTTGACGTCAAAAACCCAACCCTGCATTTAACAAACTTTAGATGATGATAATAGTAGTATTCGACAGCACAGTACCTTTCAGTAAAAACTGTAGAAAATAAAAGGGGTTTCTTTCTTAGATAGGAAAAACGGAGCTTTATAATTTTTAGAACTTCTATATGAAATTTTCCTCGAAACATTAAAGCATTTAGTGGTTTTGAGTGAGAAATTTAAAATTACATGTTTGTCAATGTTTAGATTTTTTTAAACTTAATTTTTATTACACTTTAAACCAATGATAACCGATTTTGATGACGTTAAAAATTCTTTTTAACGTTAATTGCATAAAAAATTGCATCAAAAATGTAAAATCAGGTAGCTATATACTGCCGTGCAATTGAAAAAAAATATAACGTTAATTGTTTCGCGATTGATTCCGAGACAAGTGATTTGACAACTATCTATGAACGATAAAGTAGAATTTCAAAAAACAGATAAAACATATAAAACTACTAATCAAAAACTATTGATTGCAGAATTGTATTGGCATCACTTTGTAAGAAAAATAGAGAAACTAAAATATCATACACTTTGTATTTCAAACTTTGATTGGGTGGCAGCCTTGAATTTTACATGCTTTGAAAGATACCCCCGAACAGAGTAAATATCCAACATTAATTAATTTGTAAAAATTAAATAAAAAAAAGGAATAAAAATATTTCGATTTTTCTCGCCCTGTCTCTACCGCTTTGACAGTATAGTTCGGCCGAGAGAGGAAGGAAAAAAATTTAAATGAACAACCGACAACCATTCAATACTATAACTTAGGCCGATGTAGCAGATTTTAGTTCTAGATATATTTTTTACGTCCAGCTGCTTTCTCGAAAACATTTTTACGATTTAACAATAAAACTTGACAGCTTGTTTTCGTTTTGGCAATATTTTAGAGAGCTGTCAAAACTTTTTCTATGGATATTTTAAAGCGGTAGTGTTATAAACACAGTCAACGACGCAATAAAACTGTTGAGAATCAGATCAAACAATTAGTGTCAGCTGTTCGTTCTTCTAATATTACAAAGGTTTTTAATAACAGGGGTCTGTGCAGACATTTCGTAAAAGGTCCGTTTTTTTGTAAAATTGTGAAAAATTTGTGAACATAAAATAAACGTTAAGGCACATTCTTTTTCATGAATTTGTGCCAATACGGTCCGGTTATTGCAAAAATATTTTTCAAGTTTTTAAATTGTAAAGAGATACGAAATTATGCTCAACACTGTAAAATTATAATTAAAAAAAATTAAACTTTCAAAAATAAACAGCAATTGCTGCTTCTAAATTAGAGATGCAACATGCAAATATTTGGTATTTAGCCTATACTGCTGAACGCAGAATATTCATTTCCGACGAATAAAGGAAGATGCGTCTGCGGAAGACAAAACTTAATTCGTTAACATCCATTTTTCCTGTTTTCTGCCCCGGAAAGGGTTTATTCGATTAACAAAACAATAATGAAGATAAACAAACTTGTGAAGGGTCCGATTAAAAGAAAAATCATTTTGTGAGGGGTCCGTTTTTATGAAAAGATATTTTGTGAAGAGTCCGTTAAAGGACCCAAATTTCTTCTAAACAGACCCCTGTACTCTGACAATGTTTCTGATAGAACTAAATAAAAACTTAATAAATAAAAGCCTGAAAATATGCTACTCCCTAGAAGGCGTGATCAAGCGTTGCGATTGCGAATACCATTTGAATTTGTAAGATGCATTTCTTTTTAAAAAAAAATCTGTTGTCACAAATAAATAATGAAACACTATTCACAGATAAATACCTTATTAATTTAATAAGATTTTCGCTTTTTATTAACCTAAATCTCAATAATATATCAATTCTAAAAGTAAGCTCTGCTAACTATAATGAATCATAGTGGTTAGAGGAAGAAGATAAGGCGAAACATTTACAGAATAGGTAAAAAGAAAGAAAAGTGAAAAACTCGATAAATCTTGCAAGCTTGGCGAAGAATAAGCGCGATGGCTAACCGCCAAAATTCTCGCTCTAACAACTTTCTCTACATGTACTGAATGTGTGTTTGTTGATAAATATCTTTGCTTTCCCCTACTTCTAAACACTTCTAAATAGATTTAAAGTTAATGCTGTTTCCATTTAAATTAGCAAAAACCAAAGATGATACTATTGTTAATATAAAGCATCACTCCACACCAAAATAATAATAAAGACTATGGGGGGGGGGGAATACAATGGTCACTTTTTTTTAAATTAAAAGAAATAGTAGTAACGAATTTATTTCTCAAAATTAACGAAATGAATGAAACAGTAGGCTCACATTGACAGACTAATATTTTTCTTTTTAAGATTGTCTTTTAGAAATCGTAAAAAATCCATTCATAATTCAATGAAAATGTGAAAATAAGGTCCCGCTTTCGTGTGTCAAGAAATTTAAGAATAAATTTTTTTCCACCTTCATTAAAGTTTTTTTAAAAATGCTGAAAAATATATTTTTTTCCAACATTTGAAACTTTGTGGCTTACTTATTTTAATTTAGCTTTTTTGAAAACTGACTTTGTTTATACTTTAAAATACTAATAAAGGTAAAACAGAATTTTGCTATAAACTATTTCTCCCGAGGTATAGCGTTGTCCTAATAATACCGTCAACGTCACCCACAATGCAATTCAGTTCTCAAAGTCATCCCTACGCGAACAGGATGTTTTAAATTCTTGGAGCCTATTGAATAAATAATCCTGCTTTAAAAAAGATTTGAACTTGAAACAACAATCTGATTTGTGTCAAGAAATGCAATGCTGTAGAACTATTAAGTTACAACTTGAATCCGAACAACTAGATTTTAACAACAAGGCTTGAACATAAACAGGGGTCTGTTTAGAAGAAATTTGGGTCCGTTAACGGACCCTTCACATAACATCTTTTCATAAAAACGGACTCTTCACAAAATATTTTAACTTAAAAACGGACCCTTCACAAAATGATTTTTCTTTTAATCGGACCCTTCACAAATTTGTTTATCTTCATTATTATTTTGTTAATCGAATAAACCCTTTCCAGGGCAGAAAACAAGAAAGATGGATGTAAACGAATTAAGTTTTGTCTTCGGCAGACGATTCTTCCATTATTCGTCCGAAATTAATATTCTGCGTTCAGCAGTATAGGCTAAATACCAAATATTTGTATGTTGCATCTCTAATTTAGAAGCAGCAATTGTTGTTTATTTTTTAAAATTTAATTTTTTAAATTATAATTTTACAGTGTTGAGCATAATCTTGTATATCTTTACAATTTAAAAACTCCTTGAAAAAGTTTTTTTTTGCAATAACGGACCCTATTTGCACAAATTCATAAAAGCGGACCCTGGTTGAAAGAATGTGAGTAATTTTTTCACAATTTCATGAAAAACGGACCTTTCACAAAATGTCTGGACAGACCCCTGATAAAGTACACGAAAATAAATTATTTTTAAGCTACACTCATCAAAACGGGAAGAAATAAATTGTTTAAATTGTGTAATTAAAACTTGGACACAAAACTGCATAAAAAGTAATAATGACAGTTTTAATAAACAAGCTACTTCCAAATGCGTGCCTGCGCAACAATCAGTCAATAACTTCGATGAATTTCACAGGGAAAAGTTACGTTATAACAACATAAAATACAATTACAACTCCTAAAACAAACAAAATAATTCTTATATTCAATAAAGTTTTAAGCGGAGATCATCCTTAGTTATTCTTTTTAAAATTCTATCAGTAAAAAAAGAAACATCGGCTTCCTGCTGTGTTCCACGAACTCAAACAATGGAAGTTACTGGGTTCTTATAAGCATACAACACAAAAGCTCCAGACATAAAAGAACAAAAAGTAAAGAAGAAAAAAATTCTGAACATGAAAGGCGGGGGAACTTCTCTTGGCAAACAGTTTAATAACACGGTTACGGTTTGCTGACAATTCCCAAGCGGAAATATAATTAGCTACAGCCCGCGGCTCTTTAAAAATAATAATAAAAAAAAGAACATTAAACAATAAAAAATATCGTTTGGAAAAAGACTGATAGAGATAAAAAGCGGCGAAGTAAAAAGTGGGCGTTTTCTTTTCCACTCCAAAACTTAATTGCGTTTATTGAAATATTGCGAGAATTTGGTAATAGGATCAAGTGAGAGGGAGGAATTCGGAAATTAGATTCCTGTAAGTTCGATAACTGCAAAAATTTATTATGATTTTGAGTTAAATAAGAAATGACGATAAGGCTTCTATAAATCTAATACGTTATTATAATCGCTTTCATGATTAATAAGAATATTCGATTTCAGACTTAAAAGATAAAATAAATTTTGCTGTAGATATATTGATAAGGATCGCCCGCATATTAAAATAGTATGTTATAAATGGCGCATCAATAAATTGGTTTTCTATTTCTAACTTAAATTTTTTTTTGGAATAAAATGGGAAAATTTTATACAAATGTTCTTTTAGGTTAGAAATGGTTACCAGTCTAGTTACAATAAAAAACTAATCGATTTCCTCGGCATGGCAACAAACAGTTAGGTAACAATCTCAACCAAACGCCTGAAACAAGACAAAATTTTTTTCAGAAAAATAATTCTTTTAAACTTGAAGAATTTTTAAAGCCACTTTGATGGGCATAGGAAGCTTACTTCAGCCAAATTTAAGTGCGAGAAAGTTAGCGTTATTATTTAGAATAAAATCAGTATTACTAAAATCAATTCGGAGAAAATTAAAAAAATTTAATTTCAGTTTCAATAATAAAATGAAGCCTAAAAGTCGAAAGGTGAACAGAGAAATAAAATATAACCCAAAAAGTATTCAAGGTATTTCCGCTTGCCACGAAATTATAATTAGATGTCAATTTAAGCGAAGTGTCAACATATAGTTAAATTAATTATCTGTAAATATAACATGACAGAAAAAAAAAGCTTTGACAAGACTCCCAACACCCATTTTCGTTGAACACAACGTCTGGAACACTCAAATATTACGTAAGCTGGTTCAATTAATAATTATAATCAACATTCCTCCTTGTAAGAAAAAATAAGTAAATCCTCTTATGCTTATGAGCGTTTTTTTTTTTTAATTCTTACGTAAACATATCACATGACAACTGCATATCAACTTATTACATAATTCAGTTTTTAACATGCGCCTTTAAAAAATTTTATGTGCGATCTTATTTTCAGATTACGTAAGCAAAAACATCTATAAGGGATCTTTCAAATATTACATAAGCATTGTACGGAAGGATGGGATTTGCTTATTTTATAACAAGTGAGAAGGGTATAAGCAATGCTTAAGAAAACATAATTCCTTGGCTTTTCAAAAACTTTACAATACGTGGAAAAATAATAGAATAAAAGTTAAATTTGGGGGGAACTTCCTCGAAAAATTTTCATTCTGAATTCACCACAGAAGGAAAACAAAATAGATATCGAAACAATATTCTACTCAAAATGTCATAAGATGAATTCAAAAAGTACGTTTCGTTTTATGCTACGTTTGATCTTTCATTTGAATTTAATTCCAAAATCAGATTCTCTATATAAATAAAAATTAAAAGCAAAAACTAATAAAGGCTTGCATCTTTCGGCATCATACTCATTCTCATACGTGAGGTTTATAAACTGCCGAATACAAGACTCCGTAATATTTGAAAGGTCCTTTTTATAGGACTAAATAGAAAAGAGCGTTAACCGAAAAAATAAATAAACGAATACGATTCTATTTGTATATAATCAATAAATGCGTTAAATATACGCATAACTCTGGAAAGATTTCATGGTCTTTATACAAAGCGAATAATTTACGACAATTAGAATACTTTCATTTCTCGAATTCAAACAGCAAAATAAAAACAATAAAAAGCACCTGGTCCCAGGCCAAACCAAAGAACACTGCCCTTTTTAACGGAGCAATTGTTTAGGGGGTAGGTTAGAAATGTTGGCTCACTGCCAAAAAAGTCAGTCACAGTTTCTTGAATAACTCATTAGAGAAGGGGAGGAAACAATGATGGAAGGCTTTTACAACATAACTTTTGTCACCGAAACGCATTAAGATAAATCTCTAGTTTCACATACAGGAATTCTTCTTTCAACTTTTTGCAAGGATCTTCTGAAGTTACAATAAATCGCGTAAAATGAATACATTCAACGTATAAACCAACACTAATTAAACTTTTCGTCACATGCCTGCATCTAGTTTCACTGAAGAAAAATTTCAAGTTGAATTTTACTTTAGATACACATTTTTCGATTGTAAAAAATAATGAAAACTACTTCATAGAAAGCATATCTATCGCTAAACATTGGACTAACACTATTTGCTCGTGGCTGAACGATTAATCCGAATTTGATTAAGATAAAATACAAAAAAAAGCTACAATACAGTTATATTCTATAAAGTTAAATCGTTATTTTCTTTAATTTTGAATACTTTTTACAACTCCAAATATTTTACTTCATTCGGAAGCAAGAGAAATTCCGCAATATAGCTTAATAATAGAACTGAATACAGTCGGACTTCTATTTAACGAACTTCCATTTTCCGAATTTCTCTATTTTGCGAATTTTTCGAGGAACCAAGAACATTTTGAAAATTTATGCGTGAAATAACTTCCAAATAGCGAAGTGAATTTTCTATTTAACGAACTTTTCTTTGAGGTCCGCTTTCCCTATTTCCCAAAATATTTCAGAACATTTCAAACTAGTTAACGCATTTTATGAGGGAAATGACCTTGAATTGTTATTCGAAGCCACTGAACTTTTAGAGAAAGCAGTGAAATCCCTTTACCCTTGTGTTTGCATTTCAAAGGAAAAACTCGATAAAATTAACGAATTTTATCAGTAGCAATTAAGCTTATGAACGCGTGCGGTAATGTATGTTTTAAATTACTACTATAATAAATGTAACTATAATTTTATACATACATTTAGCTTTTTTTAGTTGAAAATGTATGTAGCATGATAGAGTAACACTGGATAATGTTTTACTCTATTCTTGCTTTTCATGCAGATTTCTTTTATGGTTAAGATTTATGAGAGAATAAATGGTAGATACTAGTTTACTAGATAAAGGCGTATCAATTACCATTTTAATCATGTCTAGTGTTTATGAATTTAAAACCTGTTTTGCGTCGTTTAAGTATTTCAAAAGGTGATTTTCTACTTAACGAATTTTCCATATAACGAACTTATTATCGGGATTTAGCGACTTCGTTAAATAGAAGTCCGACTGTATTTGGAACAATACGATTGGAATATTCGAAAATCGTCCTTTTCAACAGCGAATTCCATATACTCTTTCCCGAAATAGTTTGCTGAAATGCTGCCTGGTATTCCATTTTCCAAAGATAAATTGATGAAAGCAGGGGTAAAACTAGAGGAGAATGCAGAGAAATGGAAGGACTCCACCATTTTGCATAGAAGGAGGGTTATCAGAAGCCACGCACTATAGCATGACTCAAAGTAATAAACTACTGCCTAGGGAATTCACTCTTTAGTGGGGTTTCGAAAACATGGCGCCCATCTAAGATATATGATGGAAGTTAATGAGAAAGTTTCCTTCAGTGTATCCAGATTTTTAATACCGTCGAATACAGGTTAGAATCTTGCAGGATGTTTTGGTGTTTCATAAATATATTGCAATAAATGGACAAGCAGTTCCTTCTGAAAATGTGCCCTTTTAATCTATCTTTGAATAAAATAATACGAATCAGATATGAGATATGTATTTATTTAAACGGTTTTTCTACAAATAATTACGTAGTTTAAGAACTGTATTAGTCTAATGCTACAGAAAGCATATAACTTTTGTTTGGGAAGAAAGAAAAAATGATTTTTATGTACATTTTGAAACTTCGAGAAATACCGTCACATTGCCGTACCGATAAATACAAAAGATGAGACATTTTACGAAAGCAATTAATTTATGAAAGAAAAAAAAAAACTATTTCGAAGTTAACAAGTATGGTCATTTAAAGGACAATAAATATTTGTACTGCAAATTTTAAAAAAATTACGTAATTTCATTTACTCAAATGTACGAAATTACATTAACGGCTCGGCTTTCAGCGATTAAGTGGTTAATTCTTTACTGACTATGACAGGCTAGCTAATACATAAGCTCAGAAATATCAATTCATTAAATTAATATTTCTGCAGCGGAATTTGACTGCAAATTGAATAGCGCTCCACTTTATTTAAGCGCACGTGAAGGCGGTGTTTTAACTGGATATATATATCAAAGTATTGTGGTTGTTTTAGTTGCTGGCATGTGTAATTAGACGGCCTTGATCTCGGACAACGCTTATACCATTCAATTTTCCAAAATCCTTTATGTAGTAAGACTTCTCAGGTCGACAGAGTATCCTACATTCTAATGCACAAATAGTAGAAGAAAAAAAGCGATTGGACTAACTGCACAGGACAAATAACATTGGACAAGCGTGGTGTACGCTGCGAACCAGAACATGTACGCAATCAGGGAACCTACCATAAACTCAAACCGCTTTAATCTTTGTGTCACTAAACGGGGCAGCTCTCGCGTTCTCGTATGGCAGTGTTTCCCAAAGTGTGGTACGTGTACCCCCAGGTGTACTAACGCAGTTCAGAGGGGGTACGCGCTCTTATGCGAAATATCTTGCACCAAACGAAAATTTAATTTTTTTTAAATTCAAAAACAAAGCTAGCTATGAAAATTTACGATTATGTATTTTTTTTATTGGTTACTTTTTGCAGAGTTAACAGTTAATAAGTAGTGGTGCTAACAGTCAGCTGTGATTTTTAACTTTTGTGCAATTTTTTTACAGCAAAAAATAGTCATTTTTTATTAGTGGCACACAGCGTTACGAAATAGAAAGGGTACACAAATGTCATACGTTTGGGAAACACTGCTGTAGGCACGAAAAATCAGTTTGTTCTAAGATTTAAGCGCCGAGGAGCTAACTCGTTATTTGTCTAAAAATGCAAAGGCAACAGGAAAAACAGAATACTAAAAAAAAAAAAAAAAAACTGCCGCATTGCATTTTTTATCTGTTTCATGTCATCTCCCATTTGAAAAACTGTAGACATGTGAGATGAAAGAGAATTGCTAAATAATAACAGGAAATCACTAGTTGAAGGGCTCGCAAAAGTTAAAAGTGTAATGAATTAATAAGGAATACCTGCCAGAATTGTTGATTTAGTAGCATAGTTCATGGAATGAAAATGTTAAAAAAAATACTATATCTATATAGCAATTGTGTATTATAAAATGACATATTATAAGTTATGTTAAATTCTAAGTCCATATTCAGGCTTGTGTAATTTGAGTTAAAAAGCAATTGGACGATCGAGATTCAGCGAAAAAGCTTTACACCTTACAAAATACGAGGTAGCCTAGTAATTGTGATAATTTAACAAAACACTTTATAATAATCGAGAAAGAACAAATAATGAAAAAGTTAATAGCCTATAATGACGCGATGGCACTTAGTAAGATGTTGCCAAGCTTTAGTACCAACCTCTCTAAATTAAACGTCGACGCAAAAAGTATCTCCAGATTAAACAAAAATATTTACGGGAAAAAAAAATATCTAGAAACTATTTACAAAAAATGGGTAACAAAAAATAAAATTATTACAATTTAAAATTGCACAAGTAACGCGACTTTAACTATATCTATATATAGGGTAATTTCAAACTTCTTACGGAAAATCGTGTTACCAGATCCTGAATTTGAAAAAAAACATACGGCGAGTATTTGTAAAAATCATGCCTTTATAGGTGAGTACAAAAACCATGCTTTTTAAATAATCTATGAGGTAAAATTAGGAATTGAAGACGAAAGAGTTTAGTGCTACGATAAAATATCGTCTGCAGCAAATCGTTATAAAACTTTTTTAAAGGGTCTGTTTTACTGTTTAAAAATTTACCGATGTGGTCGTACTCCTAAAATGAAAATAGTAATATATGACTAGCATTAATGCTTAAAGAATTTTTACAAGTTGCGAAAAGATAAAATAACTAAGATTACGTTCACTCAACTTTAGGTAGTAGCAAATGCAAACATTCACGCGAAAATACGCTAACAGAATCTGTCTCAGTTATTGCAGTTAAACAGAATCATAAAATACAATTATATGATAGGACAAAGTGTATTGAAAATTCACAAATCGAATCACTTAACACAATAGCTTTTTTTTGAAAGAAATAACGAACAGCGAAAAATATCACTAATTTATAATAATTATAATTCTAAAATTAAAAAAAACAGTAATAGAAAACATCTGTTCCTTAATTCATTTACTTGTAAAACATATTAGAAATCAGCGTTTAGTTTCAGTCCATGCCTGTTATGAGAAAAGTATAGTTGAACTAGTTAAGAGAAGGGAACGCGTACACATTAAAATAAAACGAAAGGAAAAAGTTACAAAAACAGTTTGAATAAAATAGAATAAAAATTATATTTTAACGGATATTAATAATTTCTAGATTAATCAATCTATGTTTAAATATTATGGCGAAATCATCGAAAATTCAAGTTGGCTCAGCTGTTAGCGACAAACGTCAAATCTTACTACAGTATAAAAATTCACAATACCGAAAATTTGCATTTTTTAACTTTCATCCAGGGAACAATTTATTTTTAAAATGCAACATCGTCTATCAGCACATTTACTTATAAATTTTTGCACATTCATTAGATAAAAGCTGTGGTTATTGACGAGCAATTACGCGTTCAACAAATTTAAATTTTCAGGTAAGATAAATATGTATCTCATAAAAATTAACAGATTCTCTAGAAAGAGAAGATGTATTTTACTGATTCTACAAGCTGAAATGAAAATAACGTTACAACTAAAATAAATGAGTTAAAAAAAAGCGGGAAAATAAAAGTGTACAAATTTAAACAAATATTTATAATAAATAAATAACTTTCTTCTACATGGGCAGCAAGAATAAAAATAAAATTTAATTTTAATAAATTTTCCTATGAAACCTTATTTTAATTTAAGGGTAATTATTATCAAATAACCATTAATTAGCTATTTCGTTTAAAAAATACGATAAAAAGATTATTGATTGGTTAAAAAAACTATACAAAAGAAAATAAGGAAACGTTAGTTAGGCTAGGTTTACGAAGAGGTACGTTTAAAACTTAAAATCAAAGACATTCGGAAATAATTTTAAGAGTTTACGAAAATTCAAATATAACAAAATTAAAATAATGTAAAACAATTATTAAAACACAAAAATGTATTTAAAATCTATATATTAATTGAAATATACGCACCGAGTTCTACGTTAGTTAAGTTAGGTTTATGAAAAGGTACGTTTTTAAAACTTAAAAGCAAAAAGACATTCGGAAATAATTTTAAGAGTTTACGAAAATTCAAATATAACAAAATAAAAATAATGTAAAACAATTATTAAAACAAAAATATACATTCAAAGTCTATGCAATAATTGAATTATACGTACCGAGTTCTAGTTAATTAAAGCTGCGTCAGTAGTCCGCAACGTGTTACCAGCAACCCCACAAATACGTTGACCTGGAGTTGGGCGTCTTTTGAGTTAAAAAAGTTGCAGTTACATGCAGACAGATGAGAGTAGTTAAAACAATTATATCAATCACAAACTTGAATATGGAATAAACTATTTACGTAGACATGAAGAAGAACGCGTAAGATCAATCATTATTCTTAAAGATGTTTTAACACATATTAAACACATAGTTACTTGGTAGACACACAGTAATCCAAAAGGGTGCAAAATTTTAGCAAATAATTGAAGACATTGACTCAAATATACTTTTTTTAAGTAGCGTTATCACCAACAGTAATATCCATAATCCTGGGAGGTAGCGTCATCTTGATTTCTGAAGCAAATATAAACATCAATTACAAATATCACTGGCGAAAATGATCTTAAAAAACGATTATGTATATCACAAGAACTTTAAAATTACTTAATGAATGGAATTTTTAGAAAAATTTCGGTTTCTACACCAATAAATCCACAAAACAGGGAGCGGCTTGAAGAGAAAGATAAAATCCACTAATTAAGAAAGCTGTAGGATCCAAGTAAGAGAATAATCCACAATTTGTTAAAAACTCGAAAAACAAAAATTTGTTTTATCACTTTTAAACCTTGAAATAAATTTTATTGAATAAAAAGTATTTAACACAACATCACATACTGCCGCTTATAGCTACATCTTATGGCGGCCGCATTCTGTCGAACACAGATCGTCAACGGCGCCTTACTGAGGGTTGCCGTAAAGAGTTTTTCGGTAGAGAAGAAATCTGTCGCCAAATATTTCGTTTGCTCACTAATATCGCCAAAATAATTGCGAAAAAGGGAACCTTTTTGTAAAAACGTTTTGTTTTAAGTTTACGCCAATAGCAATTAAATGACGAAATTAACTCACTCATTATTGTCACGCTAGGTAGAACCATTTAGAGAAATTTATTTTTTTAGACTGATTGAAATATTATCATGTTTGAGTTAGCCATATTATTTATTTTTCATTTAAATAATCAACTGAGATATAATAACTAAATCGGATTTGATTTGATGTAAGTCTAAATGAGACAATAATAATTAATAAATTAATTAAAAATTAAACATTTATAATTAGAAAAACTAATAGGGAAAAATGACTAAATACCCATATTTCTTTTTTCTTTTTTTTTTTAAAGAAATGCTACATTTAGTTGGTTTAAAAATCTAATGTAAAATGCCTTTTTCTCTTAAATCATTACTTTTCTCAACAAAAAAAAATTTTTTTTGAAGCAAAATATTAATAATAATAACTTTCCTTAAGCTTTAAATTTAATATTTAAATAAAGTAAAATATATAAAGGTTGTTACATATCACTGATTATGAAGATTGTTTATAGTAAGTATCAGTAAGAATGATTTTATATCAGTACGCAATAAGTAAATTATGAAAGGAAAAAACTTTTTAAGGAAACAAATGAAATGAACTGTTGTAAGCTGTTTGCTTTAAAAATCAGAAATTTAAAATTTTTCTATCATTTTTTTTTATTATTTATCGCATTATTGTGCAGTACTTGAGCATTAATGCACATCGGATTTGTATCAATTCTAAACCAAAATTAAAACAGTATTTTAAAGATAATCTAAACTGACTGAAACAAAAAAAATTTGAAGATGAGACACTCGCAAGATTTAAATAAGGATATAAGTTCATATTAAACCGTGTTTTCTTTTTTCAATTTTCCATTTTTCAAAATGTACAACAATTAAAAGTGTTTTACGCTATTATGTTGTAAAGAAATCGAGTAATATTACCTTATCATGCAATATGTTATAAAGAAAATACACGTTTATTTACAGTTTTAGAATTTAAATTGCAAATAAGTTTTATTTCTTTTAATAGACCATCCCTTTATTATAAATTTTATGCAAAGCAGTGATCAGTCAAAGTATGCAATTAGAGTATTGAATTAGATTTTTAACTGTTTAATATCGAGAATTAACTTTTTGTTATGATATATCTCTTTGGCAAAAAATATTTAATGAGTTTTTATAGAAACAATTAAACAATGAAGTTTCAGCGCAACCGAGCATAATCATCAGGTTTAAATTTAATCCCAATAGAATAGGAAACTAAATCTGTTATAATACAATAATTTTTTTTAGATATTTTTTAATAGAATAATTTTTAATTTGGATGAAACAATTTGTAAGTTATCAACGATAAAAAATTATTGTGAGGTGATCGTTAGTGTTTTTGAGCGAATAAAGCAGGAAGTGGGGTCATGTTATAAATTAAAATTTAATTTAAAATCATTTTATGTAAGTTACTTTCTTTTATATCAAATTTCTGCTCAAATTGAATTATAAATTTTTATTTATTTTCATTTAATAGATTTAAATAAATGTCCTTTATTTTACTTGAGATGCATTCAATTAACAATTCGAATTGAATCAATTAATTATTCTGTTGTTCTTGACGTTCTTAATCTTATTTATTCTGTTGCAAAAACAACAAAAATGCAAGTTAAAATAAAAGATTTATCGCCAAATAAGGAGTTCAAATTCACCAAAAGCTGTGACGTTGTTGCATGAGAAAGAGAGAAAAAAAGATTCTAGTGAGTGCGGGTTCCATGATTCCGCCCTCCCTTTTATTTTTCATTGTCACGTGACTGCTTTTTTCATGCACCCCACGGCACGAGTTGTGTGACTGATTACCAAGAGAGGACTGACTGCTTGACTGGATTCAGCGAGGATGGTATTAAAAAAAATAACCATCAAAATACAACTAAAACATATTGAATGAGAGAGAAAAAATAAAAAAGTAAAAAGCAGAGGACCACAACGAAGTGTCTGTATTTATTTGACTCACGTCAGCGAAGAGGATAGCTGATTTTTCTCAGCTTAGATTTTGGAAGTTCCAAGTTTCTTTACATCTGCCATGGTTGCAAAGGAGATAGATGAAAGGAGAAGAAAAAAAAAAAATTCTCCCTCTTCTTTATTTCTTTGTAAATTGTTCGTTTTGAATTCCAGCCTGACTATCGTCTGCAACGAAGAAAAAAACTACCTCTCATATCGTCTGTCCCACTTCCACTTATTTTTGCTTGTTGCCATGTCACGCTGACAAATAAAATAGAGTTGTCGTTTGAAGTTTGAGATTTTCCTCGTATGTTAACGATTACATTCACAGCTGTAACCACTAAAATATGCATAAAAAACCCCGTCTCCTTGCATCTTGTATGTATTAAAGCAAAATCGCATTGTTAATAAATTCACGCTGTTTAGAATTTCTTGTTCCTAAATCAGTCCCGTTAAAACTTACTTTATGAAAATATTCTTTATGAAATTTTCTGGAAAGGGAGACGAACATAATATTTTTATCTAACGATTTTTAAATAACGCATTTCTTTATTCGTTTTCTAATGCTAAATTTTAAAGATTTATTTCTGAACTTAAAAAGTAAACAAATAAAATAAAATAAAATAAAAAAGATTCTGAAATGACTTTTGGGTAGCAAACCAGCTACATTCAACAAAAATGTGTGAAGTTTAAAAGATAATTTTAATGAATTATTTAAAAAGTAAAGTAAAAGAAAGAACTACTTAATGACAGTTTTTGAATGTGAGCCAAACATTATACGCAAAATAAGTTCACTCATTGTAAATGGAGTAAATATTTATGCGATGAGTATAATTACATAAAGGGCTTTAAGTTGAGATAAAATAAATTTGATATATATATATTTTTTACGCGTAGTGTCTAGACAGCTTATGCGAAATGAATATAATCTCTAATATCAAGTTGAAAATATTTTAACAGTTAAATGCGGTATAAAAAGAAAAAGACTTCGTAGCTATCCTTCCCAGGGAATGACAACAATACCATTAATTTCTAAGTCGCAGATTTTTATTAACATTTTGAACACTGTTAACAAATTTCGCGAATTCATCTCGAAGATATTTTCACAATACATTGAAGTTTGTGCTTCTAAAATACGAAGATTCTCCGAATTTATGATTTTAAAAGAAATTTTAATTCTTCAGAATTAATAAATATTTTTTTTTACACTTAACTTACACTTGAAAAATTAAAAAAAAAAAAAATCATGTGACATTCGAAAAAAAAGTATTATTACAATTATATTTAGTAAAACATTAGGTGAATGCAAATGAGTTGAATAATAATGAAGCAAGCTAATTTTTCTCTTCCTGACATAGCAAAAATAATAATAATTAATCCACTAGAAAATAAAAATGCAACCGAAAGCTTATTTTCTGATCATTAAAAGCAATCGAACTTAAATAAACAAAAAGTAACTGAACACTTATTAAGTGTCACCAAAGATAAATCCTTAAGGAAATGAATACCTAAAAATAATAACTGCGACTTAGAAAAGAGAAAGAGAGAAAAGGATTACAGTGTTAACATGCGCTTACAAAAGCTGTTACACTATCTAGTTACAATTCACAGTTGAGCTTAGTAGAAGAAGGTTCTAAGTTGCCAGAAAATAATTAACTTTCATAAAATAACTTGTTTTTAAACACAAAATCTGACTTTTTTTTTCTCAATGTCACTTAGTACTTTTCTTCACATAGCTGAATTAGAAAGTGCTTCGAATCACTTAATGAAGAAAATTAAATTTAAATTCCACGATTACTAAAGAAATTAATAATAAAATAATAAATTAATAATAATTGATACGATAAAAAAAAAGTGGATTTGACCTTGAAAAAAAAGCGAAAATCTATTTGATGTGAACACCTTCTCTATTAATTTATGACTCTATTAACGCGTTGAGCATTTTAGAACATTTCTCTGGTCGACTTCAAGGTCCAGTTACAATACAAGAAAATTCAACAACGCCACCAGAAGCGGATCCAAAAAAACATTCCTGGAGGGGGGCATAGACTCAGATCCCCCCCCCCCCACATACACAATAATTTTTTTTATGAAAAATTTTTTTTTTAAATATCTTACTGAAAAAAAAAGAAAACTGGGACTTTTAATGCTAGTCTTCCCATTAATTTTTTTCGTAATGAACAATAGAAATGTATAAATAATTCAAGTATTCAAAATCTTTAAATTATAAATGTAACGCGTTTTTTAGAAACTTTGGCAAATCTGTCAATGCGCTCGGTGCGCTGCAACATTATTAATGTTTACAATGAAACTATGACGAATTTCGTTTTAATCTTTTGGATCATGATCTTGAAATAGTGAAGAACGTAATTAGAAGGGGGAAAAATCGATTTTTCTGACCTACCTCGGTGTATATGCCCCCTTAAATAATTAAAAAAAAATTTTTTTTTTGGAAACTATTAAAAAAAATATTAGTATTATTTTTTTTGGGGGGGGGCCCACTGGATCCGCCACTGAACGCCCCCTACTCTTTTCTTATGTTTGTATGTTTTGTTTGTTTACTACCGTTTAAATCTATAATTCCGGGTCAATTTATGTTCCATCTCGATTGCTTTTTTAAAATTTTAAGTTTAGAGAAAAATGAGATCAGGTAAACCAAGCGTAAACCTAGTTTTAAAACAACGAGAAAAAAAATTCTTTCAAAATATCAAAATGCAAACAAATTATTACAGTATTACTTCCCCACTTCACAATTTTGCCGTAATCAGTTTGTATTTCGATATTTAGAAAATATTTTAATAAATATAGGAATAAATATAGCAACATATGAACTTTGTCTTCATGATTTTTTTTTAGCAACTTATTTAGGAACTAGTCATTACTAAGTTATAAAGACCGAGATAATTCTCTAGTTAAATCAGAATGCTTGTCAAACCCGTATCTTAGAGGTTTTGCACAAAGATGGATTAGAAGTGTTAAACTGAAATAGCTATAATTCACTAGGAAATAACTATTGCAATAAAGTCATATTCATGAGATACTCGAAATCCATTTCAGAATATTTTCATTTTACTGTTGCATGAAATATAGGTAAACGTAAATATGGAAAGCAGACCAGATAAATGTTTTGCAAACGTTTAGTCTGGAATATACAAGTAGGATCAGAGAGGCACCTGAATAAGTGGTCCTGAAAATTGAGTTATTATCAATAATGAAAAAATGGTACTGCTTTCTTCATGTAGTAACTTGATTTATAAAATTAATTGGAAATTTAAAATAATTTTAACACGCTAAATATTTTATGCATAACTTTAAACTCTTACTTTTTAAATTGGTCTAGTAAATGTCCCGTTCTTGGTTAACTCATTTGATTGTAACTTGCATAATTCGTAAATATAAAATTCAAGTGCCATGCAGTCATAATTTCCTTTTACGCGGCGTGTTTTTATTATTATTACTATTTTTTAGTGGGTCATCTGGTATTGAACATTTTGCGTGTGGGGACCACTTTCGCACTAGGCTGATATTCAGCTCCCTATTATAATTTAAACTGTGGCGTGTCGTAGACTCTGATTCATTTCATAAAGTTCTATAAAAATATTTCATTCATAATGCAAAGAATTAAATGAATTATAATGAAATATATTCTAAGACCACGTAATTTTTTTGATACCCTTTTGAATTTTAAATGAATACGGAGTCTTTGGTCTTACATTCACGGTGGGCCTACCATAATAGCTGGGGTAAAGAAGGCAATCGCAATTACAGATCTGTGGCCAGTCCCAGCATGTATATATAGGCACATAAACAACAATAGACTGAATGGCAAATATCTTCCTGCAATGGCCACCCACCATTTCTATTCAATGCTACACACCTCATGGCTCTACTGGTCACGTGATTCATAGCAAGACAGATGGAGACCGTCACATTTTACCCACCAGTGCTCACCATCTACTTACGATCTTTGAAAAATTTGAACTAAAGATGAATCTACAGTCGCCATCTTGGATTTTAGGTTAAATTTTTGATTTGATTCATGATTTTCTTGCTTTTTTTAATTTTTTTATTGCATTTAATCTTTGCCATCGCTATACCACCTTTCAGAAATATTGAAAACAAGTGGGTCGCTTTATTAGATTAGGAGAAATAGTGCTTGATGACTTTCAGAATTTTTATACATTTTTCCCAAAAATGAAATGTCACGCAATAAAATTATGCGACTTATGGTTTTGATTAAGTAATTTAAAGCTATACATTTGTGTGGTTTGAGATTTTTTTAGTTTAAAAGTTTTTAAGTTTTAAATTTTAAAAGTTTTGAAAGATACAGCTGAATAGAATAAATAACCACCATCAGGGTATTTGTGAAAGTGAAATGAAAATGATTAAAAGCTTATCTCGAATTTTTTCTTCCTGTTTGAATAAAATTTACACTTGACAATTTCAATGAAATAATTTTTGAAAAGATTAAAAAAAATACCTCGTTCAATCCAAATATATTTATAACAGTAGATGCTCGTAAAGCCAAATCATGCTCGTAATAGTGGGATTTTTAGCATTAAACGAACCACTTATGTTCTTAAAAATTAATTCATAAAATTTTAAAACCATCCGCCTCATTCACTAATATTTACTCTTGATTGCGAATTTTGTGATTTTGTGCCAAACTAGTTAGACTCTGATCTATGAATCAGGACCCAAGTTTCGGATGTGAGATATTCAAATGTGGGTCGCCAAAGCTTTCTAGAAAATAAAAATTACATCATAAATCAATTTTTTAAAAAAAACTGAAATAATTTTCATTTGAACTTAATGAAATCAGGAAACACAGATTTATTTCATTACTCCTAATTCGTAAATCAATTCCATGATTACCTACTATTATTATTATTTACTCGGGTTTTACGTTACGGGTAACCTATCTCAATAAACAATTTGTCTGGTTATTTTCATTTATTTATTTAGAAGACCCAATGAATAGTAATGAATATTTTTTAAGAATGTTAAGTTTTCAAATAACTCAATAACACCTAAAGTATAAGTCACAATTTAAAAATTTAAGAATACCAATAAGTTTTGGCTTTTTGAAATTCTCTAAAAAAATATGTGTGCCACGATTTTATCAAATAATAGTCAAATGATTTAATATTCTATAGTAATGATACCAAATTTACTTTTAAAATCAGATAGTTTTACTGAAAACATGACTAATATTTTTAATAATTTTTCTCGGAAAAAAGATGTGTGCCACGATTTTATCAAACAATAGTCAAATGATTTAATATTCTGTAGTAATGATACCAAATTTACTTTTAAAATCGGATAGTTTTACTGAAAACGTATCTAATATTTTTAATAATTAATTTAGATTTGATTATTGATAATTAAATACTCATATGATTTAATAATCAATAATAATGGTATTAAACTTTCATGTAAAATCTAATTTCATTTAAACTTTCATTTAATTACTGTAAAAACACTAAACTTTTAAAATTGATCGTGGCAACAATAACGAAATTTAAATTAAATCACAACCACATTATACAGTTGGCTGACCAAACTAATACAAATGATTACAATCCAGTATACAAAAATTTTAAACACTGTATCCAAATACAAAACTAATAATCTATTTATTTAAGATACACTCAGCACAAATATTGCGATTTAAATAATAGTTACAGTGTTATCATTTGTGAAAAATACCCACGGAAATAAATAAACATCCGGCTCCCGGAATTTTGTTTGGCAAGGAGAGTTGGAATGTTTATAAACGTCAAACTTTCTAACAAAGTTACGTACTTTTATCGGCAACTGGCCGATGTTCCGATCATTTTCATGTCTCATTAGTGACTCACAGTAAAGGATCGATAATGAGTTGTGTTTGGGCTCATGTAAAGAAATTTAAAGCTCGTGTCAGTGTTTATATGCTCATATCTCAGCTTGAAGGAAAGAATATTTGTACAAGCTTATCGATTTGTTATTCCTGGCAACTCATTGTTGTTCTCTTATATAAAGGAATTTCTTTCGGAATTAGATTGTGAGAAACTGTACGAAATGTTTTAGATCGAAAATATGTGATCGGAAATGTTTTAAAATCGTCTTGTTTTTGTTATTTCGCTTTAATTTTTGTTATGCATTAATTTGTTATGCATCGAATTTTAAGTATCTGTCTTTTTAGAAATTCAATTTCTCAGGAGCAACCAATACTAATTTTCTACCAATTTTCCTCAAATTTTGTATTTTATCATGTAAACTTATGTTCTTTAAAATAATGCAAAAAATTCTATACATTACAATCCAAAAATTCTTCGATCATTCTTAAATAAAATAATAAAAAATAATAAATATTTACTAAAAGTTAATTTTTTCATGGAATCTTCTTCTGATAATTGTGAGTTAAAAATTTTTTCAATTCGCTTAAAAAGTTCTTGATGTATGGCAAAATATGCAAAAAGTCAAATTAAGGGATCCAAATTTGGGAACGCTTTCCTGACCAAACTATTGGGACCATATTATGTAGATTACGGCTACCCCCTATATTTTGGGGGTCAGAAATTCGAATCCCTCTAAAAAAAATTATGTTTATTCAGAGAACGTAAGTTTTTGTGTCTGATTTCGTAACCTAAAATATCGTCTGCACTTATTAATTAGGATACTTGAGGTCACCCCTTCGAGCCATTAAGATTGAGTCTCAGAACGTGGAAGTCCGATCATTAGATCAAAAGTTATTCAGGGTGGTCCATTTTCCCCCCCGCACTGTACAAGTAAAGTATCCACCTAGTTAGCAAAAATAAACAGATCTCAACGCCCTTACATGCTTTCGTAATGCTTGAATGGCTCTGGTTGTTCGTGTTGAATAATCGAGTTTAATTAAATGAAAAAAATAATGAAATTTTCACTTCTATTATTCAAAATATTCCTTTAAGACTTAGGCATGTGATCACAAAACGCATAGAATAGTTTCTATACTATCACTAATTATTCGGTCCTATCTATCTACTATAGAATAGAATAATTTATCAGAAAAAAAAGGAAAAGAAAAAAAGAAAATCGTTTCAGATCGCCTGCAGAACGATAACGATGATATATCTTCTTCCATCGATATTAAATATTCTAATCAGGAATGATTGATTTATAAGGAAAGAAATCTTTTGCATCATCAAAATGGCATCTTGTTTGTTCCATTATTATCAAGGGCATGCGCAGTAGGATATTTAGAAAGTAAATAACTCTAATTGAACTGAGCTTCCTGTTTTTCTTATATCGTGATGGTTTAAAAAGTAAAAATCATTTTTAAAAGTCATTATCTCGACGTGATTTGCAAAAATATTAGCACGGTGGGTTGATAACAGCATGTCTATATTCTTTGAATATCTTGACATCGTCTTAATCATGTTGTTTTTTCTGAATAAGATTACGCGACACTTTTATTTTATCGTTTTTAATTCATAAATATTAATATTTATATCTGTATTTTTAGATAAACACTAAATTTATTGCTTTAAGTTAAATATAAAAAATATTATTGAATAATTAACATCCAAATAAATTAGAATTAATACATCTCGTATTGAATTTATAAGAAAGACAAAATTCAGACGATTTTTTTCGTAAAAAATATAGGTAGCTACAAAGAACGGAATAAACTCAAAAGTTAAATATGTTTCGTGCGGACTAACGTGACGACAACAACTGCATATGCGCATCTAACATTCGGCATTACCTGGTATAACTATTTAAATATCCTGTTCAAACTTAAGCTGCCTTTAATATTTTCATGTTTCACTTAGAATTAATTTACTCTTTCTTTGTTGGCAAATATTAAAAGAATTTATATATTGCATTAGCATTCGCCATATTCTTGCGTTACTGTTTCCCATTTTTTTTTTTTTTTTTNTTTTTTTTTTTTTTTTTTTTTTTTTTTTTTTTTTTTTTTTTTTTTTTTTTGGCTTCTTCTTCAGCTGAATCCTGACCTTATAAATAGATAATTTTGCCAATAAAAGATACTTAATTTCGAAAATATTGAATAAGGAGAACGAAATCTTTTCATTGCTTTAACGTTAATAATTTTTAGTTAGGTTTTATGTCCGAAATTTAAATTTTTACTACTGTATTTAATTTTTTTTTTCTTTTTGAAAATTACATAAGCTGAAAATGAAACAAATATGCCAAATTATGGTTTTCGTTGAAATGAAATCTAAAACGAACTGCCTCTATATTTTTTAGGGACCTCTAAATTTATGAAGTTATAATTGATTTTTGTGATTTTCTAAAACAAAATAGATATTTATAACCGAATTGATTATTTTCCTTTAGAATCATTAAAAGTTTTATGTATTTTCAAATTTAAAATTCGGGAAATTGATAAAAAATTATGTCTCTACCCCACACCCTACTCCCTAATTTTTTTAAATTGCCTAAGTCACAAGCTCTTTGGTTCTTCTAACTAATTTTCTGTATTCATTTACCAAAACCTTACCATTTCCTAAGGTCTACGTTGGCAAAAATATGACAAATTAAGTAAAAGTAGGAAATTCAGTTTTTTTCCTTCAATTTTTAAAATTTGTATGTTTGGCAGTTCTTACAGGATGTTTTTTCTCACGTGGACATTTAATCAAATATTAATGGTTAGTGTAATTATTTATGCAAAAAAAAGACAAAAAATCCAAATGTTTTTCTTGAATTTTTGTAAAATAAGTTTAGTTGGAACTGAATTTCGTAAGAAGTTTCAATATTTTTGAACATGGTAAGTTTTGGATAGTTTGGACTAGGCAGGCCCCTAAATCACGTATTAGCCATCAGACCTTAACCTAACCCTGTGTATCCTATATCCTTTCAAATGATATTCTATAAGCAAATATATTCGAAGAAAAAAATAAATGCAACAGCTCTTTCAAATTACACAGACATTGTTAGAAAGGAAAATTTTCCAAACAGGAATTTCAACACGATTGTGATTATAAAACATCGTCTTCTCTATAACCTTCCGGTCCAGTGCTTTCGAGCATTTAGTTGGAAGATGGGCATTCAAAGAACAACAGCATCGACGTGAATGTTAATCAGAAGAATAAAAAAAAAAATGTCTCCCTAAACGGATGATTGTTATCGAAGAAAAAGAAGAAATCACAGTAATCCCGAACACAGAAGAGAAAAAGATTTAAAGACACGGATAGTGAGCAACAGCAGTTACATTGTCAAAGAATTTCCGTCTTCCATCCACCAATCAACTCATTGATGCACTTTTGCGATGTCTTCCCACCAGAAAAAAGACAATCTTGTCAGCCAGGACACGTCGCCCAAGGAAACTAGGCGCTGTTATTGCCGATACTGAATGGCAACAAGCTTGGAAGGCTAAAGGTCAAGTCTATGAAGAGCTTAAAACTATCTGAAATCGTTTAATTGGCTTTTTAAAATGAATTTCTTTTTAACAGCATCGTTCTCATGAAATCGTTAAACATCCCAATTCTGCTCAACTCTATGTAACCAAAATGACAGCTGAAAAACAATTATATTGCATTTTTTTTTAAATAAAGAACTTTTGACAATAATACATTTCTAATTGCAAAATATTACAATTAAAAGTTCATAAAGTATTTACATGATTTCAAACTAAAAAATATAGATACCGATATTGTTATATTCTAATATTTATAGGTCCCAATTAATATAAAAGGCAGGACTTTTAAAATAAAATACGTTATAACTTTAACCCACCATCGTCCGTACCACGAAGCTCATAGAGAGAACTTCATTTCCAGATATGCGTCCATTATATATTTTGGTTCAGTTTCTTCAAAACTATAACTCCATCAACTCAAATTTTATATCATTAAATTCAGTATAAAAATTTCATCAGAATCTAGACAGTATAGGAAAAAGTGCACTAAGTCATGTCAAAAATAATTTTATATTTATACATTTAACAGCTTATGACTTTTAAACTATTCGTTTTATTGACTCGTAGATAGCATCATTTAATTCAGTGTCTTGCATCAGAAAGGTTCTGCGTTCGAATCCCGGACAAGGCATGGATGTTCTTTCCTTCTCTGTACTATCTGTCCTTACTGTGAGAGCGACGTTGGCCCACCTAATATGGTACCCCTGTAAAAGAGGTCAACAAAATCGCCCTGTATATGCCTGAATTGACAGATGTTAACACAGGTGAGCATTGGAAATAAAAAAAATTCAGTGCAATGCATAACAGTGTTAAAATTAGAAACAGTGAATGACCCATTAATGATAGCAATATCACATGCGTAAATCGGTAAGGATACAAATTTGTACTTTTTGTACATAAAACCCTTATAACTTTGAAACTATTAGTCCGATCGCCTCGGAATCAGTCTCACTGAATTCAGCGTAAGAAATGCATTGGAAACAATGCCTGACTTGTTTAGAATGAATTCAATTTCACTTCTATTCCTCTCTCAAAGAAAGGGGAAGGGTAAAGTTGGTGAGTTTTTAGGTATCATTTAGAAAAGCAGAATAAAGTTTTTTGTCTACAACTGTCTTGGGTATTAATTTTTCCGAAGAAACATGCCCCCTTTTTTTTGCTGTAATTATTGGACTAAAATGAGAATCAGTGAGCAATGCTCCATTAAAAATTCATTTTATTCAAATCGACAACTCACTTCTTCAAGTTTCAACTAAACTTTTTTGAAAAATCAAAACATAAATATTGCTTTCAGATATGATCGTAAAATTAACAAAAGGCTGATAACAAAAGAAATAAAGTTTTCCTCTCTCCCACAAGTGGGAATTTATTAATATGTAATATTCAAGCAGGCACCTCAATTTTTGTAATTCTCAGGATAAAAATAGAGGAAATGAGGTTTGGCGAGAAATCACGCAAACGCTTTTATGAGCCATTTATCCATTTTTTTTTGTCGAAGTTGCAAAATGATGTGCATGCTCTAGGGGTTTCTTTTTTCTTTCAAGTTCGTTTTTATGTTAACAATCCTTTTCGGTTAAAGGTTAGGATAATCCTCAAGGCATTTAGAAGCTCTTTTACAAGAACCTATCTTTTAAAAGCTAAGTTTTAATGAATCTCTCAGCTTTTATATCAGGGCCACGGAAACTGATTGTTGTATTTTTAATTATTATTTTATATATATACCATTTTCAAAAAGGTAATAACCCATTACATATGGCTTACAATTAGTACCTACTTCTATTTATAAGCCGTGTGGCATTTTCTGTAAATTTTTTCTGGCAAAATTATACCAATGCAAGTCTGCTATCATTAGTTTTTGATAGGCAGTTAAGTGGTATAGAGTTGCTTGTTTTTAGATTTTAGACAAGCATCTTTGTTTTTATGCAGTTAAAATTAAAATAAAATTTTCACCGCCATATAAGTCAGGGTTTTCATCAGTTTAAAAGTGCAAAAGAAAAAGCTTGTTTTTTTTTTATAATTTAATTTAAATATTGGTTTTAAAAGTAGCTAGATTTGAAAAAAATATTTTCAAATTTAATTCTTTGTTTACTTTTAAAACTTCATCTTATTATTCTGTATATTCTTACTTTTCATACATCTGTCTCTCCTCAAATTGATTTAAATATTGGTTTTAGAGAAATAATTAGATTTGAATAAATAATTAAAATTTTAATTCTCAGTTTACTTTTAAGACTCTCGTCTTATTATTCTGTATATTCTTACTTTACATACATCTGTCTCTCTTCAAATTGATTTAAATATTGGTTTTAGAGAAGTAGCTAGATTTGAAAAAATATTTTAAATTTTAATTCTCTGTTTACTTTTAAAACTTTCGTCTTATTATTCTGCATTTTCTAACCTTTCATACATCTGTCTCCTTCGTACCCTATTTTGAGAATTTTAAAATTGAAGGGAAAATCATTTTGAAGAACTTAATATTGCTCGCGGCTTGTTTATTTTAAATCTTGTCTTTGAAGTGAATTTTTGTTAAACGATTTTTATTATTTGTGTGCTACCCTAGTTTCTGTAACAGCTCCTCTTTAAAATTGGCTCGGAAATATGTTTTGTAAACTGTCTGACTTAGCTTTGCTTAAATAATAATGTATCATTAAATATTTTAGCGCCTTTGTAAGTTACTCGAGCGTTAATAGGATAAATTTATTTTATATCTTTGGAATTGAAAACATTTAGCTTATTTAGCCACCCTTGAAGGCCCTAATTTAAAGTCTTTGATTTTTAAAATTGTTTTTTTAGAATGTGATTAATTCTAATTAAAGATGACTACATTAATACACATTATATTAATGTTCTTTGCCGAATTTATGTATGTTCTAACGGAACTAGGTTTGCTTATTTTATCCCAATGGGAAATTAGGTTTGGTCAATCACAGGACACTTTAAAAAAAAAAAAACTAATAGTTTTCTACAGCTTTATATCTGAAATTAAATTTTTTTCATTTCATCCTCCTCTTTTTTAATTTAAAATTTTATACTTACGAAGACTTTTTTAGAAAAGTGCTGTGACTAAACTCTCATTGTGTCTCAGAATAAAACATCATCCTAGTGACATTTCTTTGAATTGGAATACTCGTGGTGGCAACAGATGTCAGTGAAATTTTTTTTTANATATATATATATGTAGTTTTCGACAGCTTTATTGCTGAAATTACTTCTTTTCTTCACAAAATTTTGCTTTAAAATTTTGAGTAAAGATTTTCAGTCTTTTGGAAAAGAAATTGGAAAATAAAGGATAAAGATGCATAAAACGGTTGCGAGATATCACGTGGTAAAAGGAAACGAGGGATGTTATGGATTTACATGCGATTTTTTCTAAGTAAGCTCAATTATCAGAATGTTTTTGTTTCTGTTCGAAATTTTTTTCATTTCATCTACCTCTTTTTCAATTGAAATTTTTATACTGACGAAGACTTTTTTGGAAAAGTGCTGTGACTAAACTCTCATTGTGTCTCAGAATAAAACATCATCCTAGTGACATTTCTTTGAATTGGAATACTCGTGGTGGCAACAGATGTCAGTGAAATTTTTCTTACTTTAAAAATATCACCGGTATTTTTAGAGGAGTAATATCAACAACGATATCTATGTATATGTTACGACGTATTCCAAAGTATGAAACGACGGCATTCTATAAAATCCCTAGGCATTGTATATAATGCCGGATGTTTTCAGGCAAGGTATGAAATATGAGAAGTATTAGATACCTTCCCTAGGCATTTTATATAATACCTAGGCATTCTATAGAATGATAAATGCTATTTAGGCAAAGTATGAAAAAAAAAAACGTCCTGATGAGGTTATTATGTAAATGATGCACATTTCTCAAAAATAAAAATGTTATTCTGAAAAAATAATAAGAGTGAAATTTAAAAAAAATTTATTCAAAATGCGTAAAGAAAAATGAAAGTTGTACAAAACACAATTTATGCCTTTCTTATTAAGGGAAACAAAATTTCCGTTAAAAAATTCACATTTAAGTCACAATTATTTTCAGTTTAGAAACAAATATTGCACAAAATATCCATTTCAACATCTTTACTAGCATGGCCACAGAAGATTTTATACTTTGCCGGTTTCTCATTTGGCATTCTATAGAATGCCTAGGAAATGTGTGAAATATAAATCATTCCACACATTGCCGGCTAGTTTCAGACATTATATACAATACCTAGGCATTCTATAGAATGCCGGATTTCAAACTTTGCCGGTAACATGTACATCATAAAAATATGGGGTCATATAAAAATATTAAAGTAAAGGATTGGGAAAAGTTCAAGAAATCCTTCGCTTTATTTAAAAGTTACTTTATAAATTTAATTAACTTTCAAACATTTGAAGCTTTGATTTCAATTTCGGTCAACACCCAATTCAGTATAGCTCAGTTGCACCAGATGACACGAGTAAAGACAGATTTAACAGAAAAAAAAGATCGAGTTTCTAAGGTGAGATGATTTGAGTAGAATCAGCAAACAGGATTCATAGAATATATTTGCTAGTAACAATTCGCCTCCTTTGCTCTTGTTATTCTCCTCCACATTCTGCTCTGTCTGTTTATTACAGCTTATGCGGGATGCAGGTAGTCATAAATTCAAGTTGCAATTTTTTTCCCCCACAGGCCAGCTTGCAAGATAGTAGAAACGATTATCTACCAGCTGATACTCCTCTTCTCATAAATAATTATGACATTTATTAGGTAAAAAAGTAAACTTTCTACGGGTAAAACCAGCAGTGGATTCATTGCCCGTATTTGTAAGAAATAAAAATGTTAGAAAAGATTTTACAATCTATTTATGTAGAGGTAAATTGTCATAAACTTTCAACAAATATTTGTAAGTGATTATATCGTCCAAATGACATCACAATCGCTATTTAATATTGTGCAAACTTTTTTTGTTCTTGTTTCGTTCGTTTCCTATTTGCTAACATCCGCTGCTCAATAAAAATGTTTTTTTCTTCTTCTTTTTTTTAAAAAGTATTTCAAAATTTTAAAAATGAAATATTAAATATACTATATATTATACACCGAAGAGCCATTACATTATGACCACCCTCCATCCATAACAATGGGCTCGCCCAAGTTTTCATGGGGCACATTAGGACCCATAATTCTCACAAAGCAATCCCTGATGTCTGTAAGCTACTTAAACATAGTTGCAGACCAGGTTCACCCATTCATGGCAACAGTTTTCCCTGCGGGGGATGGTGCTTACCTACAGGATAATGCACCATGTCATAAGGGTCGAATCGTCATGGATTGGTTGGAGGAGCATTCCGGTGATTTTCATGTCATGTTTTGGCCCCCAAATTCCCCTGGCCTTAATCCAATAGAGCATTTATGGTCCTACTTGGAAAACCAAATCCGTGCTGCCTCGCTACCCTCTCGCAATGTGAGGGAATTGCAGGACCAGTTGGTGATCGCTTGGTACCAGATACCTCAGACTACCTATCAGCACCTTGTGGAATCAATGCCACGGCGGGTGCTAGCAGTTTTGAGGGCTAAAGGTGGTCCTACACGTTATTAGCAGGGTGGTCATAATGTAATGGCTCTGCGGTGCATATAAATCTTACTTTTACATACGTTAATTTAAAATCATAGGATTTGTTTCAAACAGTTTTTAGTGATGTTTTTTTTTCTTTTCTTTTTCTTTTTTTCGTCAATCATCATATTTAGCCAGACAGCCCAGATTGAGCCAGTACCTTCTTTTGAATTCTGATCCATTCTATTTTTGACACTTGTATGCCAATTTCTTTACTATATAGTAAGGAAGTTAGTTTCTACTAACTTCATCGATCTTAATCTGGTCTATCCCTTTTCCTACTTGTTAGCTGTTTATGAAAAAGAATTTGTTTTCATTGTGGAACCATCATTCATTCTAAATATATGAGCTGGCTTTTATATATCTGACTTTTTATAGATTTTGTATAGTTTAAAGTTATGATTTCTATCCCACCAAGAATGGCTCGCAAAACTCTTCTCTGGCAAAAATGGCTATTTTATTTTTTTCCAGCTTTGGTCAGGTTTCAGGTTTCTGAGCTATATTGGCCTAACTAATGTTTTATACGGTAAAAATTTATTATTTCTAGAGAGTGTTGAAGATTTAAAAAATCGTTTTAGTCCATAAACATACATTAAACAACTCTAAACCACCTTGACTATATTGCATGTTGTAAATATGAGAGTAAAACATAAATAATTAAAAAATTGCAACATAGTTGCAAGACAGCCAAGACCTTTTGTTGAAGATTCCTCCGGGACAAGACTATTTCTAGACCGAACCCAGTCACTTAAAATTTCGATCCAACAGAATTTAAATCATCAATTTTTAGGTGTTCTTTACCGATTAGTCTTTTTTTTTTTTCCCCCCAGTGAATTCTAAAACGGATGGATATTGATTTTTAACAAGAGACAGCGTCATTCGCTTTAAATTAGCCCTCCATGTTATGGACATTTTGTACATATTGTTGATTACTTTTCTGAAAAAAGTGGATGCTGTTTCTGTCTGCATTTAAATAAAAGACGATGTNAGCTACTTGAACATAGTTGCAGACCAGGTTCACCCATTCATGGCAACAGTTTTTCCTGCGGTCGATGGTGTTTACCAACAGGATAATGCACCATGTCATAAGGGTCGAATCGTCATGGATTGGTTGGAGGAGCATTCCAGTGACTTTCATGTCATGTTTTGGCCCCCAAATTCCCCTGGCCTTAATCCAATAGAGCATTTATGGTCCTACTTGGAAAACCAAATCCGTGCTGCCTCGCTACCCTCTCGCAATGTGAGGGAATTGCAGGACCAGTTGGTGATCGCTTGGTACCAGATACCTCAGACTACCTATCAGCACGTGGAATCAATGCCACGGCGGGTGCTGGCAGTTTTGAGGGCTAAAGGTGGTCCTACATGTTATTAGCAGGGTGGTCATAATGTAATGGCTCTTCGGTGTATATAAATCTTACTTTTACATACGTTAATTTAAAATCATAGAATTGTTTCTAACTGTTTTTAGTGATGCTTTTTTTTGTCAATCATCATATTTCGCCAGACAGCCCAGAGTGAGCCAGTGCCTTCTTTTGAATTCTGATCCACCCCATTCTATTTTTGGCTCTTGTCTGTCAATTTCTTTACTGGATAGCAAGGAAGTTAGTTTCTACAAACTTCATCAATCTTAATCTGGTCTATCCCTTTTCCCCACTTGTTAGCTGTTTATGAAAAAGAATTTGTTTTTAATGTGGAACCATCATTCATTCTAAATATATGAGCTGGCTTTTATATGCCTGACTTTTTATAGATTTTATATAGTTCAAGGTTATATCTTCTTAAAACATTGCTGATTTCTATCCCACCAAGAATGGCTCGCAAAACTCTTCTCTGGCAAAAATGGCTATTTTATTTTTTACAGCTTTGGTCAGGTTTCAGAGCTATAGGTAAGCATTGGCCTAATTAATGTTTTATATGGTGAAAATTCAGTATTTCTAGAGAGTATTGAGGATTTAAAAAAAAACGTTTTAGTCAGTTGTAAAACGTTTAGTTAGTTGTAGTAGTTTAGTTAGTTGTAATAGTTTAGTTAGTTTAGTCCACCTCCTTCCTCTAAACCTCATTAAAAAACTGCAACATAGTTGCAAGACAGACAAGACCTTTTGTTGAAGATTCCTCCGGGACAACACTATTTCTAGACCGAACCCAGTCACTTAAAGTTTTGATCCAACAGAATGTAAATCATCAATTTTTAGGCGTTCTTTTCCGATTAGTCTTATTCCCCCGTGAATTCTGAAACGGATGGACACTGAATTTGAACAAGAGACAGAGTCATACGTTTTAAATTAGCCATCCATGTTATAGACATTTTGTACAGTATATATTGTTGATCACTTCTCTGAAAAAAGTGGATGCTGTTTCTGTCTGCATTTAAATAAAAGACGATGTTGAAATTGATTTATGATGCTGTGCTTTGTTAATTTGGACAGGATGATTCTTTTCCTATCGTTTTCACTTCACGGAAATAGATAGCATTTGCCACACCAACACCCAGGGGTTTCTTCTAGCATTTCCTTTTGCATACGTCTGAGTAAAATTGAAGTGCTTCGCTCCTTTGTGTTTTGCAGATGCAGAGTGCTGAGCCTTATAGAGATTTGCAAGAGGTCTTTAGAGAGCGGCCACAGGAGTTTACTTAGTGGTCTGCATGTAGAATAAGATATATAATAATAATTCGAAACATCGTAGACAAATATATTAATATATATATAATATATATACTTCAGCATGATCACGCTCTAAAAAATGTATCAAACTACCATCTTTTACGCTTTGATTTCATATATTGTACTTTAGCCACTTAGTTACGGAAATATTTTAAAATAAATTTTGCAAGTTGATCAGAAGTGTATGAAGTCTTTTTATCTTCCCCCTTTACAAATATATATAGTACATATCATGTTTTATTTTAAACTTTTGTGGGGGGTTTTAAAATTAAATCATGTCATCAAATTGGTTTCAATTATTTGTTGTTCCTCACACTATTGTAATGATATATTTTGCTTTGGCTACATTAATGCAATATCAGAAAGCACTAATTTTTACAGATATGAACGTGTGGGTTGATATCAATATTATACAGTTTTTCATTGTTTATTTTTAAAATTTTTAATAATTTGTTTGATTTTTTATAATTTTCATTCTTTATTAATTAATAAGAACTTTATCTGTGACAGAATTTAATGAACAGACACCACTAATTGTTTCATTGTTTTGTGAGAAGTCGGGAGATCCTCTGTACTTTAAGATTACCGACCTTTAAGTGCTGGTCGCGAGAGCTGTATTAAGATCACGGTTGTGGGAGTGGTCACTCGTGTCATACTATTAGCAGTCGAGTGAGTAACCTTCATCTATGAAAAGGTACTCCAACATAGAATCGAGTTAATATGATGTCTTATTTACTAGTGAATTGGAATTTAATAATTGTCATGGTAGGCACGCATATGTGCTTAGTACGCCAAAAAAACTTAATTGAAATACATATTTTTTTTAAAAAATAAGGAGACAAGGAAATAATTCTGAAACGATATTTATCAAGAGGAAGATACAAGAGCTGTGATAATTTAATAACGTTAAAAGATAATACTATTGTTTAATTGTGTTTCTTTTACTATTGATAAAAAACTGAGATATGTGCAATTGCTTTTAAAACTCATTACAGTGATAAGGCACATGAGATCTACTGAGATTAAACATGCTTATCGATTTTAAGGGGTTAGACATTAAAATAATCTGATAATAATTTTTTTTTATATAACTGATAATGTTTTCTCACATCCACATACATATGAGAGAACAATCCTCAGTTTCAACATTTTGTACGAAGACTATTACATTACAGAACTTTTTCACAGTTTCTACTTTTTAACTAACATCTCTTTTTCAGTGCTAAACTTTTCCCGAATTTATTGCAATTCTAATAAAATATTATTTTACAAATCAATTAATAAACAAAGATGAATTTGAAGCTAGCGAAATTTTCAATTTCGTACTTATTAAACTAAATCATTAGAACTCTTAAAAAGCTCTAAGAAATGCCCTAAATTCCAATAATTGCTCTGTGAGTGTGTTGTGATTTATATACGTGTGATTTATATAATAGTGTGTTGTGATTTATATACGAATTAAGCATGTTTCGAAGACATTACCCATTAAACGCGTTCATCTTTCTTTTTTTGTTTGAACTGTCTTAAGGCACAGCTGTGTACAGCAAATATAAACTATTCAAAAACAACTTTTATAGTCGAGTATAATTAAAATGGTTTTAATTTAAACAAACTAATTAATATAATACTAGAAAGTTCAAAAGTTATCTCAACTACTACAACTAAAAAAAATTGCAATTTTCATTTTTTATTATTTTCATGCATAAATTTAAATCTATAAATCGTATTGAAGAGACGGTTTGAGTATTCATGCTCAGCAGTTATTGTATTATAAAAATTTGTGTGCTATTTGTAGCTCTGTATATAATGCGTGATTTGTAGCATTTGTATACATATGTGATATATTTTATATATTTTTTCTTTATAGACTGTTTTTCCTTTTTTTTCGGAGAAAATCGTCCAGACGTTTTTTCTTTGTCTTGTCTTTGTAGTACAACATTTAGTGAACGATCATTTTGCTAACCTGAAAAACATGAGGTTAAAAGCAACGGATGGAAAAACATTTTTAAACTATCCATTGCATTAATCATTTTGGACGGATGTCGATATTGTGTTTAGGTTAATTGTCTCAGTGGATTCAGTTCATTGATTTGGATTGATTATTTCGAAGAATTTACCTTCTAATGCATTAAATTTTTAAATTTTCTAATGCATATAATTATTCATTTATTTATTTTTTCAAATACAAAGATAACGTTGTCAAATTTTATAAATATTAGCAATGTTAAATTTTACAAACAATAAAATTGATAGGATCTAAAGCCATATTAAAGATTAGTACACATAAAAGCTCCAGCCGAATGGCCAAACAATTCTGAAAACTGTTAAAAAAGTACAAATAAAACACCACAAGGCTGAAACTTCCAAAGCAGTCCTCCACCTACAAAACTGACTGATGGGGGAACTGCTTTCATTTGTTCTCCTTCTTGGACGAAGGGGCTTTTATTTTTCTTTTTTTGCAGATCCTCCCCTCCACTTTTTTTTTTTAACATCCTTTCCCCATTTTCTATCAGTTACCCCCTCCCAACGCAGTTCTAGTAATTTTCAGAGAACTAAAACCCGCAGGGAGGCCCAGCGTCAATCTTGATCTGCGATCTTTACAGCTTTTAAGGTTACCAGAAACGAACAAACCCATCTAGATTGTTTTTCACAGTTTGGCGTAGAAAAACATCCAATTTAATTTCGCCAAAATGATCGACAAAACCCTATACGTATTTCTTATTGATAGATTTTAGAATTTTTGGATACAATTTTTTTGCCTTTATTACCAATTAATAATCAAATAAATAAAAATTGTCTAATCTCGTAAGCAGTGGATAGATCCCAATATATAATAAAATTTTAAAATACAATTTTGGTTTTCAAAGGTCAAAATTAACATTAAGCCGATATATATAAATTATACATCATTGTAACGTACCTGGCCCTAAGTAATTATAAGAGGTAAAAATAAAATACTTGTTACAAGAATTAACTTCACAAAAATTGAACTAACATACATTTTACATGGAGATAAGAATCAAAGGAAAAGTGACAGTATAAAACTCATATTATTTTTAAACAAAATGAATTTTAATTATTTAAAAGAACATGCAAAGAAAATAAGTAGGAAAGATGTGAAAAACTTTTTTTTAATCAATCAATCAATCAATTAATCTCTCTTTCTCTCTCTCGAATAATCATAATTAATATCTTTCTATTAATTATACTAATTTAACGGTAGACGGAAAAAAAGGTCCCGGAAAAAAAGGTACGGAAAAAAAGGTCCCGGTAAAAAAGGTCCCTGGAAAAAAAGGTACGGAAAAAAGGGTCCCTGGAAAAAAAGGTCCCTCCATAGGGAAAATCTGTAGGGATATTTCCCCTGTCGCTTTCTGGGCAGCATGAATGCTTCTCGCTGTTTCAATGAATATTCTTTTTATCTGTAATAATTCAGATTAGATCATTGAGGTAAGGAGAAGGGTAAGGGACTTATGGGTTTTCAATAATGTTTCACTTTCTTTTTTGTAATTTTTTAAGTGAAAAATGTGTTAATTTCTACGGTTCTGTGCTATGTTATCAATTGTAACTTATTACAAAATAAAAAAAAGCGAAAAATGAAAGAAAATGACACCTGTCAAAAAATACCTGTCAAAAAATTTCTATTAGAAGCGTTATAAGCGAAACACATTAATTTTACTCCCCCTCCCCTAAAAGTTTCATGTAGCCTGATAACACTTTTTCAATAGATAAGAGTCAAGATTCCCGGTAGAATCATGATCTTAGAAAATAAATAAACAATTTTATTGAACATTTTCATATTTAATTAACTTTTTAAGAATAAATGCATAAATATTCCCTTACAGAATTTTCCCTACATAGGTACCTTTTTTACCGGGACCTTTTTTTCCGGGGACCTTTTTTTCCGTACCTTTTTTTCCGGTACCTTTTTTTCCAGGTACCTTTTTTTCCGGGACCTTTTTTTCCGTACCTTTTTTTCCGGGACCTTTTTTTCCGA
>NC_092210.1:61686339-61746113 GCF_043381705.1 Parasteatoda tepidariorum | reverse complement strand
GTTTTTGGGGTAAAATGATTTACCAGTTGTTATGAAAAATTTAATAATTTTTGAATATGATTCGAAATTCCCTTTTATGTGGAAATAATGTTCTTTTTTCTCTTGCACAAGTTAAATTCAAGTGCTAAAGTGACAATGTTTTTCTTTTTTTTTCCTAACAAAAACTAACAACTGTTCCTAGGGAAGAACATCGAGAAGAGAGGTTTTTGGGGTAAAATGATTTACCAGTTGTTATGAAAAATTTAATAATTTTTGAATATGATTCGAAATTCCCTTTTATGTGGAAATAATGTTCTTTTTTCTCTTGCACAAGTTAAATTCAAGTGCTAAAGTGACAATGTTTTTCTTTTTTTTTTCCTAACAAAAACTAACAACTGTTCCTAGGGAAGAACATCGAGAAGAGAGGTTTTTGGGGTAAAATGATTTACCAGTTGTTATGAAAAATTTAATAATTTTTGCATATGATTCGAAATTCCCTTTTATGTGGAAATATTGTTCTTTTTTCTCTTGCACAAGCTAAATTCAAGTGCTAAAGTGACAATGGTTTTCTTTCCTAACAAAAACCAACAACTGTTCCTAGGGAAGAACATCGAGAAGTGATGTTTTTGGGGTAAAATGATTTACCAGTTGTTATGAAAAATGTAATAATTTTTGCATGTGATTCGAAATATTGAAACATCATTTACAGGCAATGCTTTTGCGCACAATTATCTTTTTAGATTAATCGAGGTTGATTACTGTTTGTGTTACTTTACCAGGATAGCGATACGATTTGTCGTCATTAAAATATTACAAAATGATATATACGGTTGGTGAATAAAAATTGTGATCTTAATTTTTATGATTTTTCAAAATTTGATTTAAGTGCTGAAGTGTCAAAGATTTAATTATTGTTATTGAATCCTAGTAAAAACTGAGGAACACGACGATGCTATTTACTTAAATATAATTTAGTTTTGTTACGAAAAATAGTCTGTTATGTATAAGCATGTTTACAAGTAGGTAACTAAAGAGATCTAGATGAAAAATATTTTATGTTATTTTGAAATTCACTATTAATCAGTATTTAGAAAATAAATGTCATAAGCAAAAAATGAAAACTAATGGCAACTTGACTCAGTACAATAAAACAATTCGATTTTGAATAAAATAGTGAAAATGTGATATAATAAAACAATTCGATTTAAAATAAAATAGTAAAACTGCTTTTAGTTTAGTAACAAACCTTTTCATTTCTAATATTTTTTCCTACCTTTCGCCCCTTCCACTTTTTTTTTTTACTGTTACCATTTTTTACTGTAATCAATTTTTACAAAAGTTCTTTTTTTCTTTTCTTTTTTAAACCAACACCGTTTTTCGAAGATGTATCGGCAACAAGCAGAATAAACTATGCAAAGAATTATCGGTTTTTAAGCGAATTCTCTAAAAAAAAATTTAAATATCGAGATCTTTTATCTTGGATTTAACTTATAAAACTGAACAAAAAAGAGCGAATCATTAATTGATTTTTTATTCAATTAGTGATTCGCTCTTTCCCCCCTTTCTCTTTGCATATATTGATGAGCCCTAACAATGCAGTTTTTGTGTAACTTTTCAATTATTAAAAAACCGAATCTCAATTTTCATAAAAAGTAAATAAATAATATAAAAATGAATTGAAATAAAATAAAAATGAATTAAAATAAAATAAAAATAAATAAAATGAAATAAAAATAAATAAATTAAAATAAGTATAAATGAAATAAAAATAAATAAAATAAAAATATAAATAAAATCAATGAAATAAAAATAAATATAAATAATATAAATGAAATAAAAATAAATAGAATAAAAATAAATTAAATAAAAATAAATTAGACGAAAATAAATAAATAAAACTGGTTTATCGTTTCTTTGGCACTTCGCGCCATTTTTGCACGTAGATTTAGAACACTGGTAAGAGATACGCAAAATTTAAATCTAACATGAATATACGTAACAGCTATAAAGATGGCATATTTTTGGTCTAAAATCATCATTTTATACGACGAGAGAATAAAGTTTAGACTTGAACAGCTGTTTAAATGTTTTTGTAACTTTATTGGAAAGGGAATACAATTTATTATCTTAGAAAGTGCTATAAAATGACCTGAAGAATAATAGTAACATTGAGCTATGTGAAATGAGCAGTTAAAGTCATTCAAGTCTAGGATTGTAAGTGCAGTGGGTTCACCTTAACTTTATTGCCTTATTTGTTTTTGAAATTTTAAAACAAATGAACTTATTTTTCGGGTAAATTTGTTATTCTATTCAAACATTCCTCAGACAATTAGTTTCTTAAAACCAGATAGACAACGTATAATCAAATACCTGAACTTATTCAACATGATTTGTATCCACATATCAAGACATTTTTATTCAACATTTTATATTTTATGACCGTCGTTGAACAGCCGACCCAAATTTTTAGTTTGCGGCTACTAATGTTCAACCACAATCCAGAAGACAAAGAAACTCGTTGATCAGTACCCCTAGAGGTTTTGATTTGTTGCGGGAACTTGGAGGACTTTGTGACTTCGACAGATTTTAACGTGCAGCAATCACTATTTAATATACGGGGATTCTACGGCCGGCTGGATTCGAATTCCCATTCTCACGAACACGAGTCCAACGCCTTACCAACCCAGCTATATTGGCCATTTAACCGATATTAGGGTTAGGTGTCATAGTTTTATATTTTTATTTTATAACCGTCGTTGAACAGCCGACTCAATTTCATGAGTTCAGGACTACTGATGTTAATCTCCGTAGCCTTGTGATTTTGAACCAATTCAGAAGACAAGGAAACTCCTGAATCAGCACCCTCGGAGGTATTGATTTGTTATGAGAACATGGAGGACTTTGAGACTCGGCAGAGTTAACGTGCATCAGTCACCACTTACTACACGGAGAGTCTTCGGCCGGCGAGGATCGAACCCACGACCTCTTGGACATGGGCCCAGCTCCCTACCGACCAGGTTATCCCGGCCTCTCCTTTTATTTGTGTAAATTTGCATTGCCAACCCTCGTTGTTGCTTTTCATTAATCATTATTTGTTTACTTTTTTTCAAACGTCAATATTTTCAAAAAAAAAAAAAAAAAAAAANAAAAAAAAAAAAAAAAAAAAAAAAAAAAAAAAAAAAGCGGAGTATTTGGTATTTAAAATATGAAATTATTTTACCTATATAAGACCATTTTACTAATGTGTTAATCGTAGCGAAATAAACTATTGCCTAGACTGAAAAAATAATCATCTGTACTTGAAAAAAAAACAAAAAAAGAAAACTAAGGAAAACAAATTGTGTAACTCAATAAGATGAGATAAATGAGAAGTTATTTTTCTTGTTGACGAGATTAAAAACAATTCAAATAGGAAACGGTTTGCATCGCTTAAATCTGAATTAGGTTTTTTAAAAATTTTCATATAAAAATATTTAGGTTATATATGGCATCATGTAATACCTATCTCTTTCTTTTTTTCCTTCCTCTTTCTACTTTTGATTGACATTTACTTGAGTTCGAGTTTATAAAATAAAGAAATAAAATTTGCGCGAGAGAAAAATATATTTCCTACAACAAGGCATAAATAATCTTAATTTAAGGCAAAATAGTGAAACAATTCATGAAAAAAGCAATTAAAATTGCGACAAAGTTCGAACAAATTGGAATTTTGAGAAAACAAACAAACTCTGCGCTAAGTTCAAAAACAAATATGGCCCTATGAGCATGCCAAATTTCAACTCTGTAGTTCCTGTGGTCCAAGAGCGGCCCGTATGGTATTTTTACGTCAAGTTTAATAGTTAATAATTCTCAAACTAACTATCAAAAACTATTTTCTTTATTCAATAGAATTTCTTGTATATTTTTGTACAAACTTTCGTATTTTTAAGTTCCTAATTTCAATAGTTTTTTAGCAACAAGAGAATTATGTAACGTTAAGTTGAAACACCCAAAACAGCGGCAGTGGCCCTTACGATTTTTTAATATAGAGCGAAAATGAAAATGCTACAATTTTTAATACTTTCTTAACGCAAAACCAAAAAGATGCATTTTTTTTTATTAAAACAACTGCTGCACTTCCAAAAAAAAACTGGATTCTATTGAATTTTGAGAAAATTGTTCAGTTTTGATAACGACCATTTGTGAATGCCTACGGAAGTTTTCTCGATTGCAAAAGATTTCAAAGATAGCCATTATGTACTTGCATACCCCGCCAATAATATTTATAATAAATAATAACTGCCGTATATCTTCTATAACTAGTTGTTGCATTCTTGTGAGAAATGACACAAATGCCGTTTTTACGCCAACGAAGCATAAAAAATTCATAGATGAGTCGCAAACGACATCAATCATTTCAGTTGATTTAAATAAAATTTGTTTTCAAGAAATTTACAAACAAGGGAAATTTTTTTATTTCCCTTGGATATAGAGTATGAAGCCTGGCAATTAAAAAAAACAAATGATTTAAAACTTGGTTGACCGTAACCTGAAAGTATTTTCGTGATTATTTAAGTTCATGACACTAATCATCAGTAAACCACCAAGTTTATTATTATAGAACTGTTTTGATGTTTGAAAAATATACGATAAAGAAGAAAACAAAATGGTACCCCAAGAAAACTTTTTTCCTTGCACAAGAAGTCTGTCAATCAAAAAACAAATGGTTTAAAATTTGGTTAATCTCAACTTGTAAATAATTTCGTGAAAGTGGATAATAATGACACCAATTAGTAAGCCTTTAAGTTTATCTGAATCAAGTTGCTTTTATTATCAAAAAAGTTTGCAAACAAGTGAAAATGAAAAACAATAACTTCACGTCCAAAAGAATTTTTTTAAAAATCTGATCTAATATCTTAAATTCGATTTAAATTAAATTTGTTGTTGTCTAGAATTAATTTTTTGAAAATTCTTTTCAAGACCATTCTAAAATTCTCATTAGGCCTAAAATTTATTTCATATTGACTCTTAAGTTTTCCATACATTCCTTTTTTGTATTGAAATTGAATCACTCTTCTTAAGAAAGCATGTAGAGATAGATAAATTAATTTTTTGAAAATTCTTTACAAGAACATACTAAAATTCTCATTAGGTCTAAAATTTATTTCACGCTGACTCTCAACAATACATTCCTTTTTTGTATTAGAAATTGAATCACTCCTCTTAAGAAGGCATGTAGAGATAGATAAATGTTAAATAGCATTGAAGAAACTCAGGAGTCCATGTAAAAAGGATTTCATTGAGGTGGTCGTGGTTCACTTACCATGAATTCCTCACTGCGTTCAAGGCATTGTGGTCTTATGGTAACAAAAGAGATATAGGATGGTCAGAATGGGTGTAACTTCAATGACAGAATTCCCAGAAAATCTCCAATCTTCTCTATGATGGATGTGTCAGAGAAAGTAGGACCTGAATGAACTTAACAAACCGGTCAACGGTAATTACATTAAGAAAAGAATTATACTGTAAATAGTTTTGTTAAAAAGAATACAATTATATTTATCTCCAAAAAATGCTAAAATATCCGAAAAGTTAAATTTTTTTTAGTGCTAACTGCATTTGATTTAAAATTCCTTTGTGACCATTTTAATGTATGGTTTCATATACAAAATCACAGCATAATTAAATGCTATTATAGATATATAAATCCCCGGTGGCAATCACAATACTTGATCCAGGCTTTCCCTTGTCTTCTGGATTTGGTTCAAAGTTACAAGGCTACGGAATTGAAAATTGCAAGTCGTAAACACACAAGTGCGTCGGCTGTTCAACGACTGTTACGGAATATCGATACATAAAAAACATTTTATTACAAAATGCAAACTCCTTACATTATTACCTTATTCAGTTTTATTCAATTTAAGAGGTTCACATTTTCAAATATTAAGTAAGTACCTATAGGGGTTGTGATTTGCTTATTTTTACTGACAAGGAAGGAGGAGTATAAGCAATGCTTACATAAGACATTAAAAAACCCTTATTTTCAAAATTTTATTAAAAAGCAAAACGAAGAAATACAGGGAAATATTTCATAATTAGAATAAACATTGAACTTGTGGAAAGAAAAATTGGAAAAATATTTTTTCGGAGATTTTCAGAAGTAAACAGATTTGTGCACAAAAAGAAATAAAGTTTTTTCAAGAATGATTTACAGCAGTAAAATAAATTAAAACTTAAATTTTAGTTTCATGCAAAGTGACATGTTTCATTTGAATTTAATCCTAAAATTAGATAATTAAAAAAAATAAATAAATCAGAGCAAAAAATGGCGTTTCTTTTCCACTACACCCTGTTCATCAGAACATTTAATTAACAACATTTTTATTTACTATTTTACTACATTTCTTTATAAATTATATGCCAATATTGCATTTTATTCTCCAGGAATCTTTCTACACATATCACCAGCAAAATAATTCTCATGATTTATTTTGTAAATCCCAGCAGTTTTCTCGATCTTCACACATTTCTTAGAAGGTTTTAAATATTACTGTGTACTTTTCATAGTAGTACATATTTTGATATTTTTTTTTTAAAAAAAAAGGTCTAGATTTTTGAAAATTTTTAATTTTTTAGGTTGTTGATACACCTTTGCTTTGTTATCCTCATTAGAGCAAAATTGTGTTGTTCATTTCAGATTTTAAACCTAGATACGGGAAATTAACTAATTTTTACAGCTTCAAAACCTACCAAGATTATTAGAACAAAAAGGTAATATCGAAATCAAATAACTACACTTTCGCCGAAACAAAAATTCTTTTTCTAAAACCCAATAAACCGAATAGCTCCATAACACTTTCGAATTTGTTCTGAGCTTCGCGATAGTGCAATTCCTTTTATTGAAATATTGAACAGCCATTGGGAATTTTAAAACGAACCCATGTTATTTGATTAGATGGCGATCGAAGAGATAGAATTCCAAGCCAGCCCTCGAGATAAAAGGACTTCGATTAAGAGGGAGAAATTTTTATCAGAATGAAACAGAATCCATATTGGAAAGACAAGATTCGTTTTAAATTCTCACGACGTATGTGGCGAGATTTAATTATAATTCTAGGAATACTGAACACTGTACACATCGTGTTTTTAATACGAATAGTATCTTGTTTAATGTATGAGGAAACTGATATTGCTTCCAATAATTAGTTTTACAAAATCTGTGTGATGTAAATTATTGTCGTTTTTGATGGCTTTAATGATTCGATAAATGGCTTAAGCAACATCCAAAGGCTGTTGTAGAATTCGAGTCCAACGTTTAAAATAAAAATAAAAACAATACAACTCTCAAGCAGCAATGATGTAAGAGCATCAATCAGAACAAGGGCTAACTTAAGCAATAGCAAAGTGCAGTTCAAGATAGATTAAAAAAGCAGACGATATTTTTGGAATGGTTTTTAGAGTTGATTTTCAGGTCAAGTTTGTATGTAAAGGTGCAGTCCCTTACCAGAAAAGATATGAGTTCTGTTGAGAAATGTTGATTAGGGCAGTTACATGATAAGAAAGCTATGGAGTTATGATAATTATTATCGCCCAAAGAATTTCCTGCAGTTTCATTACTTCTGTTGTCATGGTATGGAAAATCGTCTGATCGGATGGAATTGTTTGTGTCTTTTTTATAGTTAAATAATGGGAAGCTTCCTAACATTTAATTAAATGTCATTTTTTATTTTAACTGCATCGGCAATTTAACTCTTGGTATGATGTGCATCCGGAACAAAAAACGGTTTAGAACACATTTATTATAGAAACGTTATTTGGGTAACAAATTGTGAAGGTTCATTCTAAGTTATAAAATACTTAGTAAGTTTTTTTTATAAAAAAATGCAGCACTTATTTGACATATTTTCTAAATTAAAATGTGTTGATTTCAAACATCTTTCTTTGGAAACAGTAAAGCTCTTTTCAGGATGTGGTTTTAGTCAGAATTCTTTTATTTTGTTTACTCTTGTCTATAAGAACTTTAAAAGCTTTTTCGCTGTGATAGGAACCTTGAGGAACCCTTGAAAAGGGATATTCTGGGGTAATCTGAGACAAAGATATGACCCCAAGGGTCAAGGAAGGTTCATACTTCAGTGGAATTGGCGCCACAACTGTTGGTAGTATGATCTTATTTGCATTCTTTTAGATTTCAGAACATTGCAATAGAAAAAAGAATTTTGAAAGGTAAAGCGCAAAATTAAGCATTTCATTTTAGCACTTCATTTTAAAGTTGCTTTGGCAAAATTCAACAAAAAAATAAAATTTAGCACAGAAAGTTTTGAGTAAAATCCAAACAAACAATTTATAGAGGATTTCGAGCAAACTCGAAGTAATTTTTTATCAGCAATTTAGAACATTTCAATGAGCATACGATTCACTAAAATGCTGTTAGTTCCTAATATATTATAATCGAACCATAATTGATAAATAATTTATCATTTTTGATTTTACTGTAACTGTTCGAAAAAATTGAGACATTCTCCACAACGGAAGAAAATCTTTAATCTTAATTGCGAACGATTTGTAAGTCTGTATTTAGTTAGAAATAAAATAATACGTGTTTATCTCTTTACGTCTCTACCTTCATGTGACGTTTAGACACCGAAGATAGTTCTTTTTTATAGAACTGAAGCTAGATTTTGTCCGTCTCAGCGTATATCCTACCCTTTGATGGAAATTATACACTTTGAGGGATATTTCAAATATTTTTACTTAAATAAAATAAATAAATAAAAAATTATCTACAAAGAATTATAATTTCGTGGCAGGTAGTTTTGCCTTTTTACAAACTTTTATGATTTTTATCATAAATTATACATGATGATTGGACAACAAATATTGTGCAGACGAAAAAAAAAAGGGAGAAATATTGCAATTTATTAGCATGTAGAATAATCTTTTGAGAAAGAAACTCATCATAAGTTGGATCGATGATCTGTTGCAATTGTAATACTAATAAAGAATCCATGTAGAAAAATTCATAAATATTTAAAATCTTCAAACTGCTGTTAAATAATTCATGGTATGTAACCAGAGTTATCGCAACAAATATCTAAATATACTAAACTTAGAAGGGTGATAAATTTTTATTGCTTATTCTTGCACGCCACTGAGTTACGTTGAGTGACTAAATCCCACACGGATCACGTGACTCACCAATTTTTATCCTTATTTGGCAAGTATTTCTTCTTTTTTCGCGTGAGGAAATAGCTTTATGTGAAGATTAACTAAAAGAAATATTAGCTCAGTTTCGCCACAAGTAGAGTAATCGCGGCAAACAACTTTTTATTTTTATCTCTTTGGCAATTATTCATGCTTGAACTTTGACTACCAGGTTGACGGTCATATAAAGCAAACAAAAATTAAGATAGCAGCATTTCCGTCTCGCCCCCCTTTTTTTGTTGTTGAATAAATCGTTTCTCTAAAGAATAGCCTTTTATTTCAACAACTCAATATAACATCAACACGTTTGTGCTATCTATAATCATAACTCTGTGATTAAATGGGTTGTAAAAACAAACAATATTCTTTTGCTATTTTATTCCACCTACTCTTTAACGAACTTTTAACTTCTTTTTTTTTTGTAAATAGAAGTAATTTTTTTAACGCTCTGTTACCAATTAATTTAAACGGAGTATAATATTTTAATGAGATGTTTTTGAAGTTCGCTATTTAAGAATATTTTAACAATTATTTATTTAAAGCACAATTTTTTTCGAAAAATGTAAATACTTTTTTACTAAAAATAAAACTTTCGCAAGACATTTTAGGTTTTAATGATTACATTTCTTTCAAACATTTGAAAATGTTTTTTTAAAAAAAAAGGGGAATAAGTTTATTGTAAGAATTGTATTGTAAGAATTTTTTCTTCAGAATAAATAGAAAATCGCAAAAGGTTTAAATAATTATATTTTTTTTAGGTTACGTAAATAAAAATTGTGAGAAAACGTCCAACAGTTGCTAATTGGCAGAATTTTGTTAATAAAGTTTTGATTAGCAAATGAGGAACACTGGTAAAGGATTTGTTTTCCTGTTCTCAGTATTGTAACGTATCTGTACACAATCATAAAAAGATCAAAGTTTTATACTCATAAAAAGATTAAATTTTTAAGAGCCCAGATCACTGGGCTCATAAAAATTTGCAAGAACAAAGAACTTTTTGGAGATTTGAATTTTTTCACTAAGGTAAAAAAAGAGTTGCCAATTTGGCGATTTCTTAAAGTTAATTATCTTTTCAAAAAGGTTTTTCGAAGATCTGTTGCAAAGGAAAATAAGAAAAGTCACTATTTAAGTCCCTTACGCTTGAAGCTAAGCTATAATTTTAAACTCTACATGACAACTTGCTGTAAAGAATTATCTGAGGTTCAGAACGGACAAATAACTAAAATATTTTAAAAGTTATTAAACTTTTTTGAAAATTGCCAATTTGGCGACATTTTTTGCAACAAAAGGAAAATTATCAAAATCAATGCTTTATTCCCAATTTTTGCAACATTTTTTATGAGAACAGATAATGCAGCATTGGGAGTTAGTTTTCAAATATTAAAAAATTAGACCACGAACGTTTTATTTTCTCAAAATTGTGGCTTTTCTCGATATTGTCGTTTTGCACCATTTACAGAACAAACATAGAGGGCGGTGGCTAAAGGTAGGCTGAACTTAACTCAACAGTCATGAGTAACAGGTTAAAGGTAGGCTAACTTATAACACTTATGAAAACAGCATACTGTTCACAAAAAAAAGCATAAATTCATATGACGACAGAGGCCTTTGAAACAAAGCCTTAAGAGCGTAAATCTGTGTGAAATATATAACTTACAATTATAAATAGGACCCATGATGAAAAACAATAATCATGAAAAAAATTTCATGCGACTACAAGCCCATATACACCCATACATTGAAGTAGGAAATTCAATGCTGTATCAACGAAATGTAGCCACATTTATGCAAAATGTTAAAGGAAAATTTCAACAAAAGAGTGTGCATGTGTTAATAAAGCTATGGCACTTATTTGTCCGATGTGCTATAATTTAATACAAAACTCTATCCTTTGTACTTAATGTTTCAATTAAAATATTTATAATTAAAAAAATAGAAATTGTGTCTTCTATTTAATTTAAGTACTGTTTTGAAACCCCTTTTAATATTTTAAAACATAAACTTCCGGAATAATATTTGAGTATAGTTGAAAATATAACATAATAGTAATACTTTACATAATTAAATAAGATAAGAATTCCTGTTTAGATACATAGTGGGATACTCTGCATAACTTAATGCTATAGTGTAATTAAATTTAAACTAAATGCCAGGATTAATCTTTGTGAAATTTAAGTACATTCTATTTACATTTAATTGTACTAAATTAAAATAGATTAATTAAATTGTTCGAAATAATTAAAGTTTTATTAGTGAAGAATAAGTCATCGAGTGTTTCATTAACATCTCTTATTCCAAAATTCAAATTTAAACAATGATGACTTTTAAATAAATAGAAAATAACGGTTCGTCGTTTTAGAAGGATTTAATGCCAATCTTAAAATAAATAGAACTAGTGAAGTATATTTTAATTAACTGCCGCTTGAATCGAACAAAACAGCTTATTAGGATGGAATTATTCGTTGAAGTCGAGCATTTAAAGCCTGCCAAAAGACTCCGAGAACATTCGAACGATGAAGTTAATTACATTCCAAGCCAGTCAAAACAGAAATACATTAGACATTCGAATCTTTTAACAGCCTCAAGCGATCCAAGGAATAATTCTATTCTTCCCAGCCGGTATTGATATCGTAGAACTCATTTGGCTTGTTGTTCTTTAATCTCTGGGTTTTAGAAATCCAATCCCTCTTTTCCATGGAAAACAAAACAAAGACTGCGCGCGCCACATAGCGGATTGGCAGGAAACATGAGATGGCGAGATCATCATAGGCGATTACTTCTCTGTCGATATCATTACAGTGTTTCCGCTCTGCCGGGTCACATAAAGAGGATTACTGTTTATCCTCTCCAGTCTTTCTCTCCAATGTCTTTTCCTCATCGATGACCTGTCACCATTGCTTCAAGGGACTGTCCACAAATAAATTTTCACCACATTAAACTGGATTTTATCATCTGTCTATCAGGATTTAAATACGTACTTCATTAAAAAATTATTAATGGTCCAGATCTAAAGATTTTGCAAAGTCTGATAGATATGTAAATGAAGGGCTAAATTTTAATACAGCAGTTGTATATAATACTTAAATACTATATGTATAAGGATGTTAAATTCATAAAATTGACGTTTTCAATTAGAGGGGAACTCGTCAAGAGGCTCTTCCGACTGTCGAAGGGGTGGAGACGAGGAGGGGAAATTCTAAATATGCTTTTAATCCTCTTTATTTAATTTTCACAAATAAACTGATGGCGGATATTAACTTTATTTGGCAGCATATTTCAAAATTTGTAAATAAAAGGCTGTCACATAATTTCAATTTGAGATCTAAACGCGTGTGCTATTTTAGATTCTTAATTAATTTTTGCGACAAAATTACGCCAATTCAATTCTGCAAGGAACAGTTTTTGATAAGTATTCAAATAGTATAACAGTTGCGTTCAGATTTAGAATTGTTGTTTTTAGATTTTTGATAATTATCTCAATTGTTATGCGATTAACATTAAAAGAATTTTTGTAGCGTCATCCAAATCGGGTTTCATCAGTTTAAACTGTATTAAAAAAGAAAAAAAATTGGACTTCAAAAACTCTACAAATTGTAGTTCTAAATAAAACGTGTAGTTCTAAATTATTTACACAAGACCACAAATCGCATCATTTTATTGCTTTAAAGTTTTGAGACAAAATTCAAAGAAGTTACAAAAATTATTTTCTACCTTTTTTGAAAAATATTGTGCTGTCTAATAATACCACATTCTCAAAAGTTTGTAAAATACAATAAAAATAAAATAAAAAATCTATATATATATATTAAAAAAAAGGCGCCAGGCATGGACAATGAAAATAGCATTTTATAAATTCTCAATATGTTAGCAATTATACAAGTTTTTTGACGACAACGGCAAAAACGAAAAATCAAATTTCTTTGCATGCTGCATCTCGCCTTCTTTGAGTATATAAGTGACGCTATTATGCAAGCTAAAACATTAGTTTTAATTTGAATTAACGATTTTAATATGAGAATTACGCTTCGTGCATAGGAAAGCTGGTTGAAAATGAAAATAAAATTCTGACACTGTAAAACGTAAAGCCTAAATTCTCGTTTTGAACACCATTCTTGAACTAGTAAACTTTTGCCTTTCACTAAAATTTATTCCATTTTCGCAAGCTGTACAATCAGCGTGGAAGTTGGCAAAGTTAGTTTATTATCACCGCGTACTTCTTACATGAGATTAATGAAAATAGTACAATAGATAACCTCACATTAAATTTTATTCAATTTATTAAAAAATTTAATGGCTAAAATAGCATTGTAGTTTTCATTCCAAATTTTTTAAAAACTATCAACATGAATACACAACAATTTACTGGTAGTGGGGTACAAAATATAACCATTTATGGGCAGTGAGCTACAACATACAGTGCTGGGTGAAAACATTAACGTAATACAGTAATACATAAAGGCGGGAAGTAGTTAGATTCTGTTTGGAAGCAATAAGAACGAGTTATAAATCTTTTGCTCCCGTTAAGATAATAAAAAAAATTAATGTAAATAAATTTGAACAAATATACTTATTTTATTTCATAACCGTCGTTGAACAGCCTACCCAATTTTGGGTTTAGAACTACCAATGTTCGACCCCGTAGCCTTTTTTGAACCCAATACAGAAGACAAGGGAACTGCTCAATCAAGTATTGAGAGAAGTTCGTCTTCGTGAAGGACTTTTTGCAGGAACTAACCCGCATTTGCGTTACACGGTAAGGGAAAACACTAACCTCCCATTGTTGACCTGGCGGCAAGGGACTCTAACAATTCATCCGTCTACCATTGAGGATATTTTACGTCAGCACTGTGGTTCTTTTCACCTTGCGAATTTTTTTTTCTCCTTCAAATTATTTGTACAATTTCATAAGTAATTACCTTTCACTGTTTACATTACATGAATAGAACATTCATCTTTTGAGAAAGGCTCTAAACTAGATCAGTAACCTTCTTAAAAAATAATTGGTCACTTTTTTTCTTTTATATTTTTTTAAACATTTTCGGCAGTTCAGAGAAAAAAATTAAAAGGTTTTGGGGGTCATTCTTGGCCTACAGGACATAGGTCGTGCATATCTAACTGTAAATGTAATAAAAAAAAATTATAATAATAAAAATCCTACTTGCTGTTGAAACTACATTGATTGTGTACCAGCTATAAAAACTACAAGTGAATTAAATGAAAAAAAGAAATTCAAACGATTCAATTATAATAAGAACATTGATGAATACACATCGGTAGAATATGTTAATACGTAAAAACTATAAAACTATCAGTACCATCAAGAGCAGACCTTAGAATCGAATTAGAATTACAAAGTTCTTTTGGATAACAAGGAATGTAAACAGCTTGAAATATTCTAATTTTAATCACCTCTAAAGAATTGTATTGTACTTAACTAAATTCCAACAAACTAGCTTTTTTTTTAGCAATAAACTATTCCTTTAGACTAGCTGTAACTCATCAGTAGCAATGGTTTATTTTTAGCTGTAGAATAAACTCTTATTCTATAGTATATAAATGTATAGTTATGTAAAAAATATCATAGAACCACATGTTTTATTACGTTGTAAATTAATCAGATTGTCCATCTGACTTTCATGCATAAGCGAATAAACGTCAAGCTCGAATAATCGTTGTTACTTAGTCTACTAAATTGCTTTGTCCTTGTATTTAAACGTGCTACTCAAACGAATCAACTAATCCAATAGTTTAACTATTTGACTAAAGATAGGAAATCTAAAAGAACAAGCAATTAGTGATTGCTGCTTCTTTTTATGTTCTTACAGATCGTACCCTCTTTCTTTTTTTTCCCCTGATGACTGCTACATTTCCTCTGAACAATACAACTCTGTTATCTCTCCAAAATCTGTTTTCTTATTCGTGATTTCGCTACAACTTAGCGATGTTACAACTAAAGGAGTTTTTGTAATAGCAAGAAGAAGATTTTGAAATAATTAACTTTTAAATCTTTCACAAATTTTTTTTTTTGAATTACAGTTTTGAAATAAAAATGTGGTTAGTCAAGTAAACTGTAAAAGTCGACGTTTGGGTTTGAGACGGGAGAATTTATTTTATTTATCAATTTTTATTAATTAATTAGAGTTATTTTTTATGAGCAACTGGCCAATTTCTACATTCTGGTGTTAAAAATTAAGAGAATTACCAGAAATGGTTAGTTATTTCCAGAACTAATGGACAGAATTCAACATTTAGCAGATACAATATTGTAGCTGTCGATTTGCACTTTGAATTTGCAATATAAAAAAAAAAAAAATGTTTTACAAAGTGTTAGCGCAATAATTAGTATAGTTATATAAGAATTTTCAAAANAAAAAAAAAAAAAAAAAAAAAAAAAAAAAAAAAAAAAAAGAAAGAAAGAAAGAAAGAGGAATTTTGCAATTTAGAATCATAATTGCCAAACTAATATATCTTATATACACAAGTCTGATTTTGTCATACGATAATATTTAAAATTTTACTTTTAAAATTATGAGTTATACGTTCAAATATAAATGTTACTCTGAGAATATTATTCTCAACTAGACTACAAAAGTTGGCACCTACATCATACGCACGCATAATCAAACGTAACATTGATCGGAGTCGGTAGGTATGAAATGGTGGTTACGGGTTCGAAAAATTAAATAGGTTAGTATGGGGGAATGGCCCCTTCTTAAAGGTAAACAGTTTTCACACTGTGGTTTTATTCCGGATATAAGAAATTTTAGAAGTTTTTATGCCAGTTCGTCCTCATCCAAATACATCAGCTTTCCATAAGCACCTCAGATAAATTCTTCAAGATTGAGATCTGGAGATCTGGCTGGCTAATCCATCGATTCTTCAGTTTCCAGAAAATTGCGACGACAATTCTCGGGCATGGGAAGGAAGGTATGGATCCCTAGTTCACTTGGTGAAAGAAAAGAAACTCCTTTATATAGATAAAATTAATTTATATCAGGGGTGGCCAACTTTTTGCCTACCATACGCCAATTTTTTTGAGTTATAATGCACCGTTTTTTCTGACCAGAGCACTTTTTTGTAGGTTCATGCTTCAGGCGTTGATGAAGAGAGATAAGGAAAGAATCTGAGGAAAGTTAAGCTAATTCAGCCCACAGTTAAGCTAATTCATTTAAGCCAGTTTAATGAAGCACCCCTCTTCAATGTTAGTAGTCAGAAATGATCTCATGAGGATGATCACCTCAGATAGGCTGATTGCTTTGTGACGAGGCTGATTGTTCTATAGCTGCCAAGGAGTGAAATGAACTCTGAACCTTCGTCGTCGACATTCAGAGCAGTGTTGTAGTGATAAAAAAAAATTCTGTCGAGAGGGAGGGTGGATTAGTAAAATTATCAAAGTTATTTTTTAATCAACGATTATCCAATCTCTCCCTAAGTCAATGTTTTTGATGGTTTTCCATTGATGGACCAACATAATCTTGATGGCAACCATCAATACTTCCATCATGAACCGTTATATTTTTTGATAGTAACCAACAGAAGTAGCCATCACACCAAAGAAGGGATTCGGTCTGATTTAAGATAGTCCAACATAAGATGAGCAACTTGTTTTGATGACTTGTTCATGTTAAACCATCAGAAATTTCCATCATAGTTTCTTAGAAATCAATTCTCGGAACGATCATGAATGACCATGATCCCAACACAGGAATTCGGACTGATTTATGATTGACCAATATTAAAAAAAACCAAACTGTTTTGATGGTATATTCGTGAGAACTAACAAGAATTCTCATTAAATCATCATGGAAATATACAGGGTGTTCCAAAATTCTCTTTACAACTTCAAAAATTCATAACTTCGAAAATAAACGAGGTATTTATATCCTGTCTTTTGCATGTATTACTGCAACCAATAAAGTTTTGTTTAGTACACTTCAACATGCGCACCATTGGTGGTCCAAAGCACTTCCAGTCTGTAATCAATTTCAAGCCAGGTTGTAAAGATAATTTTGGAACACCCTGTATAGTTGGAACCATCATGTACCATCACGGAATTTTGGTCCATGAGAATCAAACTTCTCTTGATCGTAAACCACCATAGTATTAAGGTATCATTTTTCATCATGGGTTTGTTGGCATATCAAAGACCATGAACGCATAGTGGAAAATGTTGGATGATGGTGGCCATCAAAATGATTTTTGGAACCATCAGGAATTTTGACCTCGATTTGATAATTTATATCCATGAGTTACCAAAGTTTTTTTCATTCTTTTTCTTAAGTTTTCTTTTTTTATTTTATAGTATTCTTTATAATGTTTCTCTCCAATCACCTAAAAACATTTCTAAATATTTTGAATTGCAATTTTAATTTTTACTTATTCTAATCATTTTACTATGTATAAGAGCATACAGATTTAGGGATTATTCTTTACAAAATGTTTTAAAAAATGTTCATACTGAGTTATTGTTTTCTTCTTTATCAACCACTACTCCTAGAAACAGCTATAAAAGAATAACATTCTTTGAAAAAGCTGTAATAAGTTACCATGGTGTTAGTGAAACAAAGTTAATGAACAAACAAATAAATTTAATGAAATCTGAAGCGAGGTAATAACTTTCCGAAGTATTAGAATTGACTGTTGTTCAATATGCAATCATTCTTTGATGTACATTTGGCGCATGCTCCAAGATTTAACCGCCTCTGATTTATTGAATCATTAAACGAACCCTTTTTGGTCGTACTAAGTTCATACATGGGTGTCATGGTGGTTGGAATTACTTTACTTAAACACAATTTATAAAATATTATTTCGAATTCTACGTATCTTCGAAGCTTATCAACTTATTATAATATAATCTAAAAGATCAGTATGGTTCTTTGCTGCGGTGGCTGAGAGCAGACATACGACTGGAACGGTGAAAAAGCGTTGGTGACTGAGAGATGACATACCACCGCAAAGGTTTAACCCTTTGCGGTGGTATGTCTACTCTCAGGGCGATGAAATGCAACCCTGTATGTCTACTCTGAGGGCGATAAAATGCAACCCTGTATGTCTACTCTCAGGGCGATAAAATGCAACCCTGTATGTCTAGTCTCAGGGCGATAAAATGCAACCCTGTATGTCNCAGAGAAGAGATGTCAAGTATCAAACAATAATTTAACTTTATGTATGTTTATTACAACGTACTATTCGAAATAAAAAATATCTGTTTCTATGAACATTGATTTTTCTTTTTTTTTGCGGCTCACCTAAAGTTAAGCATTGTTTATTTGGCCCAAGTTAGCTTTTGAGTTTGACACCCCTGCTTTACTTAAACACAATTTATAAAATATTATTTCGAATTCTACGCATCTTCGAAGCTTGTCGACTTATTATTATCTAAAAGATCAGTATGGTTCTTTGCTGTGGTGGCTGAGAGCAGACATACCACCGCAAAGGTTTAACCCTTTGCTGTGGTATGTCTACTCTCAGGGCGATAAAATGCAACCCTGTTTCTGATTCTTTTATTTCTCATTAGCTAGGCCCTGCTTACATATAATACGCAATAACCAGCATTTGTATGCAGAGAATAATACAATATTCAAAATTTTATCAGTGTTTTTTTTATCACGTTAGGTCACAAAGTCACCTTGTGATTATCTTTCTGAACCACGCGATGTCAGTCAGCATTATCCCACAGTGAATAACGAATCCTGCAAGGTATTGGACACACATTCAAAAGCTTTAGTTAACGAAACTCCAGCATTAAGCAATATTGATTGACATCTATTTGAAATTAAAACGAGTTTCGGCAATCCATCTCTCCATCAGATGATTAAGAAAATGACATCTTCCCGTGCCTCGACATCTTCAAGATCAAGAGATCACAAAGCAGATCTAATCCCTTCCTCCATTTTCATTTCCCCTTGGTGATCGGCTGTAACTAATTACAGGGCGGCCAGTCCATAGATTCGACAACCGAAAGTTGGCCGCGGCCATCACTTCATCGAAAAGGACTCCTCTCTGGACTCAAAAGGGAAGTTGAAATGGGATTTCTAAAGGGATTCCGGAAACTTCTCTTTTAATGAGTTACTAATTAAACAGGGTTTTGAATGTGACGTATTCAAATGAGATTTTTGATTGGTTGTTTAATTTCCACTAAGAAGATTATCCTCGATTAAGTGATTTTTTATTTAATTTCTAATTCAATTTTATTAAAATAATTTAATTATGTATGACATGACATGATAAATTCTTTATGTGAAATAATTGTATATTTTGGAATGGTGTTTTGCTTATTTTAAAGTTATTAACGTATTTACATTTTTCAAGCGAATCAACGTAGCTCACATTTATTATTTCGCAGAATAAACAGAATAACTCCCTTAAGGAATAATATTTTAATTCTTTTTCCTTTGTTGGATTTTATGTGTGAGGAAAAATTCAATTAGAATTTAGTAGCCAGACATGGAATGAATAAAGCGAAAACATTATTTTTTGTTTAAAAGAAAATATGTATATAAGCGTAGATTTAATTTTTTCCTAACATGACTTTTAACCATAACAGTTTTTTTTCATTATTCTTTATTTATTTTTTTGCATCAAATTTATTTAAAATTACTTACAGGTTCAACCTTTTAGATTTTAAGTAAAAATAATCAACATTTTATTTTTTAATATTTGCTTTTTTTTTGCTTTCCTTTTTAATTTTTAAAATTTAAACATATTTCTTGTGAAATTTAAAAATATTTCTTATAATCTTCAAGCCTAGCAAAAAGAAAGGAGAAAAAAAAAGTGTTTTAAGCTAAAAACTAAGGAGCAATACGAAATTAAAAGCGAAATTTCTTAACCAATGTCTTCAGTCAGCTAAATGTGATGAAAATAGTTTTAATTTATTAATTTATCAATTCTCCCTTTCACTAATATACCCATTAGACCACATGCAAATTCGCAGTTTCTCTAATTCACTGATTGATTGATTCGCTTTCTTCCTTTCTTTCTTGTTTTCTTTTTCTTTTTTATATTTACAGTTCACTAGTTACACCACGAACCAGTCATATAGTTACAGTTGCTATAGTGACGCGAGACTATATTAATCCTTATAACTACAATCCTTAATAATACTGCCAAGTATTTTTGTCACATGTCTACTACCTATCTTAAAAAGAATTTTTTTCCCTCGAAAAATAACTAAAATAAAAAATGAAAAAAAAAAAAAAAACTCTGGAAAGGATGTTTTATTTATATTTTTTTAGGACTCTATTTCTGACAAACTATCTCTGACAACTACTTTTTTTTCTCGGTTTCAAAAAAATATAATTATTTGAGAAGTTATAAGTTTTAATAAATTGGTAGCGAATTAAATAGTAAAATTTGTAGAATAAGGATAATTAATCCTACGCTTTAAAAATGTCACCGCGAGATTACTGTTATAAAATAGCATTTCATATGATACTTTGAATTTTCGATATGATGGTGGAAAAATTACTTAAAACTAAAAATACTAAACTAAAAGTAACTTAAATTTCCTTGCTAACTGGAATATATTTTTTTACGAAGCGGAGCAAGTTTGCTTCGCTGCAAAATTAAAGAATTCAATTTAGCTTATTTTTATCATTTCAAACAATCCAATTTTTCCAATATAATTAAAAAATTAGATCTCAAACGCATTTCATTTTCACAAAATTGTAGCTTTTCTCGGTATTGACGTTTGTCCCGCAGTGGACTGATCGTTAAGACACGGTTCCCAGCAGATCACCGAAGTCAAGCATCACTGGCTACGGTCAGTGTGCGGGTGGGTGACCACTTGGATCAGTCTGCGTAGGGACCGAGGGTGTGCGGTATTGGCTCTCGCTAAACTGTTCTACCGTAAAGTGCTCGACTTCGCGTGCAGGTCGTCGGGCTACCGAAGCGGGGTTGCCATCCTCTCTGCAGAGGATCAAAATTGTGATGGCATGTCTTCGGCTCATACTCAGTTGTGTTTCCCAGACCGTTGCCAATAGCCCATCGTGCAGCTCTAGAGCGACGTAAATTAACTACAACAACCGTATTGACGTTTTTCGCCATTTACACTATTATCATAGAGGGCGCTGGCTAAAAATAGGCAAAACCTAACTATTGTGAATAACTGCAACGAACTCGCAGCAGTTACCAAAATAGGTAAAACCTAACAGTTGTGAATAACTGCAACAGTTACAAAAATAGGCAAAACCTAACAGTTGTGAATAACTGCAACAGTTACAAAAATAGGTCAAACCTAACAGTTGTGAATAACTGCAACAGTTACAAAAATAGGCAAAACCTAACAGTTGTGAATAACTGCAACGAACTCGCAACAGTTACAAAAATAGCATATTATTCTCTAAAGAGCTTTATTTCATGTTTCTTTGTAGAACAGAACTTAGCAGAAATTTCTGAATAATTAATTTCATTAAAGTAATTGCTTATAAAAGAGATTTTAGTACATTACACAAAAGCAGTAGTGAGACAACCTCTCTTGTGAATTAATAGTCGAAACAGAGTAAAGACAAAATAGAACGGAGGAAAGAAAGAAAAAAAATTCGAACCCGACTTAAAAAATATTTTTTTTTTGTCTAATTTGTTTAGCAAAGTCTCATTAGCGTCATTTCGTGTACCAGGTATAATTTATTCCATTTTGTGCAACTGATCCAAGTGTTCATTCTTCGTAATGGAAATAAAAAAAAAATCAGAATAAAATTATAATCCTAGCTATTCTTCTTCGTTCCCAGAACCTCAATTCAATTTAAACTAAAAAAACGAAATGGGTTGTTTCCTAACAACATTTTCCTTGCTTCCTTCATTAATTCTCTCGTTCGTAAAAAGAATACTGAGAAGACCCCTGGAGAGGACCAATGACAAACACAACTCCGAAGTGTAAATTAATTTAAAAGCTAGTTGGGATCATTAAAAGTGAAATGAGGTAATTCAATTTGACGTCTCATTAATTCAAACAAGAAAATTCAATATGGCGAAGGTGTTTTGTTTTTCTTTCTTAAAGACTTTTCTTGTAAACTTTATAATGAATAAAATTTAATTTTCAGCTGTAAATTCATTCGAAGCACGCGTTCACTTGCTTGTGGATTCATAGTTAGCTCAAGATTTTAATAATGCCTTTTATAAAGCTTCTTTTGGTCTGTTTTTTTTTGGGGGGGGGGAGGAGGATGAAGACCCTTGTTAATATTCCTTTATTGATACTGTTATTATTAATTTATTTTTAAAAATGTCTAGCGCGAAGTAAAATACAGTATTGCAATTCACTACTTGCTATACATATAAAAAATAAATAAGTAAAAACAAATAAATTAATTAAAATTCGAAAAGTAAGAAATGATTTTGTTTCGAAAGTAATTCTTTGATTATTATGCATAACTATGTTAATCATTAGTTAATTTAATGCATTTCGGCTGCTTAAATTTTTTCGTGGGTACGAACCCCACCGACCGAAGACTCCCCCGTGTAGTAAAAGTGACTGATGCATGTTAAATCTGTCGAGACGCAAAAGTCTTCCATGTTCCCATAACAAATGAAGACCTCTGGGGGTACTGGATTGGAGATCGATCGTTCTCTGATTCAGGTCAAAGTTACAATCTGTGGATGAATGAATGGATGTATGAATGGGTACACCCTATAAACGGGTGTGACGTATGGTGTGGCAAAAGTCGAATTCTTGGCCATAGATCGCGCCACTGAAAAGCAAGAAACGCGCTTTCTGCCTTAAATTTGCTCGGTTTCTCCATTGTGCCTTCCATTTGCACGGTAAATTTGCAAGGCTTACCCGTGTGGCAAGTGGCATTAGAAACAAAAACAACAACATGTTAGTTTATTCAAATTTTTCTCGCCCATGCTAATTCAAGATTAATGTGAGTTATTGTGCCTTGTCGATATTTCAATTGTAATGAAAAAAAAAATCAAAATTTTGGTTTGGAATATAAAGTTTAATGGTACAAAAGCTAGAAGCGGTTATACTGCGCTAAATCAGTGGTTCTTGGTTCTTTTGATATTCCATACTCAAACTAGAAATAATGTTTGTTGTAAAATTAAACGTCAAGGAAAAAATTCCAGGGTAAAAATTTAGACGTACAGCTCATGCCTATCTAAAAAAAGAAATTTTAGTTGTCAGGGGAGGTTAACAGCTTGTCTCTTAAAACGGCTATTTTGGAATAAGTCATGCATCGAATTGATTCTTCTAGCAGCAAACTTAGCCAGCACAGTTTTTTGAATTAAAAATCTTGTTTAGTAAGGGAAAAAGAGAGCTGTCATAGTAGTGTGGTTAAGGTATTGGCTGCTTGAAGCCCACACAGTTTTAGATAGATGGGTACATAAAGTAAAGACGTTCGATATGCCGTGGGAATCACATTGCCGTTTTTTATGAAATCGTGGAGTCTTAACCTCCATGATTTCTTTGGACCACAACTGGGCGTAGCATGACAAGCAGTGTACTGTAGTGGGAATGCTTTAATTTAATGAAAAGGTACTTTATTTTATTTAATAACCGTCGTTGAACAGCAGACCCAATTTTTGGGTTTACGACTACTAACGTTCAACTCCGTAGCCTTGTAATATTGAATCCAATCCTCAAGACAAGGGAACTCCTGGATCGAGTATTGGGAGAAATTTAGGACTTTTTGATGGAACTAACCCGCATTTGCTTTACATGGAGAGGAAGACCACGAGAACCTCCCACGGTTAGCCTGACAGCAAGGGGACTCTAACCCATGATCCGTCTACCACTGAGGATGTTTCACGTCAGCCCTGTGGTCAGTGCAAGCCGGATGCGGATTCCGTATCGACTGGGATTCGAATCCGGTCGCCTCAGTGGAAGGCTAACGCTCTATCGCCTCAGCCNTCGAATCCAAGTGATGGCTGGTCGACACGAATTCCGCACACTGCTCGCATCGACCACAGTGCTGTCTTAAAATATCCTCAGTGGTAGATGGATCATGGGTTAGAGTCTCCTTGATGTCAGGTTAACAGTGGGAGGATTTCGTCGCCATGTAACACAAATGCGGGTTAGTTCCACCAAAAAGTTTTCCAAAAAAGTAAATTTCTCCCAATACTTGATCCAGGAGTTCCTTTATTTTTTGTCAGATTTTCATCGTCCACCTCGAATCTTTATTTTTTCACCTCATTTTTCAACTCCACTCTCCTGTTACATGATTAAATCATTAACGTATTTACATTCCTGAAACTAATCAGCGTAACATCTCATTTATTATACTTCTGTCAATTAATTAAACTTCCTTGGCTGCTTTCGTTTTGTTTCAGGTAAACAGAACAAAGGATCATCACCTATTCCCTAAATTGAAAGAACATAAGACAGGAAAGTGATTCAGATCTTTGACAAGTAAAAGTTGACGCTGGGACATGGCGGGAAGCTAGTATGACATGGGCATACAAAAACTGTCACAGCATCTATAAAAATGCCTAGACCGATTTGGCTATTATGATGGAAAATAGACAAACGTTCAATTTTTAAAATGATGTGAGTAAACTGGTGTTTGTATTTCTAAAAAAAAAATATTTATAGGTGACCTTAGTTTTGTATTAATATGCCAATCCTTCAAGGAAACGTTAACTCTCAAAAATGTTTTCTATATGAGAATTTCTTGCACAGTTGGAGAAAAAATGTTTTAAGCATTGTTTCTTAGTTTTTAAATAACCATAGGATTTTTAAAATTATACTTTTTCTATCAGTTAAGACCTTGATATAGTTTTAAAAAAATAAATGACTATATGGTACTTAAAAAAAGGTGAGATTTTTTTGGAGAAATGATTCTTAACTTAATTTAATTTAGTCACTTACATTTAATATGTTTAAGCATATTGCAGATGAATTAATTTTAAGAAATGAAACAAGCCTTATTTAAACATGGCAAATTGAGAATAAAATCTTTTAGAAGAAAAAAAAAATAAGGAGAAAAAAACTGGAAATAAGTATTTTCTCTCAATACATAATTATTTTTCTTTCGAAACTGTGTTTCCCTAAGGAATTTATTAAACTTCGCCAGATAATTGCAAAGAATTCTTTTGATGCATTTTCACAAAAAGAGAGAGAAAATTTTGTACTTTAATTGGAGCGAGTTTTTTTCTATTTTTCTTTACCTCTTCATTGTATTTTCATAATATAAACAAAAAACTGGATGAAATCATTTTTAAACAAGATATATATTTTTATTTTAGATATTGATACTTTTTTAAATGAATTTTATTCTTGGAATTGTAAATTGTTTTTCTTCTTCTTTCAATTAAATTTTCTTCTTTGTCTATAAAGAATAAAGAAATAAAGTTCATTTTGATTTTTCTTATTCCCTTATAACTTTTTTCTTTTACTTTTTAGTTTTGTTATTGCAATCTGGATGTTAAATTTAGCGTACTCTCTGAAATGAATTATTTTATTTTAAAACAAAATTAATTTATGTTATTTTAAAACAAAACTAAAACTGAATATTTTTTGTCATTTGCTTTTTCTCCTCCGTTCCGCATTACCTTTCAATTCATTTATGAAATAAAAAATAAATTAAGTTAATTTAATGAATTAAAAAATAAAGTTAATTTAATAAATCGTTGATTAAAATTAAAAGATTAAATGTAAAGAATTTAAAACAATGTATATACACATTTAAATACTGTTGTTAACTTAGAGAATTTTCAGTTATGAAGTAATTATATCATTTTATTACAATATAATATATATATTATTAATAAATATATTACTAACTATAATCCATAGATGATAATAATATATTTATTATCATTTTTTGCAGTTGCCTTTATTCGTAACACAAGTAAAATGTCTAAAAATATGAATAATATTTTAAAGTAAGAGAATATCAGTAGTTTCACTTTAAAAAAAATTTAAAAATTTATGTGCTTAACGAATTGAAATATAAAATGTAAATATAGTTAAAAACTGTAAATACTTAAGTCGTAAGTTAAATTAATAGTTAAAGATAAATATTGAAATCTTTAATGAAATACTTTAAAGTATATTGCAAGGATGTTACAACGTAAGCGATTTTTGAGAGAATATTAGTAGTTTCATTAGAAAAAAAAATTTAAAAACTTATATGCTTAACGAATTGAAATATAAAATGTAAATATAGTTAAAAACTGTAAATAGTTAAGTCGTAAATTAAATTAATAGTTAAAGATAAATATTGAAATCTTAAGAAAATAATAACGACGTCTATAAAAATAGTTTCAAAATAGAAATAATTAAGCATATGCTTTATAAAATTAAATGAAAGGTTCTTTAAAAAAAGTATTATTGCCTTAGAAAAATTAAATACCCAATTGTGAAAAATAACTACTATGTTTCAAGCATTGAAATATATTTCTTATTTTGTAGAGTATTTTTAATATTTTTCCTAAAAAATCTCTGCAACTTCAGAAGTTTGTATTGCATATTTATGTTTTTCCAACCTCCTAGTTGGGTATTATATTTGTCACACAATAACAACGGCAAAGAATTTTTTTTCTTGGGCCTGGGAGAAGAAAACTTGAGATGAAAATTTAAATTCACCGACTTTACCATAAGCAAGAAAAATATTTTTATTATTCTTAAAAAAAAAAAATAGAAGGTTCAGCTATTTATACTGAATTTTTATTCCTGCAACAGCGTAATGATACGCCTCGCGTCAAGTTGATTTCATTTCTAAGTTCACTCCTTTTTTTATGTATATATATTTTGTTTAATTTATTTTTCAACTTAAGTTCTGTCGCCTAGCTAGAGAAATAATCCTGTTCGCCTTATCGAAAAGAGGCAAGTTTATTTGCATATTTTCTTTTCCTTTCATTTTTTCCTTTCATTTTTTCCTATATCTTATTTCCTTTTTTTTCTTTGGATAAAATAGATGAGCGAGAGAGAGAGAGTAATACATTCTAATGTAAAATATTTTTTCAAGGTGCTATTTTTTTAAAATTATATTTACGAATAATTTTGCCCAAATAAAATTATCAAGTTAGATTAAAAAAATAAGTAATTATTATTAAGTAAGTGATATGAAATAAAACGCAAGCAACATTCAAAAAAAAATTATAGTTATGAAATTTATATTTATAAATTTACAATTAGAATTATTATAATAATAAATTTATAATTAGAATTATTATAATAAAAAATTTATAATGCGAATTATTATTATAATAATAAATTTATAATGTGGATTATTATTATAATAATAAATTTATAATTAAAAAAATTATAATTAAAAAATTACATTTACGAATAATTTTAGGAAATAAAATTATTGAGTTAAATTAAAATAAGAAGTAATTATAATTCAGTAAGTGATATGAAATAAAACGCAAGCAACATGAAAAAAAAAATTATAATTATGAAGTTTGTATTTATAAATTTATAATTAGAATTATTATAATAATAAATTTATAATTTGAACTATTATTATAATAATACATTTATAATGAGAATTATCATAATAATAAATTTATAATGAGAATTATTATAATAATAAATTCATAATTAGAATTATTATTATTATAATAAATTTATAATGAGAATTATTATTATAACAATAAATTTATAATTAGAATTATTATTATAACAATAAATTTATAATTAAAAAAATTATGAGTGAAAAATTACATTTAAGAATAATTTTAGGAAATGAAATTATTGAGTGAAATTAAAATAAGAAGTAATTATAATTGAGTTAGTGATATGAAATAAAACACAGGCAACATTGAAAAATTTATAATGACACTGGGAAACAAATTTTTTGTTGAATTTATGCAAATACCAAATTCGAACCCAATATTGCCAAATTCGGGTGTGGGGATATGAAATCTGAAATTAATTTGGCTACTAAAGCTACAATTTTTATTTTTTAAACCGCCTTTTTAAGTCTATTTTTCGTCAAAATGTGCAAGTTTAAAAACGTTACACATAACATAAGGTCGTAAATGTTGCGACTAACTTCTAGGAAAGTTAGGGCACATCATCAGGATTGAAATTGCATAAAAAACCATGCTCGGAAACGTTATCATACGCGGTTACAGCCGCTTCCCTTTCATGACCTGTTAAAAAACACACGAAGAAACAGTTCATAATGGAAAAGCGTTCCTAGTGGTGTATGCCGGCGTTTCTGGGCATGTTTTTTTTAATTTTTAAATCTTGATGATATACCTTAACTCTCCTAGAATCTTGTCGCCACATTTATGTGATCCTCTGTTATATATTTTATTTTATATCCGTCGTTGAACAGCTGACCCAATTTTGGGTTTACGACATCTAATGTTCAACTCCGTAGCCTTGTAATTTTGAACCAATCCAGATTACAAGGAAACTCCTTACCCCCAGAGGTATTGATTTGTTAAGGGAACATGGAGGACTTTGCGACTCGACAGATTTAACGTGCATCAGTCACCATTTACTACACGGTGAGTCTTCGACCGTCCTGGGATCGAGCCCACGAACTCTTGGACATGGGCCCAACGCCCTACCAACCAGGCTATCCCGGCCCCATCTGTTAGATATAACGTTTTTAAATTTGTACATTTCGACAGAAAGCCTTTGACGACAGCCTTTTATTTACATGTTTTGAAATGCACTACCAAATAAAGTTGATATCCACCATCATCAGTTTATTTGGGAAAATTAAATAAAGAGGATTAAAAGCATATTTAGAATTTTCTTCCCCGTCTCCACCACATCGATGGTTGAATTCAGTCGGGAGAGGGAGGGGTCTCTTCTAAAATACAGGCTTGCATTTTTTAATATTTTCCGTACGGTGAAATTATAATTGCCAATCGAATAACCAATAAATAGTTTAAAAAATTGTCATCCTTGAGCAAAAGCAACAGCAGTTTCATTATTTTCAGTCATCAACATTGTAACAATTGATGATGGCACAAGTGTATTTGGAATGCTTTTTTTGCGTGAGTTTCAGCTATTCGGAATAATTCATGTCGTCATTTAAAAATGAGTAGAAAAGCGTGTCTGTTTCCAGGCAATACAAACACAACTTTCATTACGGAAATATTGGATTCACCTCCCTTCGAAGTCCCAGTTTTTCAAAATAATAATACATTAACATAACTAGCTGAAATGTGTATCAATAACTTTATAAATAACTATTCAATTTTAATAAAGGAGCATTATAATATGAATGTTGTGAAATGGAGAAACGAAAAAAAAAAAATTATATCATTTTTATAAAGGGATTTATTGGGAAATAAGGTCAAGCAGAAAGAAAAAAATAAAGAATTTTGTTCTAAATATTTGAAAAATCTGTCAAATTGTATACATGTTAATACAGTGTTATGATTTAGTGTAGCGGTTCTATACCTTTTGAACCAATGGACATTATCAATAAGCTCTTATGGCCACATGTCTGTTAATTAATGTAATTTAGGAAAAGAAATGTATTAACAGAATTTTAGCTTGGTAACAAAACTTTTTAATTTTGCTTGTTCGCATTTTCTTAATTGAAATAAAAAAGTAGAGAACAATAATTCTTTTAGTTGGTTATAATGCTTGAAGTAAAGTAAAGTAAAATAAAAAGCAAATTTAAGTGAAGTAAAAAAAAAGCAAATTTAAGTAAAGTAAAATAACAAGTTAAGTAAAATAAAAATTAAAGTAAAGTAAAGTAAAATAAGAAGTAAAGTAAAGTAAAATAAAAAGTAAAGTAAAGTAAAATAAAAAGTAAAGTAAAATAAAAATAAAGTAAAGTAAAATAAAAAATAAAGTAAAGTAAAGTAAAATAAAAAATAAAGTAAAGTAAAGTAAAATAAAAAGTAAAGTCAAAAAAAAGTAAAGTAAAAAAAAGTAAAGTAAAAAAAAAGTAAAGTAAAATAAAAAGTAAAGTGAAATAAAAAGTAAAGTAAAGTAAAGTAAAGTAAAGTAAAGTAAAGTAAGGTAAAGTAAAGTAAAGTAAAAAGTAAAGTAAATAAATAGAAGAATAAAATTACTTTTATTAATAAAAGGATGATTATGATTTCAAATTGAATGCCTAATTTAAAATTTCGACACAGCTAGCGACCTCTGGAAAAAGAGAGAGTTATTCCATAGTAATGCAAATTGAAGAAAAGCCACCGTTTCTTAAAAACGTAAAGTGCTTAAGATAACTCTTTTTAATATTTAAATAGATACTTCCTCAGTGTATCATCTGGGCTCATAAAAATTTGAGAAAACAAATTTTTTTTGGAGATACGAATTTTTTCATTAAACGTCAAGGCCTTAAGGTAAGGTCTTTTTTCCTTGAAGAATTATCTGGGCTTTAGAAAGGACAAATAACTTAAATATTTTAAAAATTGCCAATTTGGCGACATTTTCCCACCTGGATGAAAATTATTAAAGTCATTCCTTATTCTCTGTTTTTATAAATTTTTATAAACCCAGCTGCGGAGTAAGTTTTTAAATATTAAAAAATTAGACCACAGATGATTTTCATTTTCACAAAACTGTGGTTTTTTTTCCATATTGATTTTTTTGCGCTATTTTCAGAATAAAAATGCACAGCGTTGGCTTTAAGATAGGCTAAACTTGTCCTAACAGTCATGAGTAACTGTAACAAACTCACAGCAGTTATGAAAATAGCATATTATTCGCATAAAAGCATCATTTTATAGGACGAAGCAGCTTTCGAAAAGCACCCTTAAATCTATGAAATAAATAAAATACAATTTATTTATTATTTACACTATTCGTCAATTAAATATTATCTGAAAGTTAATATAATACAGTTCACATTTTTTATAACGACCTCTATTATTGTTTCATTTTTTTCAATCTTCCTTTATTTCTCACCTTTTTTTTAAACTGTTTTGTTCTGTAGCCATATATATAACCATAAAAATTTGTTATTAAATAATTATACTAAAAAGATGATTAAGGAAAATAAGAAAATTGAGAATTCAGACTAGGGGTAAGAGAAAGTTTTTAACTTTATTTATTTTCTAAAGCATTTTTTACTTACTTTTGAAGCATTTATTTTTATTACATTAATGATCTTAAAATTTTTTTTGGAAAAGAACAGGATAATAATTTTTTCCTCACCTAATTTATCATATACAGTCGTACACAACGTAGCATACAAACATTATATTACTTAACAAAAATAAAGTTTAAAAGAAAATGCTTTAAATTTTCACTAAATAAATTTCTTTTTTGCTATTCAAAGCATGGTTTTCAATGTAAATAAGTATTTTTTGACTAAAGTGTGAAATTGCGATGACTTACGTCACTTAATTCTGCTAATGCGCGAAAGGCACATGAGGCCACAAACAAGGCAAACCAGTTCAGTGCTTTTTCCTTGGGGGCCGTTCAAAAAGTACGTACACAAAAATGGAGAAATTTTAAACCCCTCCCCCCCTTCGTACATTACTGTACATAAGGTCTTACTCCCCCCCCCCTTAGAGTACGTACATTTTATTAGTCTACCCCCCTTTTTCATAAAAATTAAAATAATTATGTTTTAAATAAAATTAAATATTTACTTAAGGAGGGTGTAGGATTAAGTCAAATTTAAATTTGGTGTATGTTTATAAAGTACGTACTTTGTATAATACCTCCCCCCTCCCCATCGTACAAAACCGTACATAATAGCAAATCCCCTCCCCCCCCCTTCGGGATGTACGTACTTTTTGAACGGCCCCTTGGCACTCCTCCACCTCGGGAATCCGAAAGCATTTCTTTCTTTTAGGATCATTTGGCTCCAGGTTAGTTTTAGCCGCCCTCTCTTCCTCTTACCATCCGGGCCCTTTCAGCTCTATTTGTGTTGGGTTTGATGACGTCATTCTGAGAATGTGTCCAACCCACTTTCACCTGTGTTTTTCAACTATTGCTGTGGTGTGTTTAACTGTTAGTTCGTTTATATAATTAGGGAGTTAGATGTTTAATTTTGCTAGCAAATTTTTAAGATTTTTCTAAATCATTTTGTTTGATACGTGTCAGGTTCATTTTCTCGTTGTTTTGCCAGGTGCTGCTGTCATATAAATAAGGACTCCTCTTACTGTTGAGTTGAAAATTTGTAGCTTCGTTCGGCTGTTGTCTGATCTCCATATTTAATTGAGTGTCTTAAACATGAATTGCGCTTTATTAATTCTTTTAACGATATCTTTATTTGACGCATCCTCGGTCATTATGTTAAATAGCTAAGGATCTGTGTCAAACCTAACGAACTAAAATAAACCATTGAGTTAGTTAATGGCGGTCATTATTGACGTCACTACAGGATTGACGTCATATTCCTTTAAATAATCAGTTAACATTGTTTTCCTCTTCGACCTCTTCATATTTTTTCAAACATGATCTTCGCAAAACGAACTTTAATGATGATGATTAATAGGAGGAAAAAAACTTACCTAGACTGGAAGTAAAGTTGCAAGAGGTCTTCCTCTCTCGGCCAAACTCAACTGTAGAAGGGGTGGGAAATTTCTAAATATACCTTTAATCATTTTTATTTAGTTTTCACACATAAGCTGACGATGAATATTTACTCCATTTGTTAGTGTCGTCCAATACATGCAATATACAAGGCCGTTACTCTAACACAATTTGAGATATAATGCATGCGGTATTTTAGATTTTCTATTAATTTTTTTGTGACAAAATTATGCCAATACAATTCTGAAAGGAACAGTTTTGGATGAGTAGTTAAATAGTATAACAGTTGCCTGTTTTTAGATTTTTGATAAGTATCTTTGTTTTCATGCAAATTAACTTTTAAATTTTTTTTTAACGTGTTACAAATTGGTTTTCATCAGTTTAAACTGTTATAAAATTAGATTTTAAAATATCTAAAAACTGAGAATCGCGTGTTTTTTAATTATTTATTGAAAACCACGAATCGCATAATTTTATTATTTTTGAGAAAATTTTATTAAAATTATGAGAAAAAAAAATTCTTAGAATTTCTAAAAAATATCAAGCGCTATTTCTCCTAATCTAACAAAGCGAACTCTTTATTTTCTATATTTTTTAAAGCGTTATTCTATCTAGCATATAATGCTATGTAATCAGAAATTTGTTAATCGAAAAAAAAAAAAAATACCGAGAAAATACAAATTAAAAATTTAACATAAAATACAAATTGGAGAGGGTAGAGGCTTTTTAACATATACTATTACTGTACTATATACTATTTTGCTGGATAGGAATCACCCATACTTTAAAGTAGAAAAGTAGCTTGAATGTTTAAAAAGAATTTAGACATTTAAAAAATTTTACTACTTAGATAAAAATTACTAAAAATCAATGAATAATTTTCAAATATTAAAAATTATACGAAAACGCTTTTCATTTTTACAAAACTGTGATTTTTTTAATATTTTGAGACATTTTTATAACTATCATGGATGGTGTTGGCTAAGGAAAGGATAAATGTAACAGTTCTGAATAACTGTTACGAATTCACAAGATATAAAAAAATAGCAAATTATTCGTTAAAAAACGTCATTAGGTTACGCGTTATTAGTTAAGTGTTATTTAAAGTGTTCTGACAATAGAACCTTTGATCAATGAATAGCCTGTCATTTTAAACATCATAATGCAGGAGAAAAGATAGTGTTAACGCAACATTCATACAAGCAAAAAAGAAATTTTAAATGAAATTTTATTTTATTTTTTACTTACTTATAAAATTTAAGTAAGTTTTAGTATTTTTTATGAAAAAAGAAAACTCTTCAAGCTTCATTAAACGGAATAAACACTTCGCTCTTGTGACATGAAAACCTCAAATAAAATAACACGTGTTTAACACAATTATTTATTGTCAAGTAAACACCCATTTAGTTGATAAATGTGTTGTGTCATTTCTTTGATGTATAATATTTGCATTAAAAGGAATTAAAATGAATTTATCAGCACGATTTTTAACTTCAATAAAATGGATTCGACATTTATTATTTTTTTTCTTTTTTTTTCTCTGATCAATCATTTTTTTTTAAAGGATTGTTTACATTCATGGAAAATATTAAAATCTGTTCAATAGGAACTAGTCCTCCCATTTCTTAATCCTTCCTTTTTCTATTTTAATAATTTGTAAGCAAGCTATTTTAATAATTTGTTTTAGAGTTTTTTTTTTTTTGGTAAATATTTTATCTTGATTACACCCTTCGGACATAACTTATGGTTTCTTGCACCTCTTTGCACCAACCACTCTGGACCAAGACTACTCTTTAGCTTGTTTCCAATTGAACCTTTCTCTTTTCATACCTGATCCATTAGCTCCCTTGTCTTCTGGAATAGGTTCAAAATTAGAAGGCTGCGGAGTTGAAAATTGGTTGTCGTAAACTTAAAAGTTCAAAATGTAGAAAAACAAAGAAAAATTATAGACATATGAAGAAAAAAAAAAGGGGGGGGGGGATAATAAGTAAAAAAGATAACAAACAACAGTTTAAAAAAAAAAATTGTGAAATTCTATTTAAAAAACCGGAAAAAAAAAGATATAATCTTTTCATCAGCCCACACGATTATATTCGCAAAACAGAGTGCTTTCTGATATTGTATCAATAAAGCCAAATCAAAATATATTAATACAATAGTGTGAGGAGCACTCAAAAATTTTTTGTATTAAAATTACAACAAATAAAATAGAACACAAAAAGTAAAAATAACATGTAAAAACAGAAAATAAAATAAAAGAAAAAGAAAAAACAGTATAAATNATTTTCAGAAAAAAATCACCTATTTTTCTCCTCGTCAAAATCACGTTAGGTTATTTGTTGAACGTCAATACACGTGTCGTGTTGTTTAATCGAACGAAACGTGATGCCAGGTTCGCAAACAAAAGTTTTCCGTCACGAGTCATTGAATTCTCAATCTTCTTCCAAACTAATAATAATGACGATTGCCATTTTTCACATACCATTCATTTTCGTCGAAAATGATGCAACTTGTACTAAATGGTCTTTAGGCGTTTTCCTCGACTAACAGACATGAATAAAAATTGTTTTTAATATGACGTTGAATTTTATTGTCTATTCTTTGTCGTACTTTCATATGATACGGAAAAAAAATTTACTTCAAAATTGGTAATTATGGAATCTTGTTTTTATTTTATTTTATTGATTACGAAATTTGGAGTCATTTGGGTTGGTTTGTTGAACTTAATTATAAATGTGAGCCACACTTACTACTTATTATGTTTTAATGCTCCAGTAGTCATATTGGTGGAATAATAAATCAGCGTTTTATTCCCCTGGTGTACTAAAATTGCTGCTCATGATATATATTTTTGACATCCTTAATTTAAAAAAAAAAAAAATTCATTTTCGATCCTTATTTATTTCGATCTTTATTTATAAATTCCTTATTTATTCATTATTGGGCTACGAGAGGAAATATATACGTTTGAGAGAAGCAGAATTGAATGTATAGTGCGCAAAATAAAAAACGGACTAGCATGAATAACTTTTGATGTAATGATAGGATCTTCACGTTCTAGGACTCGTTCTTAATGGTTTGAGAGGGTGACCTTAAATATTCGATTTAGTTGTGCAGACGATATTTTAAGTTGCGAAATCAGACTAAAAGCACTTTCCCTGAATAAACTTTTTTTACGAATTCAGATTACTACCCCCCAAATTATAAGGGGTAGTCACAATTCGAGAAATACGGTACCATTAGTTTAAGTTAAGTCCCATTAGAAGTCCAAAATTTAGATCCCTTAATGTTAATTTGACTTTTTGCGTATTTTGCCATACATCGAGAAACCTTTTAACCTTCACCTTTCCCCTTTTAGGTGAAACTAAATTTTTTTCCGCACAATTACAATATTTGTTATCCAAAAAATAATAATAGTAAGAATAATAAATTCCTGGTAAAAAATAACCTTTAGTAAATATTTATTATTTTATTTAATAATAGAAAACGTTTTGATTTTTAAGGTTTGATTTGTAACAAAACATTTTGATTTATAAGGTATGCAATTCTTTACATCAATTTAAAGAATGTAATTTTGCATGGCAAAATGCAAAATAGTGTGAAACCGGTCAAGTAGTTCTCGAGAAATCAAATTTTAAAAATACGACTTTTTTAAAATTCAATTTCTCAATAACTATTCGACCGATTGCGCTCAAAGTTTGTATTTTATTGTGTGAATTTACATTCTTTAAAATGATGTAAAAAAATGCATACCTTGCATTTCAAAATGTTTTCGAATATTATCAAATAAGATAATGAGAACAATAAATATTTACTAAAAGTTAGAAATCTAAATCCGTCGGAAAAACGTATGTTTATTCAGAGAAAATAAGTCTTTGTGTCTGATTTCGTTACTTAAAATATTGTCTGCACTAGTTAACATATCTGCCGTCAAGCTTTTACATTGAATCCTAGAACGTAAAGATCCGATCATTAGATCAATAGTTATTCTATCCAGATTTATTTACTTATTTTTATACATTGTACTACCATTCACNAAAAAAAAAAAAAAAAAAAAAAAAAAAAAAAAAAAAAAAAAAAAAAAAATGCTGAATTTTTATTTTGAATATTATCCATTATTTTTTAAATAATACCTTGTATATTCCCTAACCTTGAAATAAATGCATTTTCATTTGTTTCTTTATTTTTATCCTGTTTCGTACAAAAAGACTTAAACTCACTTTCTAACATTTGATACATGTGGGAAGAATACTTTCGGAAGAGTTTTTGTAATCGAAGATCTAAGAAAGGCAGCGTAGAGGAATGTAGGTAGGCAAAAAGGATTTTCCATTCCTCGAAAGGACCGAGTAAGCATCCCCTCTGCATTCCTCAGTTTCTGTCGCCATAGCAACCATGACCAGAAAATCGATGTTGGAGATGTAGAGGGGGGCGGGAAACCGTACAACGTACTGGCTTATATGCCTGATACCAAAGGCCACAGCGACCGCACTTAGTTACAAATTCCACGACTACCCCAACTACCAGCCTCCAATTTATGCAGTAGAACTTCATAAAAACTGAAGCCGAGCACGAAAGGGGGGTGGTGCAGTACAAAGCCTACCGCATTTTGTTTCGGAATGCTCTTTAATTAGTGGAGACAGTGTATTAAATTACAGATTATTAGACTGGGGACTTGAATCTCAATCAACGAATTACAGTCACTCAATCCCGCTTTCGGGTGCCGCCCCTGCATTTACGCACGAGGCGATGACCCGAGCTTTTATTACAAATTGGTGCAATTACCCGATAATTGGCATAAGGCAATTAATTTGCGGTTTATCGTATCGATACCGTTACTTTCAAATCGATCGCAACAAATGTTTGCGAGCTCCATTGTATTCCGTAAGTGCTTTGAGAATAAGGAAAATCGATTAAAGAGAAGGTAAATACCAATTTTGCATGAAAACTAGTATCCGTTCACTTTAACAACGTACTCAAATTTTATTGTTATTGCAGATTAAGTAAGTCGGAATTAACTTAATTGACTATTTCAGTTGCTTTCAGGATTGCACATATTAAAGTGGATAACAATGGGGCACACAAAAACAAATCAATTTGCCTTTTTCTGTAATTGTTTACTTAAATACTATAAAAGCATGATTTTTCATTTAAGAGGAAAATGCAGTTTCCTTATCGGTTTCCGCTTTGTTTTTTGTTTTTTATGTGTTCTGACTTTATCAGCTACAGTTGGTTTTAAGTTTTATCTTATTTTATGACTACCGATGCAGATAATAATTATTATCGGTAACTAGTATCGTATAATTACTATCAATGACTTAATTTTAATTTTGCAATACTAAATAGGAAAGATTATATTGGTGTATTATTTCAATCTGCTTTTTAGTCTTTTTTTCTCCCTATTATTCATTGTGTTTCATTATTTGTTATTTATTGTTTTTATTATCCATTGTGCTTTTCCTATTTTTACTTCTGGGATTTTAAGTTAAATTTTTGATTTTCGTTTTCTTAAAGTTTTTTTTTCCTTTTCTTTTCCTTTTTTTTGTACTTTGACTCAACTTTTGATGATACAGTAATATTCGGCAGCACTATACTTTTCATAAGCGGTGGAAAATAAGGTAGTCATTTTTTTGAATTAGGAAAAATGGAACTTGATAACATTTTGAACTTCCGTGAAATTTTCCTCAAAACTTTAAAGCAATAAAAAATTTTGATTCGAGATTTTGAAACAGCAACTTTACATTTGGTAGTTTTTAGATTTAAAAAAAAATAATTAAACTTCAGTACAGTTTAAACTGACGAAAACCGATTTGGATGATTCTTACATTGTAAATTGCACAAAAACAGAGATGTTCATCAAAATGTTTAAATACAGGAAAATATATACGATTTAACTGCCTTTCAAAAACTACTGATTGCAAAACTGAATTGGTATAATTTTTTTCAGAAAAATTAAAAATCTAAATTACCGCATGCTTTATTTATGAAGTTCTGTTTGGGTATACCGCCCTTGTATTTTACATTTAGCGAAGGATACTGCCAAATAAAGTAAATGTCCGCCATCAGTTAGTTTGTGAAAATTAAATAAAGAGAATTTAAAAGCATATTTAAAATTTAGGAGAAGCGGGGCCTCTTAATGGAGTCCATTCATTACATAAATTATTAATTAGTTAAGCTTCGATCAAGCCCTTTACCTATATTTTAAACTATATTTCAAAGCTCCTAAACCATGGATAGGCAACCCAGGGCACGACTGCTAGAATGTGGCATGGTGGCAAGTTTTCTCATAAGATTAATAAGAAATCGTAAGAATCGTCGCCGTTATTTTGGGTGTTCAACTTAACGTTCTTTGTTTTGTTGCGCAAAAATTATAAATCTTAGAAACTTGAAACTACAAAGGTGAGTAGAAAAATTTACAGGGAGTACAATAGAATTAAAAAAAAATTATAACCTTTGATAATTAGTTCGAGAGTTATTAAATGTTACGCATGTTGGAAAAAATTACCATACGGGCCTCAGGAATAAAACTACAGGGTTGACATTTGATATGGTGAAAGGGTTTTGTTTGTGTACTTAACATAGAGGTTTTCTTTTTATTACCACCTTGCCTTCGTGTATGTCTGTTCGGGTGGAATTTTGTAATCGATTTTAAACTAACTTCCCGACTAGCTAGAAACTTCAAATTTAGCACACAGTTCAGAATTGGATGACAATGCATGAAAATGAAGAGAAAGAAGACATACAAAGTAAAATAGAAATAAAGAAAACTTAATATTTTCGCGATTGTCTTTTGTTGTCGATTCGATTATTTCAAATTAGTGTCGCATGTCAGTTGAAAAGTTTTGCGTACAGTGAGTGAAAAAAATTGAGATTTTGGAAGTGAGTACAAAATAAAAATTCAAAATAAACATAATATTTTTAAAAACCACGTTTTTGTAGTGGAGAATAATAATTAAAAAACAAAAATTTGAAAAACGAAAAACGTGGGGCGCATGTACATAACAGTACATATGTACGTACATATACACATTTTCTTACTCATGCACATGCACAACCACATCCACATTCAGATATACATACATACATTCTCATGAGCACACATACACACATACATTCTCATGAGCACACATACACACTAATATAACATTACCGTTATGTATTTCATGCGCTCCACGTTTTTCGTTTTTCAAATTTTTGTTTTTCAATTATTATTCTCCACTGCAAAAACGTGGTTTTTAAAAATATTATGTTTATTTTGAATATTTTTCGAAATTTTAATTTGTTCAATAGTTATTTAAATGTTAAGTGCTTTTTTTTCGAATTTTTTATCTTTTTTTTTCTTTTCACGTTACGGTTTGCTTTGCTGCATTAATCTATAAGTTTTACAAACGTGAAATAAGGAAGTGCAAGGAGCAAGACGAAATAAAAAATATTAAGATTCAGCAATTTGTTGGGTCAATCTTTAGCCCACTGAAAGTTAATTTCGGGGTAAGAATTTGACGCACTGCAGGAGACATTTTTATTTCTGAAGATAACGCAAATTTTGTTTCTAAATTATAATTTGTTCGAAAATCATTGCTATTTTAATTTATTTTTCGTGATTTTATTTCAGTTTCTTTGTTTTAAATACTGATTATCCATTGTTGCAAAAAATTTATTTTTCCTTCACGAGATCCTTTTTTTCCGTTATTGAGAATTCGAGGTCTTTATTTTATGAACTCGCGCATAAGCCGAGTTAGCAAAAAAAAAAAAAAAAAAAAAAAAAAAAAAAAAAAAAAAATTATTACGTGTGCATTGTCATGCATTATTAGTGTATTTTATTATAGTAATTGCGTATTGCAAAGGAATGGATAAATTTTTATTTCATCGATCTGAAATGGTATTAGTTTCCTGTTCGTTAGGAAGAACAACACATTATAAATTTCTTGAGATATTTCGTTATTTGCAAAAGTAGTGTGGAAGAAAACACACTGCAGAATTAGACGTTAAATCTGTAATGATAATCACTGTATTGTATTTGTGCGTTACAAAGCATAAATTTTTATTTCATCGATCTGAAATGACATTCGTTAGGAAGAACACATTATAAACTTCCTGAGATATTTCGTTACTAGCAAAAGTAGTGTGGAAGAAAACACACTGCAGAATTAGACGTTAAATCTGTAATAATAATCACTGTATTGTATTTGCGCATTACAAAATTCATCGATCCGAAATGGCATTAGTTTCCTGTTCGTTAGAAAGAACAACACAGCATAAATTTCCTTAGATATTTCGTTACTTGCAAAAGTAGTGTGGAAGAAAACACACTGCAGAATTACACGTTAAATCTGTAATAATAATCACTGTATTGTATTTGCGTATTACAAGGGATAAATATTTATTTCATCGATCTGAAATGGCATTAGTTTCCTGTTCGTTAGGAAGAACAACACATTATAAATTTCCTGAGATATTTCGTTACTTGTGTGGAGTGACTACCACTACGAAAATTAAATATCAATTCACTAGTATATAAGACATGCTAACTTGATTCAATCACGAGGTACCTTTTGATAGATGAAGGTTGGCACTGTCGATAACTCAGCCCCCCCCCCACATTGGTGACCCGGATGTGCTATGATCACGCCTATCTTGACAGTAACACCCATTTCGATGGATGGAACAGTTGACTTGCTACTTGTGACTGCAACATTATCCACCTCCTCACGCTGTTGCTACTCCGTCTTCTCTCGATCATACACAACGTCAGCCTGCATACACTCGACTGCTAAATGCAACGCAGGAGCGACTACGACCGTGAAGTTAATACACCTCTCACATTCAGCACTCAAAGAAACCAGGTGACCTTAATCCAGCTCTCCTAGTCTTTAACAAGTACAGCAACTAGTGGTATCCATTCATCGAATTCTTTCCCTGATAAAATTCTGATGGGGGAGTATTGTGGCGTAACTACAACTACGAAAATTAAACATCAATTCACTGGTATATAAGACATGCTAACTTGATTCAATCACGAGGTACCTTTTGATAGATGAAGGTTGGCACTGTCGATAATTCCTCCCCCCACACTTGCAAAAGTAGTGTGAAACAAAACACACTGCAAAATTAGACGTTAAATCTGTAATAAAATAATCACTGTATTGTATTTGCGTTATACAAAGAATAAATTTTTATTTTATCTATCTGAAATAGCATTAGTTTCCTGTTCGTTAGGGGAAACAGCAAATCATAAATTTCCTCGAAGATATTTCGGAAAAATAGATTAATCTGCTCCTTTTTTTTGACGACATCGTCAGAAACAAGACCAAAAATTCGTCTCATTACTCAACTTCGACCCAGTTTTACGAGCTAGAGCAGCACTAATTGCGAACAAGCTCTTTTATCTTTCCCATGGGTCAGCCATTAGTTAGAAGAACCCCTATCTTGACATAAAAGTCAATAACTTCTCTTGGCTACGCGCACTTGGCGATTGACGCATTTATCGAACATTTGATATTGGTGTTGCCCTCTTCTTCTGGAAGGCTGAGTTAAGTTCACTGATATTGAGTGGAACTCAAAGATCGAGATAGTGTTTTATTACATTCCTCTTGTCCTTTGATAAAACTGAAGTAGACACTCTTAAAATTCTGCTCTATTTTATACTTTTTTGTTTATCTGGTAGGTATTTCAATCCAATAAGATGATAGTTCTTTAAAAGAATTCAGATTAAGGAGCAATTTGTTATCACAGATGGGAAAGCCTTTGTAGGATATAATTATAATAAGTGTTTGGTAAAATTTTAATACAACTAAAATAATTAAATCAACGTTTTCTCATGTTATTTCCCCATTTTAAATGAAATGCTTAAAAAATGATTTAATATGAAACCCTTCATGCAACGCATAGTAATGAAACTAGAGATTTCTTTAGGCAACTATAGTAATTGTATTACCTGAGCAAAAAAATTTAATTCACTTCAAAAGTATACAAATAGTAAATAACAGTAGACATGTTTGAAGTACTTCAAAAATAGGGGCCCATTTTCGAGACTTGCCAGACGCTGTAACAAATCAAGCTACATTAAAGAAACAGTTCTTTTTTTTATTTTATAAAAACGCATTTGACAACCACACATGATCTAAATGGCCGGGATAGCCTGGTCGGTAGGGCGCTGGGCCCATGTCCGAGAGTTCGTGGGTTCGAACCCCGCCGGCCGAAGATTCCCCGTGTAGTAAAGTGACTGATGCACGTTAAATCTGTNAAGAATCGCAGTAGCTGCCGGAGAAATTCGAGATTTGCCTGGAGTATTGCAGAATGTTCGGATGTCCATGCACCGGAGATGTGAGGTGTGCATTGTAGCCGGTGGCAGAAACTTCTAACACTTACTTTGACCCATGTGCCTTACGCTTTTTTCAATGTATTATTAAAACGATTTTTTACTTACGGTCTCTTTTCTTTATGGTGCTTCTGTGTACGTCACCGCTTCAGGAAAGCATTTCCGACCCCACATTGCTATATGATTTGGAGTTGTCAGGATGCCCTTTACCCCTCTTAGAAGTTCTGAAACGCTTAACTGAGACACCCTGTATTTGAGGGTGCCCCTTGATTCTCGCCAAGTTGTGATCGCGGTTGATCGCCAAGCTGGGCGATGTTGAAACCCAATCGTGATTCCGATTGGTTTAGATTTTAGCGTTATTTTAAATGTTCAACACTATATGTAATTTCAGAGGTCCGTTAGTTCTACGTTGGATACCGGCTGGTAAGGTTACTTTTGAATCTGGTCAATAAGATCGAAGGTATGTGGGCAGTCATAAAAAGGGATTTAAGAAAAAAAAAAATTTCACCTCTTGTCCGGTATTACAAACGCCATTTTCGATTCGTATTTCGTCGAATTTATGTGGCGATGGAGGTACACAGATTCTATTCATGATAAATTTAGACAGTATCTAACTGTTATTGGATAATTCCGTGCAGCTAAATCTGAGAATATTCAAGCTTAATGAAGAAGTGAGTTGTTTTTCCCTTTTCCTTCTGCGCCTACTCCATTAATTTTTGCTTCAAATCAAAATCCGTTTTATTGGGTTTATTAATTTTGCTTATATTGGGTTCATTGCAAGTTTTGGCCGATGTTTTGTTGAAATTTCCCAATGATTTATTGAAATATCATTATGTTTTGGCCGCCATTCCCGTTACCACGGTGTTCCACGCAAACAGGAATAGTGCCAAACTTAAGTCGCCAATTTCGCCAAGGTGCACCCTCAAGTATATTTTCCCCCTAAACTTGCCAGACGCTGTAACAAATCAAGCTACATTAAAGAAAGAGTTCTTTTTTTATAAAAAAACACATTGATTTCACAACCTCACATAAACTAAACAAGATTTACTTAAAATTCCCGTAACAGGTTAGTAATAATCTTGCAAAATAAATGAAAAAACCCGTAACTGTTTAGTGTGAACTTTAAATTCAAAATAAAAACTATTCTCATCAAAAATCAATAACTCTCTGCTGTTCCATAAATTGTCTCGTGCTTTTAATTCATCTCATTATATTTTTTTTTATTCATGCTTTTGTTGGCCAGATATTTTTTAGATATTTTTAGACTTTATAACACCTTTCCCCTTGGAAGAACTTTTTCCAGAGAAAACAAAGGAAAAGTTATTTATGATTTTATTTGTGGAAATACTTCTTTAAACTTTAGATTGAAACCAATGCATTATGTTGCAATTAAAACTTTTCACTTTTAAAACTAAATAATCAAATTAAATGCAACATGCAATTTTTACATTAGAAGGGATATACAATATTTAACTTTAAAACTTGAAATTACTAAATTATATTTAGACTCTCAAAATAGTACTAGTAAACAATTCACTTGTAACTCAATTTAGATATCAAACTAAAGTATTGAAAACAATAATAGAATGTGAATAAATACTATAATTTAACTTCACATAAAATAAATACGGAGAAATACAACTATTTACACAGGTACAACAATATCTAAAGACTGAAGCTGACTAGATTTCTTTTATCAGAATACTCATTTTTATCTTGATGTCGCTAGTTTTAAAACCAAACAAAATGTTTCACACTTTTAAACTTCACTTAATAATGACCCAAACACAAGCTTATTAATATTTATATACATTACTCCAAAAAAAAAATCATAATTTAAGAACACTGACACTTTTCTCTACAATCAAACTCGTTTAACACCTATGTTTCATTTGTAAGTATAATATAGCATGTGAAGGTATTGTTTTAAACCTTTCCTCTATGTTTATATGCCTTGTATGTGTTTGCCTTGTTTGTGTTGCTAATAACAGAATAAAAAAAATCTGAAGATGTTATTCTTTAAAGATAAAACTACACCGAATGCTGCCCAATATACTGAGCTCTGATTAGCCGAGGATGATGCAGTTGGGAAAAACAGTTCTCTAAAGAGTATAAATAACTCTTACTTTGTTTAAAAGTTTAAGTATAGAATATGAAATACATTCCTCTAACTTTTTTTTAAAATATTCTTTTCTTAACCTTATGACATGAAATCACCTCTACTTTTATGGCCCCATTTAAGAGCTTAGGAGTTATTTATTTATGCTTTTCTGATCTGCGAGTTGTAGTTTTGAACCACTTTGAATATGCGGCTGTTACTATATAAAGCTTCCTAATTCAATTTGGTTTTAGGTATGCACCCATTTCCCTAGTAAAGCATCCAGTTATGGATCCAGAGGTCCTTGGTTCGATCCTCATCTAGGCTTTCCCACAAATGAATTGAAAAGGACGATTCTGGATATTTTCTTCCTTTTACATATTTAAAAAATTAATATAAAAAATATACTCCTGCCCTAAGAAACGAATAACAATGCCACTCCTCTTCTATGTAGTATAAGAAGTACACAGAAATGTACTCAAAAAGATTTAAACAATCTTTCCCTCCTTTTTTAATGTTTTATTCTAAAATATACCTTACATTATTCTACTATATTCTATGTAGTATAAGTACACAGAAATGTACTTAAAAAGATTTAAAGAATCTTTCCCCCTTTTATAATGTTTTTATTCCAAAATGTACCTTACATTATTCTACTATATTCTATGCAGTATAAGAAGTACACAGAAATGTATTCAAAAAGATTTAAAGAATCTTTCCCCTTTTTTTTATTGTTTTTATTCTAAAATGTACCTTACATTATTCTACTATATGAATATTCCTTAAAACATATAGTAGTGTTTGATAATGGTCTAGGATGTAAACATATTGGGAATGCGAGATAATAAAATAAGCTTTTATAAAGTTTTTTATTCGAAAATATACCTTACATTAGTCTACTATATGAATATTCCTTAAAATATATAGCAATGTTTGATAATGGTCCAGGATGTAAACATATTGGGAATGCGAGATAATAAAATAAGCTTTTATAAAGTTTTTTATTCTAAAATATACCTTACATTATTCTACTATATGAATATTCTTTAAAACATATAGTAGTGTTTGATAATGGTCTAGGATGTAAACATATTGGGAATGCGAGATAATAAAATAAAACGTCTTTTCCTTACATCGAAACTCATAAAATACATTTGAATCAAAAAATTTTTTTATTCTTCTCTTTCTTAGACGGGACTTCAAATAAAAGTTTTCTTGTTTAAGTGTGTGCGAACATTTCAAATATGTTCGAAACATTTTAGTACTTTGCCAGAGTGGGCGATGGAAAATTCTTCGCAACAGAAAAGAACTCGCTGTGTCTCATGCAAAACAAAAACATAACGGCTGAGGGGAGGGCAGAAAGCAATTTTAAAGGAACTATTTTCTTCTATTTCCTTCCATTTTCTCAGCCCCTGCCCTCCAACTTACTCAAATCTTCTACTATCTCGTTTCGAGATATCCACTTGCTCTAAAAGAAGAGCAAAGAAATAAATCGGATTCGTATGGGCTAAAGAAGAAGATGAAAAAATTTACAATTCGAAATAGAATTTTTCAGCTCTCGTATCCGAGGTATACGCCAAGATTTTCTAGAGTCTGACGGCATAAAAAACACTAAGGGTGGGAAAATAGAATAAGAAAAAAGGAATATTCAGTAGTACTGGCTTATTTTTAAAACAGTTATTGTTTTCTTTTTAGAATAAAAAAAAGTACTTACTCTGCTTTCTTTTTATGCTGATTATAAATAAACATTTGTTTCAAGCATTGCAAATGGTGAACTAATTAAAGGGCTTGGGAGAATATAGTAATTAGTCACACTTTTCATAGAGGGTAAATATTTACATTAAACTATTATTTAGTATTGTTTCCGGAATTTCTACTAGATAACAAAATCTACAGAGACATATTAGTTTATTTTATTTTATTACCGACGTTGAACAGTCGACGCAGTTTTGAGTTTACGACTATCAATGTAGAACGCCGTAGCCTAGTAATTTTGAGCACAACCCCAAAGACAAGCGAGCTACTGGACCATGCATTGGAACAAACTAGCCTTCGGGGAGGACTTATTGATGAAACTAATCCGCATTTGTGTTAGATTGGGTGTAAAACCACGAAAACCTCCCATGGTTAACTCGACGGTAGAGGAATTCTAACGCAGGATCTGTCTACCACTGAGGATAGTTTACGTCAGCACTGTGGGTGGTGCGAGTCTGGAACAAAATTCGTATCAACCAGCCGCCTCTGGAGTTTGAACCTGGGTCACCTCATTGGGAGGTGAACACTCATCCCCTGAGCCACCGCGGCTCAGAGACATCTTATTGCTTTAATGGTTAGTGATATCTGAGGCGTTTTTCATCAAAAATATTCTCGTGAACATTTTAAAACGTGGCTCGCATCATTATATATTTATTGCTCCAGCTTATCTAATAGATAAAAGTTAGTTTGAATATGTTTGGTATCGTCTATTTTCGACAAGAAATTATTTAAATAGCAATAAAGAGATTTTGAATATCCTTACAGTTTACAGTAAATCTAACACTATTTGAGCTCGATAGCACATGCACAAAAATTTCCCCAACAAATCGCGAACTGGATATGTCATAGAAATAAGGTTAACTTTACACAAAACTTATATAATATGTCTAATGACATTTAGTGCACATGGTGCTCCGTAATGAACAGTGTGAAAAACAGAAACATAATTGCAAAAGTAAAGCATCGGCAAAGCGGCGATGTAGTGCAAGTCACTAGGCTACAGAATATATATAATATGTATAGAATATGTTCTATGTTTATTCTTTGACTTGGGACTTTTTTTGTAACAGTATTTTGGTCTTAAATATGAAGCATGTATGAATAAGTAGCTGAAATAAAGTGATTTAAAAGGATTTTTGCTTATTGCCCTTGTATATTGCGCATAGTTTGTTCCACTTTCCGATGTGATTTTTATTCTTTTGCATGCCAGCTGCTTTCCTCTTTCATATTCGCGCACAGTTCTATAAATACCTCCGTACCCTTAAATTCGCAGTCAAATAAAAAGGTATACAGACATCGAGTAACAAATTCATATTAAATCAAGGGAAAAAAACATGATTTCGAAATCTGAGAAATCACTATTGGGGAAGACTGGGGAACAAAACGTCAAAATTGTTTGATTGTCGGTTGAAATTGATTCTAATAATCGCCTTTCAGCATCACTCAATTTCTTGCTGCAATCAAATTGGTTTTGATGATTTGTATAGCCTCTCTCCCCGATGATTCTTTGGATTTTGATAGAGCTTTTCGATTTTCCACGATTCAACAACAATTATCAATTTGCAACCCTCAAAGCTTGTCTCTTTCTTAATGGTAATTATTATTGTACTCTACTTCATTTATCTCTTCATACTTCATTTATTTCTTCATACTTCATACTCTACTTCATCAAGTATTAAGTACTCTACTTCATTTCACTCACAGTCTACTTCATTTTCATATGGAACGTATATTGAACAGCAATTTACGACACAGTTAAACAGAAAAAAAATTACTACAATTTGTACAGTTAAATACTTGATTGTGAAATTAAAATTAACATTTCCAGTTTTTGAAAATTGTGCAATTCGTCCTACCCTTCAATCGACATAATTTAAAAGATGGTACTATTACATTGCCTTTATTGAATAATAATATATTGCTATTATAACAAACATGTTCATGATTTTTCTGAACATTTGCATTGAAATTTTGATTTTTTTTCTAATGAACGTTACCTTTCTTTTTCAAATATTAAGTAAAAGATTTTTTGAATTCGCACTCTTGTGTAAAGTAAACTAAGGCGTAGCTGAAACTTTTTTTTAAATATTTGTTAATAGAATGTAGATGGCTTACTTAAGTAAGCAGATAATAAGATAAACACGTAAAGTTATCTTTCTACATTGCATAACGTGTAATTTATTTCACATTTATCTCCATTCCTTTTGTTTTATTTTATCTTAACAGTTATTTTAAATCAGTGGAGTCACTGATAAAATAACAACTTTAGAAAATACAACAGCTGTAGAAAATTTTCAAGACCATGAATTAATTCATGTGAAAAAAACAACATATTTCCTTCATGAAAATCAGCTTATTAGAAAACATATTATTAACATCGAAAGCATAACTTAAAAACTTCAATTGAAATCTATTAATTGTTGTAAAATATGACAATAACATCAAATTTAATAAACGATTAATCGTGATTCTATAATAGAAGGTATATTTTTTACACAAGGTTTATTTTTACAGAACTATTTTTACATTTTTTGGTATTATTTTTGAACATTTTTAATATTTAGAATGCGTGTGGTAGTCCATATTTCTAACAATTCCCAATATTTACAAATTTTGTTCTTCGCATCCAATAGCTTAGCATCAATTCGATTTAGAATGAACTATGGGGAAAATGAAGTATTTGACGCAAGTTCTTTTTTGCGAAAATCTATAAATTTAGATTTCTTTACTGATATTGAGTTCCATTGGATTGAATGAAGAATATAGTTTATATATTATATAAATGTAATAATATGTGCAGAAAAGTTGATAGCGACTATACGAAGTATGTTAAGTAACAGTCGACCCGCATATTAAAAACTAGCCACCTTCGGCAGTCAGATTTTCCACGTTTTTGAACTCATTGCTTCGCTGTTCCATATCAACCCAGCTGTCTACGGAAGCATTGCTTTGAACACTTAGTCTTCCCTCATGGATTCCTTCGCTTTTCGTCTCTCTACTTCTCATGGAATGTTTGGTTCAACTAGTCAGTCAAATTTACTTTTTGAAAAATGTAGAAGAAAATCTTAGTAAGCCTACTCTGCTGAAAACTAACTTTTTAAAAACTTATAAGTACCAACAATTATTTCATAAATGAAATGACAGAAAGAAAATTCCATGTTTTATTACTCATATTCAGTGAAAGTACGGCTGCCCATGAAATATCCATCCAGGTATAAATTCAGCGTAATCTTACTCAGTGCAACAATGCATGAAAGTAGAACTTTGTATATGCAACGGCTCTGAATAAATTAAGTTTCGCCATTTTCGTTAAAACTCTAAAAACTGTACACAATTATTTATCTCTACAGAAGCGTAAGAATACCATTAAATTAAGCAAAGTAAACACCAGAGAAATTTCTTGAATTTTGTCTATGAAGAGCGACTGATAAGAAGGCGGATATAAGAGACTGTTAAAAGAGATATTCCTTCAAATCTGATAACATGTCTAAATTTTAAACAAGAATCTGTAATTACAGGTCTGAGCGATTGGCTTACTTCTATCCCTCCCCCCCTCTCTTATGAATGATGAATGCTTTATGAAAACATGAGATAAGAAGTAAACATATAAAGTCCAAGAGGATTAGATAACCAAGTGTAAAACTTAATTTCATGAAGTGTGTAATTTAAAGAGACTTTATCTGAGAACAAACTGCGTTTTTTGATTTTTTTTTAACCAAATGTAATCTCACATTACCACTTAATATTTATCTTTGCTAGAAAATATGATAAGGAGTACAACAAAATTAATTGCGAGTCTGAAATATTGTCATAGTCAAAACATATCCGTGTAATAAGAATTTTATTAAAGACAAAAGGACTATCAGCGTAGTATTTTTTTAACACCTCTACACACTAAAACACTTAGCAGAATTAGGACATCGTAAACCTGAATTTAAGCAACTTAAATACAGTCGTAGTTTCATTCACTGTCAATTAATATTTTTAAACTAATTTTTATGTTTTTAATACAGGGTTATTCATAATTCCCTCCCGGGTTTCGAAGCGTTATAGTAAAAAAACGAAGACGAAAATGGCAAAAAAGAGCATATGAAATTATTCCGAAAGTATTCAAGTTTTAATTTAAGCAGTTGCCGGTAGATGGCAGTAACATGTACCACTGAAGCCAGTTGTAGTAAAGAAAAATGGCGTTTACAGGCGGAGGGAATTGTGAATAACTCTGTATGTTATACGGGCATGCTAAATTTATTAATAATTTATTTTACATCGTTTGAAAATAAATTTGCTTATTACTATTTCATACTAGTGTTTCCTAAATTATGATGCGCTTAACCCTGTGGATACGTGCATAAAAAATATAAATATTTCAGCATTTTGACATAGCATGACGCATGTTCGCGTTTGTCTGTTCTGTAAGCTCTCTTTAGAGAACTGCAAGCTCTGTAGAGAGCCGAGAATATTCTGTATGAAATAATCGGATGGAAAGGAACTAAATCTCTCTCTCAATTGTGATCTTTCTATACAATCCCGCCTCTCTGCAAAACTCGAGTAGATAATACGGATTTAACTTGATAGGGATTTAACTTGAAAGTACGTGAATTTCTCTACAGCTTATGACATTTGAAAAGGATAGTATGTATTAGATATTAGTGAAAATAACTGGATTTTAAATCCACTATGGGTATCAATTTCTGCAAAATAAGTTAACGAAATTATTATTGAATTTTAGTTAACTGCGAAAACAAGGGTAATTTTAGAGCTGAAAATTACAAAAATAGTTGATATAAAGATTACTATAGTTTGTCTAAAGTAAGAACACCAATAGCCATTCGTCTGGACCCGTGGCGGTGACTATGGTAACGAGGTATAGCTATTTCAAGTAGAATGTGGGGTCATTGTTTAGGACAGGTTTTGGTTCCCGTCTGCGAAAGAAAGGGAATCTTTCTTGAAGAGTCTACTGTGTTAGGCCTAAAGTGAAGAGAAGCTACCCTCCCTGAAATGGCTACTCTTGTTTCCATAACAACAGACGTGCTCAGACTTTGTGACGGGGGGAGTTCTTACCATAAACAAACTATAACAGCCCGCGTATTGTGCTTTCAATCACTTAAATAGAATTGTTCCAGCGTTTTCTTTTTGCTTTCTTCCTTTTTTTACCTTTTGTTTCTTTTATTTTAATTCATTTGAATCTTTTAAGTTATGATTTATAGTTATATATTTCGACATTTTTCGCTTCTTTAGTTAGCAACATGGACTATAATACTTACTCTGTCATCAATACGATGCTTTTCTAAAAGTTTCTCCTGCTCTCTGATGTAAAATTGAAAGGAAACTGCATGTTGATATAGTAGAATTGATTATTAGGCACTCTACTGTCATAATTTAGTGTCTCCGACATATTTTTGCTTATTTTTGTACGATTATACCTTGAAGGTTTATAGTTAAGCACGGAGACAGGAAGTACTTTTCTGAGTGTGATTAGTTTTAAAGTTTTGCTTTATTTAAATCGAAATTATTAAATAATGATAGGATTACGTGAATTGGGTTTCGAAATTGTTTAATCTTCTATGCAGAAACAACATTTTCTTATCAATTCCAAATCTTTTATCTCAGATTTTAATTCTATTATACTTAAAATATGTTTCGGTCATATTTTTAGTTGCCCCTTTTTATTTCATTTTGTTATATAATAAATTCTTTAGAAACAGAGAAAAGGAAAAAAAGAAAAAATACATTAATAACGCTTGATGGAATTTATTTCTTAGTTTAGAAGGAGTAATGGTGCTTGTTGTTCCTCGCAATAAATATGCACTTTAATAAGAAAAAAAAAGGTGGGTAATTGAAATATATAAGATAAATAGTAATTAACTTCACAATGATTTCTTTTGTCTTTACTAACACACGGCATCTTTAAGGAATTAACATCTAAGCATTTCATAGAATTAAAATGAAACAAACAACCAAATGATGACAAAGAATTAAAAATAATTGAATTAAAATTAATTAAATTAAAAATAAATAAATTAAAGATAAATAAATTAAAAATAAATAAATTAAAAAAATAATTAAAAAAATAATTTAAAGATAATTAAATAAAAATAACTCAATAAAAAATAATAAAAGAAAATGAAAAACTCACTAGTTTAAGCAGTAGTTAATTTTTTTTTCTCCGTAGAGTGGCGCTAAACTGTTAGGCCAATGTTGCCATTTTGCCGCAAATTGGGGGGAAAAAAAAGAAGCTCGTAGTCCTTTTACATGCTCTAAAATTAGAGTAAAAACTCTTTATATATTTCTGTGAGCCGGGTTCGAATCCCATCTACGGCCGGTCTACACGAATTCCGCACTCGGCTCGCACGGACCACAGTGCTGACGTAAAATATCCTCAGTAGTAGACGGATCATGGGTTAGAGTCCCATTGCCACCAGGCTAACCGTGAATGGTTCTCGTTGTTTTCCTCTCCATGTAACGCTAATGCCGTTTTGTTCCATAATAAATAAAAGAAGTCCTACACATAGGGAAATTTCTCCCAATACTTGAGTTCCCTTGTCTTCTGGATTGAGTTCAAAATTACAAGGCTACGGAATTGAACATTAGTAATCGTAAACCCAAAATTATGTTGGCTGTTCAACAACGTTTATAAAATAAAACATATTTCTCTGTGGTTAGCAGTAACAAATATGCAACAATTGAAACAATTAAAAATGAGAAAATAATCAAAAATAAGAAAATAATTAAAAATAAGAAAATAATTAAAAATAAGAAAATAATTCACAATTCATAAATGATACTATTTTCAAAATAATTCATATTATTTTCAATACTGATCAATTGCACTGACTCAATTTCAATATTTATCAGCTTTGTCTTAATTCTTCTTGTTTTCTCTACTTATTTTTTTCTTAAATTTTTTTCTCGCATATTTTCATGCAATAAATTCCTATTTGAATAAAAAGAAGGAAGAAGATAAGCCTATTCTTAGTTTTATTACTCTATTCCCTCCAGGATAAGCAATAAAATTTTCAGCACACAAGCTGAGATTCAGCTTTTCGCCGCATTGTTACAACTAGTTAAAACCCAAACTTGGTGTGGGGTACCGTATAAAGGCAACAGCTGCTAAATCCTACCTAAATCTCACCCGCCTAGCGTGACGTCATTATTCATCTATTTATCTTATTGGCCTACAGTTCCAGGTGTTTCGTGCTCGTTATTCTCTGAAGAGATCTCGTTAAAAAGGTTGTGAAAGTTTAATGAGTTAAATTATTAAGATTATGGAAAGGTATAATGGCCCACTATTTTATTCATTTGTCTTTCAGCATTTTATCGGTGAAATTATGTTGTTTGATTATTAATTTATACAAAGGTTGTTGTCACAGTTGGAGTTACAATAAAGGAAATAGGGAAAAAATTATCATAAGTTTTTATTTATTTTTGTTTTTTGCTGAAGAGACAATAATTTATTACATAACTAAGTCACTGCGCTTTACTTTTTTTTCTTCGTATTAATTTAATAAATGTTTAGTAAACAGCTTAAAAAATAACTAAAGTAATAATTATGTAGTCTATTAAAAGACAACTTAAACTTAATTGCGAATGAATTTTATCTTTTGCTTTCAAGACCATAAGAAAACAGTCAAATTGAATTATTACTCAAACTCAATTTACTGAGTTCTGCTGAATACAAAACATTTTGGGGTTCCTCAGTAACGGTATAGAGGGGAAAAATTTGTAATATGTTTTTAAAAAAAAGAAAACTTGATTTGGAACATTACTTTTTGCCATAATCAGAAAATCGAAAGAAAAATTAGCAGCCCTTTAGTTTCGAAAACTAAGAAAATGCTTTGTTTTTAAATCTATACATTTATTATTTTATTCACATTTCTAGACCAACAACAGATGATTAAAGATATGCATGAAATAATATACTACAAATGATAACACTGAATTCGGCAGAAGTATTGAAAAAAAAAAATTATCCTTGAAGTTTCCCGAATTGTAAAGTTCATCAAAGTCAAAAGTCTAAAAATGGTTTTTGTTAGTCACTATGCTTTGTTTTTAAATATATGAATGCTTTGTTTTTAAATCTATGCATTTATTATTTTTTTCACATTTCCAGACCTACTACTGATGGTTAAAAATATATATGAAATAATATACTACAAATGATAAGACTGAATTCGGCAGAAGTATTGAAAAAAAATTAAAATTCTCCTTAAAGTTTCCCGAATCATGAAGTTCATCTAAGTCAAAAGTCTAAAAATAGTTTTTGTTAATCACTATTTCTGAAAGTCCTTAGCATTGATTAAGTGTGCTCTCGTAGGATATGCAAGGAAATTTGATAAATTTCCATTTTAATTTGGATGGAGGTAATAAATTACACATTAAAAAAAGAAAGTATTGGCTTACATCTTGAAAAGAACGAAGTGGGGAAAAAAATTCTATTTTTTATTAATATATTCTAAGAGTTTTCCTTTTCTACCCCGAAGCCAGTTTGAAATTATATCCGGTTCAAAAAAAAAAAATTCCTTCCCCTTATTGCATATTGAATTTGATATGCCGTATCTCTAGTAAATATGGTAAAATGACTTTTTCATCGCGAGGAGATGAGAAAATTTTTGTTGAAGAAAGATTGATATTTTAAATTGGATTTTTCACATCATTGAGCCATTCTTGTATAACGTGGACGTGTAATTCAGTATGAAATTTATTTATTTTTGTTCCCTATCTACCGATAACAATGGATTAAAATCTTATTTGACAGAAAATTGAAAATAGATGGTAATAATAGCATATTTGAATTCTATGTTTAATTATTTTCTGGTAATATTCTTTTATGTTGGAAAAGTTTATTTATTAAATGTTTACTTTTGGTTTTTTTATTATTATTATTATCACAAACATGTTTATAGATGTATATTTTTAAACAAACATTTGCGATAGTTTTGTTGACAAAATTCTTATTTCTGCAGCGGTTTTATTTTATATACGCGGCTTGGACATAATAAGCTGAATATTCAACTTCTGATCTGAGAAGAAAAAAAAGGAGAAATAAAAAAAAACGATTTTTTTTAAAACTAAAAATAATCTTTAAACGTGTATTTTTAAAGTAAATCAGATTTTTAAATAAATTAAATGAAATTTTTCGAAAGTAATTATTAAGAACATCTAAGATCTTGCATTTATTTTAACTTTTTTACATACATTGAACAACATCGAAACCTGCCTTATCCTAGATATCGGTTTCATTCCTATCTTTTTAATGTAATTCTAAACCTTTTTTTTTTGTTGATAATTATTTTTCAGATGGCTTTGTTTAAAACAATAATTTTACTAAAAAAGGCTTGGAAAGCTACCAACGTTATCTTGAGGCAGTAAACATTGTTTACATTGGGAAAAAAAACAACAAAAAAAACTCCAAGCAAGCCATGGTTCTCTACATTCAAGTTAACTGTTACCGTTAATATGCAGAAATAATTTATTCTAAAAAATTACTTAGGTATTTGGAATGTTTCCTTATGCGATACTTTAAAGTGCCGAAAATTGTTTTATTCCTTATAATACCTAAATAATTTGCACGTTATCTTCAAAGCACTATTAAAATGAAACTACTCTCATTGCTGGCAAAGCAACAACACATTTCAGCACGCTTAAATTAATGTAATGTTATTAATTTTTCGATATTTAAAAAATAAGTAGATACAAACATGCAATCAACAAATTAATTGATAAAATCGAGCATCGATAGCTAAAGAAAAAATCAAATGATTTAAAGCATTAATGCAATCAAAGAAATTATCATTTTGTTATTTCTTTTTCTATCGCTGAAGAGCTAAGTTAATGCAATCCTGAAACAATCAACATATTAGAATAGATGATAGAATTTTTCGAAAAACTTTAGAGACAGATTTGTGAATTTTAACGATATAAAAACTGTTAATGTGGACATAAATTAGATAAAATGAAGGAAAAAAAATTATTAATTTCACACTTTGGCTGATCATCTCAAGCAAAAAAGAAGATTAGCTAGCGGTAACCGTTACCACTACTGATAAGAAATAATGAATTGGTGTTTGTATTTTAATGACCGTTGTTGGGAAGTTTTGGTGATTTTTTTTCGCATTAGAAATGATAATAGGTGATGAGATTAATGTTCACAAGTGTTCCATAGCATGCTAATATGTAAGTCTAGGTTTTCGCATACCAGTTTGCATATTTGTTTACCAGTTGCAACACTCAGAAGACGACTTGTTTCAGGAGATTCATTTTTTATTTTGCCCTAGCGATTTGAGTTCATTATGGTGTGGCATGCGACATTTGTGTATAAAGAAAAGTTAAAAATATCAGACTAATTGATCAGACACTAGCTTATGTTAAGTAAAAAAGTATGGAATTTTGCAATCAATTGCGGCATTTTTTTTTTGTATTTTTTTTAAATAAAAGCAGACGTTGAATATGCTGTAGATGGGCTTCAAATGAAGATATTTATAAATCTAATTTAAGTGATTTCACGAGATGCGATGACAAAATGTGCTCTTTTGCGGACCCAAGATTTTGAAAGAGCTAGAAAATAATTATGAATATTGAATAATTAGTTTGTAAATAGTATTAAAAACGCACTTACTTTTCATGCATATTGAATGAATAGATGATACATATAGTACTTGATAAATGCTTAAAATGTGTGTAACCAAACCTATCTATATCAATACAATTCTAGTTACTTTAATTAAACTCCATTCTTTTTCAAAATTGAGATTCTTGCAATTTTAAGTCAAGCTGACGTAGATGCATAGTAAGGATGTAAAAAATTCATATTATCCTATTTGGTATAGTCTATTTTGTGCAGTGAAATCTCAATTCAGTTTGAAAACATGCCATATCCTAGAGATGAAAAAAGAACCTCAAAGTGGCACCACAACTAATTAAGGAAGCATATTTTGGAAAAGTTGCCGTAAACCACAAGAAAATTGCAAACATCAAAAAAGTTTTTACTCTATAAACCGATTTTTGTGTTTCTGTGAAGAAATTTGTAAGAGGCACAGAAAAGATAGTCTCAATGCAAAAAAATTCTACACATATACTCATGAATATGTAGTCTAAGACTTAAATAAAGTCTTTATTTGATTTCTAAATGACAAATTATTGATATTTTTGTTAAAAAATAATGCATTAGCATTCGTTTTAAGGGTTTGTTCGAAAAAACGGTCATCTCCATGTTCTAATTATTTTTTAAATTAAAAAATTTAGTGATGCTAGCTAAGAATTTCAATAGAAGATTTTGAAACCAGTAATATCTTAACGTTAAATCGAAAATAAAAAAATACTACATATCAAGCTGCTACTTAACTATTCATTTTTTTGCTTCTCATTTAAAATTAGTTTTGTTGGATATAACTGGTTTTCAAACTCATTCAATTATTGCTATAGGCAGGTTTCACTGCGTCGCAAAAATGATTCTGTGTAAAAGGGTGCGATGAGTAAAATGTCCAAAATTTAATAACAATCAAATTTGATAAACGTAAAAATCAAAACAATTAAATATGATGGTGGGATATTTATTAAACATTATTAAGCTTCGCAATAAGCCTTTCGTACCGATCCATTGCCTGCTATACAAGTGATACATATTTATAATTAATAAAATTAACAACAGCGCCATCTGTTAGTGAGGCAGACAATTTTAATGCACTCTGTAAAGAATATATCTAATGAAGGAACATACAAAGTGAACGGGGCTGTTAACATTTGAACGTTTATGTTTAGCTCAAAAATAAGGTGATTTCCGAAACAAAGAAAGAGGTTAAACCGATGTTGTTGTTGTTGTTTCTAATGTCACTTGCCACACGGGCAAGCCTGCTTGGTGAAACCGAGCAAATTTAAGGCAGAGTGTGCGTTTCTTATTTTTCAGTGGCGCCATCTATGGCCAAGATTTCGACTTTTGCCACACCATACGTCGCACCCGTTTATAGCGCGGACCCATTCATACATTCATCCACAGATCGTAATTTTTACCTGAATCAGAGAACAATCGATCTACAATCCAGTGCCCCCAGAGGTATTGATTTGTTATGGGAATATGGAGGACTTTTGCGAATCAACAAATTTAACGTGCATCAGTTACTTTACTACTAGGAGAGTCTTCGGCCGGCGGGGTTCGAACCCACGACATTTCCAGTTGGGCCAGCGTCCTACCCATCAGGCTATCCCGGCCCTGATTAAACCGATTCTATTGCGTAACAAGTTCTGGTTCAAAGGTTTAGAAAGGGTTTTCGCACGCTTCAGAACCGGTTTGCGTTTCGATTCAGCACCACTTTACACTTTGGTTTCATGATTGGTTAAATGTTAACTTATCTACATCACAAAATGAAAAGTTGACTAGTTGTCCATTACTGTGAAGCCTTATAGCGAATGGTTGAATTAAAGACCCAGTGTCCAATGCATCGAAAACATCTATATATATATTTCTCTTACACGGCGATAAAAAAAGCCTTATTACAACTCCCTGAATGGCAACGCTAGAAAATCAGTCAATGACTGCCGCTAAAAATGTCACATGCCAAATCAAAATTAGGTGGCTCAACATATAGCGCTTCTAAAAACGGAAACTGAAATAACCAGAGGGTAAAATATTATGTGCTTAAGCGCATCGTATTTTTTGTTAAATAATTTATTTATCATATATCAGTTTATAGATGGTAACGAGAAGAGTTTTGTGGTTGCTATGGTGACTAATTAGAATGTAAATTGCTTTTGTAAATTGTTGTTGAGTGAGTGTGAGGTTTGTTTTTTGGAACTGCGATGCTGTAATTTTATTGCTTATTTAATAAATCTTCCTTTTATATTAAACGTGATAGTAGTTTCCTTAATTATTTGATTCGAAGTCCTTGGAGTTTTATTTGAGGTCAGTTTATTTTGTAATTTTTGACAAGAGATAGCATTCTCACCAACTGAGATTTCTTCCGAAATTCAATATTTTGCTTATGTAGGTTTTTCCATTGCAATTCACTTATTTCAATTTTTAATAGACTTAATTATAGCCAAAATTTTAACCTTTTTAAAGAGATATCAGTTTTAGAAATTTTATCTTAAGATTTTATACTATAGCA
>NC_092210.1:61620421-61686305 GCF_043381705.1 Parasteatoda tepidariorum | reverse complement strand
TACCGTGGTCCACGAAGCAGAACCATGTAAGATTGCGTAGCAATTTTTGGGGGTTGGCGAGCGTTAGCGAGCAGGGGGCACAGCCCACTAGTTGGATATAATTTTAATTGCTTTTTTTTGTCGTATGCCTATTTAGGCAGTGGGGGTGCGACTGTTCTTGTTTTTCAGTGGCGCCATCTATGGCCAGGAATTCGACTTCTGCCAAGCCATTCACACAACCACAATCCGTTTATTGGGTGGGTCACATTCACATACAAAGGAGAAAGGGCATAGAACACACACACAGAGAGAAAGAAACATCCATGTCTTACCCGGGATTTGAACCCAGGACCTTTCTGATGCAAGGACAGTTCCCTGCCCCATACACAGGCTGGTCGGCCAATTTTAACTGTTAGAAAACCTAATTGGATTGACCCTCAAATTGGACTAAGAAGTTCGATTCAAATAACATTTCGAACAATTTTATGGCATTTCTACGAAATGTTTAAAATTTATGCTCAACGGAAACTGCTGCAAATCTTATAAATAGGATCAAGATTGAAGACGCACAAAACTAAGCTTATTATTCAAATGCACATACTGTCGTATTATGTAAAATAAATGTATTCAAGGAAAACCTTACTCTTGAGCTTCCTTCTAAATCTAGTTTCAATTTAAAAAGCCACCATCTTTAGTCATCCTATTCTATATATTATATGTTTTTGAAAGTAAGGCTCTTGCTACTTTTTTCCCCCCTTGTTAAATTTGATTTTCTCTAAAATAGATTCGTTGCTTTCTCGGAAAAAGATATTGTTCGTAAAGAATCTTTGCCTTTTCCGAAAAAAAATCTTCAATTTTCCGTCATATTGGGAAAGCCACTTTTAGAACTAAGAGAAAAATAAATAAATAAAAAAAGAAAAGACGAATGTCGTCTATTTGGTGAAGCAATCGTCTCACCTCACATATCAAATCGTATTTTCGAAAATTCCGAACATTTTAAAATTGGCCTGTAATAATATTTTCCCGCTAAGCCTGTTTCCGAAACGTAATGAGGAGTCGGAATTCGGAAATTCTTGGAAGTGATTTATTGCCTCTTGGATTCAAACTTGAAGGGGAGATAAAGGAAAGGAGACTTTTCCCGCATTTCTTGAGTGAAAAGGATAGCGAATTTTTCGAAATTTCGCTCCAAGGGGTGGAGCAAACGAAGAAATGATTCTTACGGGAATCATTCGTTTTCAATTTAAAATCAATCAAGTATTGTTATTATCTTCAAAATAGTCGGATGAGTTTTTCGATCTTAGAGTTGGCAAATGAGAATTGGAGATAAGTAGAGTAAAATAAGAACTCTAGCTAATCGAAAGTTTATAAAATTCAGTGGAACTCATTCCTAATCATCTCGAAAATCCAGATATAACGAGGAAAATAGAATCGGTACAATGTTATAAATGTATTAGAATGATTTTTTAGTGAGCAATTTCTTTTCATTTCTCCCGAATTTGATAAAGGAAATAACTTTGAATAAATTCACACTATAATGAATAATAATATAATAACTTTACAAATGATGATGAAAAAAAAAATTGTACGCTTTTTAAAATAATGGAATAATAGAAATTTAGAAAATAAGTCCTTATACAGTCTATTAAGAAGTAACTAGAGTTTTTGGAAAATGAGAATTTATTTTTAAAATTTTTTCTTGCGTTTTAATTCTTTATTTTTGAAAATTAGAGTTTTTTTTTAAGAACATTATTTGGAATTTTTAAAATTTTCGATTTCTTCGCTCAGTAATAATTTAGGTTTGTTTTTTAAATTTGAATTGAGAAATCAGCAGCCATTGCTACTGTGCTAGAGGATTTCTGCTACCGTGGTCCACGAAGCAGTTTTTTTCCCCTTTGGATATTAAAATTTAAAAAAAAAGAAAAAAAGAAAAAAGAAGAGCAGATATTTAAAACATTTTTTTTTCTTCTTTTTTTCAATTTTATCAATTTTTGGCTGCTAACGTTTAGTCTTTTTCCAAATTTTTTACTTTTTTTCAAGATACGAATTATTTGAAAAGAGGTACTAAGATTGCAGCTCGTGAGGATAGTTAGCCTGGAAATCCTTATTTATTTGTTTTTCAAAAGGACTATGTAAAAAAGGATATTTTTCCATTGAAACTTAAAAAAAAAAAAAAGTTCGAAAATTGTTTGCAATCCATTGTAAATATTCTTAATAATTTGGACTCTTAAATATTACATACTTAGTAATCTTTAAATGCTGTTTAAAATTCCTGATTTCTGAAATTGAAAAAAATAAATTAATAATTTAATAAACTAAATTTTTTATTTTATTTAGGGCCATTGAAACAACCACTGTAATAAAAAAAAAAGTAAGAAATGGTATTTATATGGAAATAGACGAATTGAATTGGTAACGTGACTGAATCGGAAAATTGACCAAAATAGCGGGGCCGAAATGTCATGGATCGGTGGTCCAACTCAACTAGACCGACACAAGTCCATACACTTCCAGAAAATCTAAAAAAGAGGATGTTTTGCAAAGAAAGAAAAAAAAACCTAGGGAAACAAAAAATTAATACAGTCTAAAAAATGCAATGCCTGAGCTGACCTTTATATTGTACAAATATTAAAAGCCTTCTGTATATATGAGAGACAACTCAATTGACCACTAACAAATCGTGATATGAAATTCTAAGTCCCTCAAAAAATAATTAAATTATAGAAAAGCACTGACGGGGAAACATTTAATGCCTTAAGCAAAATTTTGTAAAAGTAAACAGTAAAGGTTAGTCCCAATGTATTTTCATTACTCAATAAAGATTATCCAGAAATAATTGTAGGTAACTGTTTTTTATGCTTAGATGTTTTTGTACCTATCTCAAAATATGATTTTGCGGGAGATCAGATAAAACGAGCATTTTTTGTACAAACCTCTAATTTTATTTTATTTTTATAACCGCCGTTTAACAGTCGACCCAATCTTGAGTTTACGACCACCAAAGTTCAACTCCGTAGCCTTGTAATTTTGAACTCAATCCACAACTCCAGGATCAAGAATAGGGAGAAATTTGCCTGCGTGGAGGACTTCTGATGAAACTAATCAACATTTGCGTTACATGGAGAGGAAGACCACGAGGACCTTCCACGGTTAGCCTGACGGCAAGAGGACTCTAACCCATGATCCGTCTACAACTAAGGATATTTCACGTCGAACACAGTGCTGACGTGAAATATCCTCAGTGGTAGACGGATCCTCTCTATGTAACGCAAATGTGAGTTAGTTCCACTAAAAAGACCTCCACGAAAGCAAATTTCTCTCAATACTTTATCCAGGAGTTCCCTTGTCTTCTGAAATGGGTTCAAAATAACAAGACTGCGTAGTGAAACATTATAGTAGTCCGGAACCCAAAATTGGGTCTGCTGTTCAACGACGGTTATAAAATAATCTAAAATTATCCTAAATTATATTTTATTCTTTAAATATATTGTTATTTAACACTTGAATAAGAATATTCGAACATCAGTTTATCGACATTCTGTGTGCACATATCGCAGCGCGGTGCACCGTTTAGTGGTGTCTCTTTAACGGAGCGGACTGCGACGTAACGCAAGTGTTAAAAACGAATTCTAATGTGAGTCAGGGTACGACAAATGCCTATATACTTTTTTTACTGGAGCGCATGAAATCATGTATTGAATATCCATAATATTTCTTACCCATATTTATTTTCACTAGATTCAACACTATTTTCAAAGAGTAAAAATTTTATTGCACCGCGAGGAATATTTCACAATTTCTCTTTATTTTATGTTATGGCGCAAACTGAACATTTTATCGTCATTAATTTTTTTTGAAGTTTTTCTTCTTAACTCAGAAAAATACCCCTTTAAAAAAAAATCTTAAGTTCCATTTCTATGTACGTGTCTTCCATATCATCGAATCATATTCTCTGAGTTCTTTGCTGGAAATATAACATTTAAAATGCGACTTGGAACGTAAAAAAGAATAAATTTATCCTTTTCCTTCCGTTCCTTCTTTATCTAGTAGCCGTAAAAACTCATTTTGTTCTGCGAAATGGGCGAAAAAAGAGTAAAGAGAGATTAGATAAAATGTCTCCATTATTTCCTACGTCGTTCTTCAATAATGTCCGCCATTTCTATTTCCGCAGGCGATATTTTTTTTTAAAGAATCATTTTATATTCTTTTGTCTTTAATAGGGAAAAAAAATGGCGAAATAGAAGATGGATCTATTGTCTGTGTGTTTTAATGGATATGGAAGAAGGATTTAAAGTAAGGGGAAACAAAAGGAGAAGGAAATTTTAATTCTTCATGAAGTTCAACTTAAAAGTATTAACATTTCGTCTTAGTTTTAATACAAAAGAACGGAATTATTTTACATTTTTTAAGAGTCTTAAGAGAAAGGCAATGGAATAGTAAGAAAAAAATAGTAAAAAATCAAAAATAAATTTATATTCAACGATATTTAACGTATTATTATTATTATTTCTGTGTGTGTGTGAGAAATAATAATAAGTTTCCTTTAAAAAAAATAATGTACTTAAACAATCCATGGTAATATATTGCTATTTTCTATTTAATAACATCCCAGTTTTTCATATCACTCCTAATTTTCGCAACTTGTTTGTTTAGAAAAATAATAGAGATTATTCTATAAACTAGCTGTCGCTCCCAACCATTGAAGTAAAATAATAACAATATAATAAAAAAAAATTATAATATAATGATTATGATATATTAGTTATAATATAACAATTATGAGATTATTGTATAATAAAAATATAATTGATCACCCATATATATTCAGCTTCCTATTGCTTAGTGTAGCATTGTCACACTGTGATAAAACATTTTCTAAATTAATGAAAAGGTTTTATTAATTAATAAAAAAGGTCAACTAAGATTAATAAATTTACCCATAAATATTGAGCCAGTCCCCAATGATGGTGAAAATTTAAAAAAAAAAATAGCTTCGTCGGAACAAACAGGGCCTGAAATATTGACACAAAATATAAATCAGATTTTTAATGATGACCTAGTAAATGCTTGGCGAGATGTAGCCTTTCTTGAATTTTGTACCAGAAATCAAAAACTAAGTAAATGAAAGTTTGAATTCATACAAAAGTTTAAAACAATAAATCTTATAAGGGCCGGGATAGCCTGGTCGGTAGGGCGCTGGGCCCATATCCAAGAGGTCGTGGGTTCGATCCTCGCCGGCCGAAGACTCCCCGTGTAGTAAATGGTGACTGATGCGCGTTAAATCTGGCGAGTCTCAAAGTCCTCCATGTTCCCACAATAAATCAATACCTCTGAGGGTACTGATCCAGGAGTTTCCTTGTCTTCTGGATTGGGTTCAAAATTACAAGACTGCGTCGTTGAACATTGGTAGCCGTAAACTCAAAATTGGGTTGACTGTCGATTATGATAATAAAATAAAACAAATCTTATATGATACCAGACGATAGTAAAAATTCGATTTAAAAAAGTATAAAAAAATAATCTTACAATAAAAAAGCAACTCACGCAAAGCTCACACGCCAACATCGTAAGAAAGAAAAGTGAATGCTGGTTTCTAATTAAAAATAAACAGTATCTTGTGTGTAATTCTACACCCTTTTAAAAGTCAACAATAGCCTACACGCCCATTCCAAAGAATTAATATATGTTGCCAAGTTCACGAAATATTTGCAATTTCCCTGCCACGTAAAATAAATAAATTTATGTATTGATTATTCCCATAAAAGGTTGATGTTTCAAAATAGTTAAAATTGCTTTCTCTGTGCAACTATGCTTTCTTGTCAATAATTTCAAAATTGTAAAATAAAAACTCAATTCGTTATTTGTAACAAGCTTGGCGTAATGATATTTTTCCAAAATCATGTTCCTGAAATCAATATAATGCTGTTAGGATACTATCATCTGTACCGATTTTTTTTAAAATTCCGTTTTAAGGGGGGGGGGAGAAAAGGGCGTTATTTAAATGATGCCTGTTAAATTTGTCAAAGTTACCAAATTATTTTTTCCTTCGGCAATGACTTGATTAATAGGATCGTTAAAGCTATTCTTCAATGAATAGAACAAATTAAAACAACATTAATGCGTGTTGTGTGCGGGGGGGGGGGAAGAAAGTAGTTTTAATGGGAAATTTAAGAAAAATCGAACGCTTGGGACTTGTAATGAGAATCGAGGGGTGTATAAAAAAAAGGCTCTTAACCCCTCTTTCCAATTTCTTTTCTTTTTATGGAGGAGCTCAGAAGTGTTAATGGGCCATGCAGGCAGAGGAGAACTAATTTCAAAATTCAAAAAAGTTCCATCTTCAAAGTTCAGAAGCCAAGAAAAATTCTACTCGTAGGAACTTTTGGAAAGAAAGAAAAAAAAAATTATGATCCGAACAAAAAGCAGAGAACGAAAGAAAACAAAAAGAACTCAAAAGGCTTCGCAATAATGATTCCCGAGGGATTTCGATTCTTTTTCTTCCACCCCTACTTCCATCCCCCATCCATCTTCTCGCTACTCTTTTTTTTCTTCCTTATCTCCTCTAGGAGTTGTTACTATGACTACCGCATCCTGCGATTCAGCGAATCCGCTTTTAACAATACCGTGAAAAGAAAGACTTCTAAAAAAAAAAAAAAAAAAAACTNGATGACTAAAAAAAAAAAAAAAAAAAGCATTTCGAATTGTAGAATGCATATAGATATATTTATAAAAAAAAGGAGGTATACGAGATGGATACCAACGTTTTCAAGCGCTGTGGGGGAGTGAGAAAGAGGTGTAACTTTTTTCTTTTAATCGAATATTCTACAGCTTTTATATTTTTCTTTTCGGTTTGTATAGAAAAGGATAAGATAATTTATTTTGGCTCAATCCTCCAAAATGCATTATGTCTTTACGGAAAGTGCTCAGTTCTTCAAACTTTTTTGTCCCCCTCAAGATCACTTTGGTTACTTTGTATATTGTGCATTATAGAAACAGATAAAAATAAAAATAAAACCCCCATAATGATAATTCCTTCGCTCGGGAATATTTTTGAGTGCATTTCTGGATATTGCAAAGCCAATCTTTTTTTCTACTATGTTAGCGTCTGAACCTAAAATGGGTTGTGATGGATGATGCATATTGATGATGAGGTAATCTTTATTCATGTAGCTTGCAGGATGGAGTAAAAATATGTCGAATTTTAATGCCCAGATATTTATTTTTCAAGCTTAATTGCTCAAAAGCTATTGACCTGCATGTTGCTTATCGTAACGTTGAAAAATTACTAGCCATAACTTCAAATGACACTTTTAACATTCGTAATTGCATCTGAAAGCTTAATAGTTCAAGAAATATTACTTATCGATCATCATGATAGTGTTGAAAAATTACTATCCATAACTTCAAACGACACTTTTAACATTCGCAATTACTTCTGAAATTATTTGAAACAGTAACAAAATTGTCGAAACTACGTAACTGAAATTATAAGAAAAATTTTACTTTTACTGTTTAGGTCAGAAGTTTTGCCAATTCAAGAACTACACTGAATTTTTCACAACTTCCTAGCCAAGTGCCTAATCAGTTACGGCTAAGTCAGGTCATCTGTTTCCCCGGCTGAACAGATTTAAAAAAAAAAAAAAAAAAAAAAAAAAAAAAAAAAAAAAAAAAAAAAAGTCATTTTGATTCGCTTGCCTCTTTCCACCGGTAAGGGCTATTTTATTTTGTCACCGTCGTTGAACATCCAACCCAATTTTTGCATTTACGACTACCAATGCTCAACTCCTTTCTTTGCCTTGTAATTTTGAACCCAATCCAGAAGACAAGGCAAATCCTGGATCAAGTATTGTGAGAAATTTGCCTTCGTGGAGGACTTTTCGATGGAACTAACTTGTATTTTCGCTACATGGTGAGGAGAACAACGAAACCTTCCACTGTTAGTCTGACAAAAAAGGACTCTAACTCATGATCTGTCTATCACTGAGGATATTTTACGTCAGCACAGTGGTTGGTGCAAGACTGGTGCGGAATTCGTATCGACCAGCCATCGCTTGGATTCGAACCAAGGTCACCTCATTGGAAGGCGGAGGCGAGCTCTCCATTTTCTGAGCCACCACTGCTCAGGGAAAAAGCTATTGAATATTTTGACTCATTTGTCTACTGGCTAGCTCATCAACATGATGCAGTTTTTAAATGTGAATATAATTTTTGTTTTGAAACTAGCCTGAGAGTAAGCTGCCGATGACGCAAATTCTTTTTCATTGTAAATTAAGGAAAATTGTATACCCTTAATTGCAATTAAAATGTTTTATTTCATTAAGTATGTTAGTTATTAAGTTTCTTCTTATTTTTATTTCAGATTTACTCACATTGTCGATCTTAAAAAGTTCGCGACTAGCTGTTTGCTAATTATAAGAACTATATAAGCCATGGGTGTCCATTTTCAGTTAGTTTTAAAGCTAAAAAACTGTTAGTTTACCGATCATCATTAGATTAAAAAAATTACTTAAACCTTATAAGGGCCATTTTATTTTAGAACCGTCGTTGAACAGCTGAGCTGAACTTGTAATTTTGAACCCAATCGAGAAGACAAGGGAACTCCGGGATCAGGTATTGTGAGAAATTTGCCTTCGTGGAGGACTTTTTTTACCCAACTCGCATTTGCGCTACATGGAGAGGAAAACCTCGAAAAACTACCATGATTAGCCTGACGGCTAATAGATTCTAAACCATGATCCGTCTACCACTGAGGATATTTTACGGCTTTATAAAAACCGTTAACATGAATACCAATTGTAACGTTTAAGATTATACCTCCAATTATTAATTATTTAGAAAGAAAAAAACAGATATTGTTTTTAATAAATTAGTAATATAGAATTATTTTTTTTAAAACAACAATAAAATTTTTTTAAAAAAAATTGTTACATTTCTCTATTAACTCTGAGTATAATACAATTAATTATGGAACATTTTAGGGGGAATATGATGTTAAAAAACTGATAAATATTGAACATTTTAGGGGGAATATGATGTTAAATAACTGATAAATATTAAATAAATAAAATACACACTATATATGCATATCTATATTTTATTGTAGAAAATAGTAAATAAATATATGGATCTCGAATAAATAGTTGGTAACGTACAATTATTAATTGAGAAATTGCAGCAAATTAAGTAGGTAAAATAGTATACCATGGAACGGGATAACAATCATACAAACATAGGAAGAAACAGTTTTTTTTTTTTTTTTTTTAAAATTCGAGCAAGATTTGTTGACATACAAAATATTTCAAAAACTTATTCAGTTTCCACTTTTTTCTTCTTCTTTTTTTCTTTTGAAGTGTAGGTTTTATGAGAAGTTTAAAAAAATACAGATCTAAGGTAAATCTTTCTTATTTTCTTTTTTTAGTGATACATATACACAAATCTCAAGCTTTCAAGAGCTCCTGAAATCTGAAAATTTGTTCAGCTGGAAGTTATGCGATGCTCTCCCCACCTGAAACAACAGTTGCTGAGGAGAAAAGAAAACACTTTCTCCCTCACAAAATACACGCATTATTTTTTGTAATCTTATTCAGCTTGGTAACATAAAATTATATTCCTGGAAAACTAATTCCAGTCGCGTTGCTATGGTTACAGAGCACTCATTCTCCAATGTATTTGTATATGTACATACGGCGAGAAAATACTGTTGGATTGATTTTAATAATTTTTGATTTAAAGATAACTTTCGGATGTTCCACTTAACTGAAGACAATAACTTTATTATTTGAACCCAAAGATAAATTCAAATTTTTAAGTCAAAATTATTAAACAAGAGGTAGGAAAAATAAATAACTAACCATTACTACACTAATTCAAATTGGAACTGCGCACAAGGCAGCTAAAACCAAATTCAATTATTAAACAGGAGGTAGGAAAAATAAATAACCATTACTACACTAATTCAAATTGGAACAGCGCACAAGGCATTTTATTTTATTTTTACATTATATTTTAAATCATTTTTAAGTAATTTTATATTGTTACTAGTTTATTATTTGAACCTAATACGTGCTACTTTTAGATGAAGTTAGACAAGATATAAAGTAATGATGGCTACCATAGCGTAATATTATATGTAGACCTAGATGGCATGAACTAGATGGCAAAACTTTTATGATGCCAAGGATGGCATCATAAAAGTTTTTAGTGAGGATTATGAAATTACAGGGATATGCGAGATATATGGCATTAATGGCACAAATAGCGATTTTTTGATTTACTAAAACATATAGTCACTATGATAATTGCCTTAAAAATGTTCTGTCAAACTTTTTTTTGCTAATAAATTAAATTAAATTAATGAAAAAAAAGAACAATCTTAAGGTAAACAAATTTTCCTATCACGTTAATAAATGTATTTATATTTGTTATTATTACAGAAATTTGAATTGACATAAAAATAGATAAATAAGCAATGTTTCTGTCATAAAATCCATGCAGTTTTTTACTATGCAGAAATTTAAATTGGAAAAAAAAAAAAAAAGAAAAAAAAACCCAACAACTTATGCTTGAAATATTTCCCCTTTTAAACATCTTCAATAAATGGATAAAATATCTTTTTTAAAGATAGTCTATGTCTTTGCTAAGAAGAATAATCTAAAATATTTTATAGATTCCTTCCCTTTATGCAATGCATTTTTTTTTTATAAAGAATTTAAAAAAAAAAAAAACAGCTTTTAGTGACAGATCCTTATTAATTTAAATTGAACCATACATTCCAGAGATTAAATTTAAATAATTTTAATTTCGAAATAAAAATTACTTAAATGAAATCTTAATGTCTCGTCGTTTGTAAATATCGAAAAGACAATAGAAAAGGGACAAAAAAAAAATTTAATGTATATAAGACAAAGTTTTTTTAATTTATTTTCTTCATTTCTTTCAGTTCTTTAAAGAAATAACAAAGGAATTTGAAACGTACCACCTCCTCTTGTTAACTCATAAATATTTTTAACAGATTCAAATTAATACATCTTTCCCCTTCAAAAAGACAAAGTATCCCCACTCCCTTTGAAGATTTCAACCGGGCATTAAAGGCAGATTTCATGCAAAGCTTAATCACCAAATTTCTTTGAAACAAACATTACGCGTGTCATTTTATTTGAATGTTCCATTAAATGAATAGACAATAAGCTGGCTTATTAAATTCGCCGAGGGCAATGATTTCAAGACAAACCTTGACATTTAATAAGATTCTGTCGGACCCAAAGAATGTATTCATCCAATTTGGTGAATTCGGGTTTCCATTAGTCTTGTCTTTCACTCTCCATCCTCTAACATGACATCGCATTTCCATTACAGAATAGAAGGAAATGAAGCCTGGAGTATGGGATCTCTGCTGTCGCTATGACAACAGGATCCTTCTAAGAATGATACTGAAGAGCTTTCTCCATGTTTTCGAGAAGCTGGCATGGACACGATAGCTTTTTTCCTCGTATATTATACCTCCATAGAGTCATTGAAGAAATAAATTGTTCGTCAGGAAATTGGCACTTTGTTGGTGTAAATGCAGAATAAATAAAATATTCATGTTTGCACCAGGGGGTAAAGCACTAGGTTAAAGCTTGTAGGAGGTTGTAGTCATTAGATGAGGGAACATAACTGAACACAACAAATACATCTTGTTGATTTTCTATTTTATTTTGATACCGTGAATTTGCTATTTTTCTTGACATAAAATATAGTTGTTGACGTATGCCTGTTCAGGTAGAGGGGGTGGGATTGTCCTTTTTTTCCAGTGGCACCATCTATGGCCAAGAATTCGACTTCTGCCACACCATTCGTAACACCCGTTTACAAGGCGGACCCATTTATGCATCCAATCATTCATCCACAGATCGTANAATTTTAAAGTTTACAAATTATAAATCTTTCAAAAATTCGAGATAAAAAATGTGTTATAAAATTTGCGAATTTTCCTATTTTTCTGCAAAGAGACAGAATGTTATGAATTAATATTAATCATTACAACTTATAAGAAAAGGAATAAATTACAATAAAGAAGCACCACAGCTCACTCGAGGGCGTGGATATAGAGTAAAACTAGTTACTAGATCAGTGCTGTCAATACTAGTCACAACTGATCTATAGTATTTCGATTTTTGGTTTCGATTTGTCGAGCATGCGCAGCTAATTCGTGTGTAAGAGGGAAGGTGTAGTTTACAAACATATCACTGGCGAGATTTTTGACTTCATATTGTTATGCCAAAAATCAATCTTATGTTAACCCCTGTACTTCTTTTCGATGTCAGTATACCTACCTCAGGAGTTCCTTTCATTCTGTAGGGGTGGGGGTAAAGACCACAGGTGGTATGTTCGGTGAAACACCCCTAGAACCAAAATATAGTTCAATTGTTCATTTAAATTTATAAAAGAACATCCATTTTGCTACCGCCATTACAGGTCAGGTGTCTCAGATAACTTGCGATTCGAAATATTAATTAACGTAAAACAGAAAGAGATTGAAATGTATCGCCATGCTGCGAAAAAAACGAGTTTTTATTTTCGAAAAAGTTAAGAAAAATTAGTTTCAAAGTTTGTCAACAGATGGCAGTGCTAACTAGTAAAAACTATAAAAACTTGTTTTTAAAATATCAATTATTTATAATAACATGGCGTTACATGCATCAGAAAACAATGTTTTATAGCTTTTTGTTGATGAATTTCATAAGTATTTCTGAAAGTTGGCGGAGTGCAGTAAATCGAGTAAATCGTACATTTAATGCCACATTGTACTCCTTTCAAATTGTTAAATTGTAGCCCCGTTTTTTTTTTTTTTTTTTTTTTTTTTTTTTTTTTTTNTCCATCCATCCATCCATCCTTTTTTTGATTTTTTAAATTGTTGTTTATTTTTCAGGCACTCGGTGAATATTTCTGACATTTCAGAACAAAATTGTACTTGTTTAATGAGTATAACTTGTGTAATGTGAAGTGGTTAACGCTAATGCTAAAGAATGGTCGAAGAAAAGCTGTCGGTTACGGGAAAGAATGGGGGGTGGGGGGCAAGTGAAATATTTTCACGTTACGCCACCCTTCTTGAATCACGACAGTCAACTCTTTTATTTTTTCCAAAACGTGACTAGGATTGCTTCTTTAAAAAAAAAATGCAGTTTAAAACTTTTTATGAGAGTCATTTGGCGTTTTATTTGGCATCTTTTGCCTTAGAAGAATCAATTCATGTCACGAGGTTTTTGAAAAATGAGAATAAATACTTCGATAAAAAAGAAGAAAAAAAACTGGAATAATGTGATTTTTTATTGTCCGCAATTTCATATTTGTTGTCAGAAATAAAATTAAATTTCTTTTTCAAGAACTTCATTTTCTATATGTATTTATCTAGCAATGTATTATAGGGAACTAAAAAATAAATAAATAAAATTTCATAAGTCGAGCACATTTTTTAACCAGAGGTTTGGAGTAGATATTGGAATCCTTTAAACAAAGTTGCAATAAAATAATAATTCAGAATATCCTAAAAATCTGCTAAATATCGGATCTCATGTAGACAAATTATTGTGAAGTTGAATCCAATGTCACGTTTACAAAATATTGTAGGGCACAATCGAATTTCACCTGTCATTGGGTTGAATCAAATCTAGAGTATACAAAATATTATATATTTGAATTGAATCTGTTGTGGACAAATTACGGTGCAACTAAATCGAATCTCACAAGAGCTCTCGTGGGACTATCACATGGACAAATTATCTTGGGACTAAATTTCCCAAGATCAATGTGTCTATAGCTTGTCTATGTAAAGAACTCCCCCAACCATACGTTTGGAATAGTGACGGTAACTATGGTATCGGGGGAGAAAGAATCAGGGAAGAAAGAACCTCCCCTCTTTGAAATGCGCTATTTCTTGTTTCCATAGCAGCAGACGACTTTAGACTTCGTTGCGAAGGGAGTTTTTCTGTAGACAAACTATAGTTTGAGTTTTATCTACTTTAGAGTTTATTTCAGAATCAAAAGCATGTAAACCACCTGCGGATAATCGAGGGTTTACTTTAATGATCAATATTTTTAATTATTATATTTATATGAGATGATTTAATATTTTGTCGAAATTGCACATAACTTTTTTTCATCTTTAAAACATTTATGCTTTGCTTTTTTTACGTGTAAAATTTTCTTTGTTTATAAAGAAAAACGTATAAGCAATCTTTTAAATAATAATTCATTTTAATCTCATATCCTAAAAATCTGTTAACTATCGAATCTGGTTTAGACAAGTTAATGCGGAGCTGAATCAAATATTATGGGACACAATAGTATTTCACGTGGAAAAAATATGGTTGGTTGGAAATAAATCTCGAGTACAAAATATCATATGGTTGAACTGAATCTGATATGGATAAATTATCCTTAAGCTGAGTCGAATTACTGGGCTGAGTCCAGACAAAATATTTTCCAGTGAACAAAATCTTAGTTAGAACCCATCAGAGTTTGTCTTAGATTCAAAAGCATGTAAACCACCTACGGATAATCGAGGATTTACTTTAATGATTAATACTTTTAATGGGGACAAAATATCATGCGACACAATAGAATTTCACGTGGACAAAATTTGGTTGGTTTAAATTAAATCTCGAGCACAAAATATATGGTTGAACTGAATCTGGTATGGATAAATTATCCTTAATCTGAGTCGAATTACTGGGCTGAGTCTAGACAAAATATAGTGGGACTAAATTTCCAATGAACAAAATCTTAGTTAGAATCCATCAGAGTTTGTCTTAGAATCAAAAGCATATAAACCACCTGCGGATAATCGAGAGTTTACTGCATATGATATAATATTTTGTCGAAATCGGATGAAATCTCCTTCATGTTTTAAGTATTGATGCTTTAACGTCTTTCCTTTTTTTACGTCAAGAATTTATCTTTGTTTAGAGTAAGAATCATAGCAATCTTCTTGGTATCATATCCATAAACGTGTCTCTCTTCTCATTGTTCGAATTTCTACCGCACTCTTCGTGTACCTCCATTAGGGCTATTGTCTTCTCCAGAGTAGATCATTTCGGCAAAATTGTTCAAAATTGGCTTTGATTCCACCACTCAAACTGCTAAAGTGTTTCTTGGTAGCTTATTTTTATCCTTCTCATTCTCCGTTTTACGAGAGATATTACTTATTTATCTTCAATCTTGGATCCTATAAAGAAAGGGAATGGCTCAGCAATTTTAGTTCTTGAGATGGAAAGAGATTGTCTCTAGATCGATCGCAAAATGTTCTCTCGAAGCACTAGTTGAAGGTATATAGTTGTCATTTTCAAATCCAAAATATAAAATATAGTCTGTTTATTATTAGCTTCGTCAAATACATAAGGTTTTGAACTTTAGACTTCATGATAGAATCTTTATAGATATTTTTCATATTCTCTTTTTCAAAACTAGTTCTGAAAAGGAAATTTTTTAAAAATATCTTTGTTGGATAAAAAGAAAAATTCACACGCTCATTGATATTTCCAATGCATACCTGTTACAGATAAACGTTTTTAACTTAGAAAAAACCACACCCCAGGGACCGCGGAGGGAAAGAGGATTTTAGCCTCCCTCAAATTTTATAAATGAAGGAACTCAGCTTCTTCTAAGATTGAAATTTTTCTCTTACTATTTGTGTTATTAAATTTACAATTAAAAGAAAAATAGATAATCTTTTTTTTGTTTAATTTCTAATATATATATATATATACACTTCTATTTGAAGAGCGATCTTTAACATTTCCTTGGTGTAAACTGCTACCGAATCATGCCTTATTCATCTTCACCCGCAGATAAAATATACGTTCCTATTGCTAAACGACAGGAAAAATTCTTCGTTTCAAATGTATGTCACAGCGATCATAATACAAAAAAATTGTGAAACAGAATGAAAGAATAAAGTATTTCAAGATTAGAGGGGGGCTAGCTCTCCTTCTCATGTATATATTATACATATATTTAGACACAAAGAATAATTTTTATCTTAGGATAATTGCTCTTTNAAGTTTCTAGAATGTTCTAGCATATCATTTCCTGTTCCTATCACTTCCTGTTATTATTCCTATAAAAGACTGAGTGTCTCAAGCCGAGGCTCCAGTTACTTTGTAGGTGTTGAATAAAGCTCTCGTACTTTATAGACTAAGTCCTATTTATTCTACGTGACAATATGCAGAGAGAGTGGGGGAAGTTAGCCCCCTCCACTTCTGCGGTCAGTGGCACACCCAGTTAATAGTGTCCATCAATTTTATTAAAATCGTCATCAAATTGTGCCTAGGCTTCAATAAAATTAATTTCATAATTAATAAAAACTAAGACGAAGTCATAGAGATTCAGTTCATAATATAAGCATTATATAACAATGTAGCAATAATAAATACTAAATTTGAAATCAACAACAGTGTTCATTTCTAGATATCATATGTACTGAAAATAGAAGTACACTCTTGATTTTATCTTAAGTTGAAGCTAATATGCACTTTGATAAAAGTAAGAGAACAGTTGAATATCACTATCTCGCATAAACTTAGAAATTTAACTATATCGCAAAGTAAATACAATTGCGGTATCTGTTAATTTTTTTAAAAAAAGAATTGCTGATTTTGTCAAAAGATAAAATACAGAACGAATAAGAATAATTTGACCAAATCTATTTGCTAGATTAATCATGATGTTTTATATATTTCCAACTAGAAAACAACCACAATGTATTGGAAAAAATAAAATTGCGGAGTCTTACCTCCCTGGTCTACAATGGTCTGTTTGCAGGAGTGCTTTATAGATAAAGAATAGAGAAAAAAAGTAACAGTTGTTCAGTTTTTAAGGATTAATTCTCTTAATTTCACTCATAACAAGAAAAAAGTATTCTTAAATNGTTCTAGCATATCATTTCCTGTTCCTATCACTTCCTGTTATTATTCCTATAAAAGACTGAGTGTCTCAAGCCGAGGCTCCAGTTACTTTGTAGGTGTTGAATAAAGCTCTCGTACTTTATAGACTAAGTCCTATTTATTCTACGTGACAATATGCAGAGAGAGTGGGGGAAGTTAGCCCCCTCCACTTCTGCGGTCAGTGGCACACCCAGTTAATAGTGTCCATCAATTTTATTAAAATCGTCATCAAATTGTGCCTAGGCTTCAATAAAATTAATTTCATAATTAATAAAAACTAAGACGAAGTCATAGAGATTCAGTTCATAATATAAGCATTATATAACAATGTAGCAATAATAAATACTAAATTTGAAATCAACAACAGTGTTCATTTCTAGATATCATATGTACTGAAAATAGAAGTACACTCTTGATTTTATCTTAAGTTGAAGCTAATATGCACTTTGATAAAAGTAAGAGAACAGTTGAATATCACTATCTCGTATAAACTTAGAAATTTAACTATATCTCAAAGTAAATACAATTGCGGTATCTGTTAATTTTTTAAAAAAAAGAATTGCTGATTTTGTCAAAAGATAAAATACAGAGCGAACAAGAATTATTGGACCAAATCTATTTGTTAGATTAATCATGATGTTTTATATATTTCCAGCTAGAAACCAACCACAATTGCGGAATCTTAACCTCCCTGGTCTACAATGGCATGTTTTCGGGAATGCTTTATAGGTAAAGAATAGGAAAAAAAGGTCGCAGTTGTCGATTTTTTAAGGATTAATTCTCTTAATTTCACTCATAACATGAAAAAAGTATTCTTAAATCTGTAAAAAGATTCTTTAAGGAGATAAGATGAAAACTTTCTCTGTTTGTCTGAAATAATAAGGGGGACTTTTAGAAAGTTTTTAATAATGAGGGACATATACCAACTGTCTTCCTCCGTCAAAAATGCCCATGTATAAGTAATATTATAGATACACGACACATGTAGCAATATTACATATGCACGAAGAATATGGAATAATAATGAAAGCTTTAGAAGAAAAACATTAAACTCGGGGAAAATAACGATGATAGTAAATAAGGTACAAATTCTTGGTAGACGGAAAAAAAGGTAAGGAAAAAAAGGTCCCGGTAAAAAAGGTCCCTGGAAAAAAAGGTACGGAAAAAAGGGTCCCTGGAAAAAAAGGTCCCGGTAAAAAAGGTACCTTCAGGGAAAATCTGTAGGGATATTTCCCCTCTCGCTTTCAGGGCAGCATGAATGCTTCTCGCTGTTTCAATGAATATTCTTTTTATCTGTAATAATTCAGATTAGATCATTGAGGTAAGGAGCAGGGTAGGGGGGGGGGACTTATGGGCTGGTTGTATTACGCTTTTTTTTAAAAATTTTATTTCATTTATTTATTCTTCTTTGATTATTTTTTAAAGCGGGAAAATACTATTTAAATTTTTCAATAATGTTTTACTTTTTTTTTGTTAATTTTTTTAAGTGAAAAATGTGTTATTTTCTATGTTAAATTACATTTTGTGAAGAAGTTGCTAATGTGAGGCTTAAAGTAGCCAATCGGGGAAGTTGGGAGAATTTATGAGTTGGATGTTTATTCGTGATTGGAGGTGAAAGTATTGGTCCTTTTTAATTAGTTAAAAACGCGCGACACGAAAAAAAGAAAAAAAAACAAGCACGGAACAGCAAAANCTTCAGATTTCCTGCCATGTTTTAAAAAACTTTATTTGTGAAAACCTTCAGCGTGGCGGACAGCTGGCCGCCTTAGGCGGCTAGTAAGTAATATAGATACACGAAACATGTAGCAATATTGCATATATACGAAGCATATGGAATAATAATGAAAATTTTAAAAGAAAAACATTAAACAAGAAGAAAATAACGGTGATAGTATAAATAAGGTACACATTCTTCACGAATTTCCTGTTCTTGGTTAGGCAACAGCAAAATAAGCCCTGGTGAAAATAGTTTAATCGTTTATTAGCACCACAGGTTTTCTTCAAAAAAGCGTGGCATACGTCAAAGATCTTAACCGCAAAAGTTTCCTGAGTAGTACGGAAACAAGGAGAAGAAAATAATTATTCTGTAATCCGAAATATTTCGTTTCTCCAGAAACTTGAGACCCTCAAAACAACTTCCATTTTTCGAGCAATGGTCTTATGCTGACTGGCGATTGTGAATTTTAACTGACAGATTTCCAGATACTACATTTCAAATCCCTAGCTATATTTTATTTCATGTTTCTGTAACCAATACACTAAATCTGATGCCAACTCTACCTATCAAAATATTTAAAACAGTACGTGCGAATTTATAATTATAGTATTTTTTCATTTAAGTAAACGATAATTCAAAGTGCATATTAGCTTAATTTTAGATAAACGGCTGGCGGTTCTGCATTTTAATTGAGATCTTCAGATAGTTTGAAAACCTCTAGGTACGTTTTGTATAATGTTTCTGAAAGTAATACTAAATCTGATGCCAATTGTACAAATCAAAATATAAAATAATTTACTTAAACGGGAATGTGCAGACGATTTTACAACTACAGTATACTTAGATTAAAATAAACGATTATTATTTCTCAGAATAACAAACTAAATTAAATAGCAACGGTTTTATGTCGTCTGGCGATTGTGAATTTTAACAGACGAAGATCTTCAGGTACTTTAAAAATCTAGGTACGTTATGCATTATGTTTCTGAAAATAAAACTAAATCTGATGCAAATACCAAAATACACAATTTCTTTAAAATAGAGCAGACGATTTTATAATGACAATATATTTTCACTGAAGCGAACGATAATATTAATTTCTTACAACAACATACTAGATTAAGTTCTAAGCAAGCTATCTCACAAGCACCGCCATGTTTCCATCTACTACTAGAAGTGTTATTACAAGACACTATTCTCAACGCGTCGCCTATAATAATAAGATGGAGAAAGTAGTGGAAGGGGGGGGGAAGCTCCATCATCCACCACATGCACGTTATATCAATAACATGTTTAAGAGTAGTGGAGGAGGGAGAGGTGAAATAGCAATTGCTTGAGGCTACCAAATGGGAGGCTACTAAACGTGTCTGTCATCTTCAATCAAGGCGGCTCTTGTCGTTGGAACATATTCGGCCATCCCAGAAAGGGCAAAAATGCAGGAGGGGTGCTGGGAAAAAAAGAGATTTAGCTTCCCTCCCTTCTCTTTCGAATGGTGTGAAGAGAGGGACCCTTCCAAACAGGAACTACGGTGCCTGTTCCAGAACGAAAACAGATGGGAAGAGTTCCATGGTTTGAGGAGTGGGATTAGTACAGGAGGGAGAGGCTGAAAGGAGGGGAAGAACTGCTACATTGCTTCCATTTCGGAGAACGATTACACGGTTCTAGGAGCTGCGCCCCGCTATTTATCGTTTGCTTCAAAAACGCCGAATGGTTGACTAGGGAAGCCAGCAAAACTTGAATAGTCCCTAACCATTAAATCTGTTTATTTCATCATTATTTTTTATTTCAGCGTTAATCAGGGTCACACATATTTTATTTCGGACACAGGCCCTGGACAAAGAATTTATTTTTCCTTTACCTGGAAGAAATGTGTACTTCCAAACATTTATTTTTATTTTCTATGTCTTAGATCCAGTAAATTGTTTCTCACGAAAATGTTTTTATTTCTTTTATCCAGTACCTTTTTCCTGTTGAGAATGTTCTTTTTATACGTTTTATCAATTATCTTTTTCCTGAGTCAAGACTGTTTTAGTTACCTCGTATTCAGTACCTTATTCCTGCTGAGAATTTTTTTATATACCTTTTATCTAGTACCTTTTCTCTGACGAGAATATTTTTTACACCTTTTATCAATATTCTTTTTCCTGTCAGCTCTATTTCATTTACCTTTTATCCAGTATCTTTTTCCAGTCGAGAATGTCTTTTTCTATACTTTTGATCAAGTACCTTCTTCCTGATGGGAATATTTTCTTGTACCTTTTACCAATAATCTTGTTCCTGTCCAGTCTATTTTAGTTACCTTTTATATCTTTTACCTTTTAGTTACCTTTTAGTATCTTTTTCCTGTCGAGAGTGTTTTTTTTTAATACTTTTTAAACAGTAACTTTTTTCTTTTGATATTCAAGAAATCGGTAAATGAAGAATGCATTTATAACAAAACCAACCTATTATTTATTTTTTACCAAACATTTGTTAAAAAAATGTAATTAAGTTCTGTTGATGACAATTTACCGGAATTAAATCATTAAACCTGACTTGAATTTATACTCCGTTTCTCAACATTTTAAAGATTTTTGTTGTACAACAGCATTATTTCCGTACGTGGTTAACGAATTAGTTTTGATTTCCGTAGCATGATTGTGTATACAAGGGGGGGGGATATGTATATGGGGGGGGTGGAAATAAAAAGGTCTAATGAGTAGAGAAAATAGTTTTCACACTTCAATCGTCAACAGGATTATAAAGAGAGGCGAACAGTTGGGTGCTTTTTTGATAATATTTTTCTCCCTTTTTGGATAAAGCCGAAGGATGAAAAAAGAGGGGAACAAGGGGCGTCTCCTCTAGGCAGACGATTTGTAAAAGAGATTAATCATGTTTAAGTTACACATGCCCTCAGGTCAAAAGGGGGAAGGAAGTGGCGGATTAAAAAAGAAAAAAAATGACAATTTTTTATTTTGTGCCAAGCTTATCTATGTGTAAGCAATTTTCGGTTTTATGACTACTGGCTTAACGTTGCTATCAAAATGGATGTCCGCAATAGCTTTTTTCTTTTTAGATTTCATTTATTTTTTATCGACTGACTAGAATATAAAGTGATAAACAGTGTTTAGGTTGAGGGTAGGCGGTATTTTACCGCTCATAATTCATTGGCATCTACCATGAATGCAAATATCTCATTCATAAAAAAATACACACTAAAAATTAGCAACGATTAAATTTTTTGAAATAAATTGATTTTTTAAATTTTTTTTTTATCAAGATTAACTTTTAATGTGTCGGAAAAATGTGACAGAATTATAATGCATATTACAGGGAAAAAAATTAATATTGCGATATAAGAGCCAAAATTGTAAAAAGCACAACAAGTTAGGTAAAAAATATCATTCCTTACTTTAAAAATTATGCAAAATATTTATTTTTCTAAAGAAATGAAAATGTTTCAAGATTAAGAGTGACTAAGACGGGAACCAAAATAATATGAAAGCTGCATTGTTAATCCTGTGGAAATAGTTTTTCTAATGGTTGCTAAATTACAGTAGAATATTTTCCATGTCAAAGCTGTTCTCCCATTTCAGATGACAAATATTAATCGAATGTTTTACAATTGGTGGTATAAAAAATTTATAAAAAGTGAATTAAAAAAATTAGGTGCGTATTATGAAAGATTAAAGTATCTTTACCATTTTGTCATAAAGGGCTTTTGAACGGATAAATAATTTAAATATTTTAAAAGTTAAAAACCTTTTTTAGAAGTCGACAATTTTGTGAAATTTTTATACTTAGATGAAAATTAACAAAAATAGTTAATAATTCTCAATTTCTGAAATTTTCATGAGCCCAGATAAAAGAGCGTAGGAATAACTTTTTAAATATTAAAACCCAATTTCCGCAAGACCTTAGCTTTTATTTGATATTGAGGTTGTGTGCTATTTTTAGAATTAGCAGCGTTGACTTAAGATAAGCTTAACTTGACCTAACAGTTATATATATCAGTAAGGAACAATTTTTGTTTCACGTGATTTTTTTTTATTTTTAAAAACAAATCTTAGATACTCTCGTACCGTTGTTTTCAAATCTGCAATCAGTTTCTCTATCCAAGCTATAGTTAATACATATATATTTACAAAATGACATTTTTAGTCATTTTATGATATATTAACCCATACCCAGAAATGTCATACGCCGCTAGGGACGCTTCATTATGAACTGTTTCCTCGTGTTTCTAAAACAAGCGTCTAAGGGGAGGACGATTACATAATGATAAAAACTTAGTGTGGGAACAGAGTGGAAAAATAGGAAAGGAGAGGAAATTATGCTGAGGATATTGGGGATTTTTTTAATTTGTCTTAATTAGCTACGTTTTTTACGAAATTATAAGCGTACCTTTCTAACGCATATATATTTAAACTGCTTGTTGTTAAATATTTTTTGTTCTTTGCTGACAACAATATAGAAAGGAAGCTGTGAGACTTAAATGCACTGAACCGCTGAATATGACAAAATGTATTCCACGATTTCTAATTTGTACAAACAAAAAAATATATATACATATATAAAAATAATTAATATTACTGTATTAGAATAGTTGATTTTCAATGTGTTTATTTATTTTTTATTCAAATTCACAGCAATTATTAAAATAGAATTTTGTTGGTTTAAAAATCATAGACTTAAAAGAGCATTCTGTAGGATATTAAAGCCGGCATTGGCTATACTACACCCAACACAAGCATCATTACGAACTGAAAGCTTTACTACCAAATAATGCTGTTAAAAATTTTTGATGAAAAAAAAAATACACCTGTTTATATGAAATATGTATGATAATAAAATGAGTGACGGTTTGTAAGACCGCGCTAAAAAAGATCGGGTAAGGACAATGGGATACTTGCAAGTGACGCAATGTGGGTTTCTCGATCCTGATTGGTTGTTGAAACTTGGCATGTGCTTAATTTAGCAACTGATCTTTCTATACTATTTCGAATAAGCAAATTGTCCGTCAGGCATCACTTCCCTTAAGTTCTATTTTCTTCCACAAAGATTTCAATTTATATTTATTTAAAACAACGATAGGCTCAAATCCATGTAGAACATCAACTAATTATGCATCGAAGTTGCCAGGTACACAAAACAAATATATATCACAGCTACAATAAAATACATAATCAACTAATAAATCTTAAGCTAAGTAAAAGATGTAGACAAGAAAGAATTATATTTTAACAAATTCGATGTGCGATAAGGTGTTGTATTTAATTGATTTCACGTAAATTAACATTCTAACTTAAGTGGATAAACTTAGCTCGACTTTAACACGCTATCTTGCTCATAAACCATCAGTTGGGGGCAGAGGTCATAGGTGTCTGCGCATTTGTGATCGTCTTCTTCTCGGGTGGCAAATACCCAATAACCCAAGGAAACAGTTGAAATTCCTTATAAATTGAATAGTATTTGTTAAAAATAAAAAATTAAATGCAGATTATTCTTGTATATTTATAAAATAAATGCTGTTATGAACCGTAAGATTGCACTGAGTTTTCCGCAAAAATAAACTTTAATAGTAGAATTTAATATTTTACTATATTAATGAAAATAGAAGTAATGACAAAGTGTGAACATCACTTTTGTAAGAGGTTTTTCCAAATATCTTTCAAATGACGAAAAAAAGACTTTTTTTTTGGGGGGGGGGGTTGAGATATTAGTCCGTAAAACATGTATCTGATGTCAGTTTTTAACTGCCTTTCTAATATTTATTGTAACTATAGTAAGCTGCAGTTAAAAAAAAAAGTTTTTTTTCTAAATTTTTCCATCAATAAATTCTCAACTCTTTCTAGCATTTTTCTAAAAATCGTTTAATTTTCTAAAGCTATTTAATTTAATTTAGAGTTTTATAGAAATGACATTTTATAAATAGAAGCGCAGAAATGAATTCACATTTTTATAGCACGATTACAAGCGTTATTTAAATTACCTCTTTTGTGAAATAGAAAGACTTGTGAATTCTTCTAAAGGAAAAGATAAATGCGTTACTATGGCGACAAAAGTTAATTAACATTTTCTAATTTAAGGAACCAGCTAAAAATTCTTTTATCCTTGATGTGTTTTCTTTTTTTTTTCCAAGTATAAATTAGGTAAATCAGCCATTTTTCTAAATTTCCCCGCCTTAATTCAATTATTGTGTTCTATGGCGACATTGTTTTCATAGCAACTGTCAAGAATCAAATTGGATGACAAGTAGAAAAATATTTGATTTATGCTTTAATTTCGGAAAAATATTTGTCCTTTTTTTATTTGTGTTCCTACGTTGTGAAAATCGACATTACTTTTTGAACTGCGCGAAGGAAATTAAATCAGTTTTCGCAAGGCTGAAAAATGGTTGCTATGACATTTCTTTTTCTTCTTCCTGTTTTGGATATTAAATCAGCATTTGGTTTTTCTCTGAAACTGTGATCTCCGTTTTGAAATTTCTTGATTTTATTAAAGCGTTATATTGTATTAGGACTGAGATTTTTGCGGCAGAACTTTTTTTGTTTTAGTGTGGAACAGTGTTAGCATAAAACAAAATGGAAGTAAAAATAAGTAACACAAAGAACGAAAGTTAAAAAATAAATAAATAAAAATAAATGAATTTAAAAAAAACCTATCATTTGAAAAAAGTGGTTGGAAAAACTGCTATTATAACTTTGAAAGACAAGAAGCAAATTAGGGTGACTAATTACATTTTTGTTCTGATTGACTCTGATAATGATTCGGCAAAATATGTAGGCTTGTATCAGGTTCCTCAGGATGAGAGGTAACTGTGGAGTATCATTGTAGTATCATTTTCGTTGTTCAGGAATCTCGTAAGTTTTGTCTGACATTTGGGGAATTTTAATAATTATCTAATTTGTCGCATGCATTTTAAATCCGAAAGTATGAAAATTCGGTATAAACAAATAATTTTCTATCTAACCAAAGCTCTTCCTTTCTCTATTGAAGTCAAAAGTAAATCAAATTTTTTTATTTACTTGTGGGTGAGGAAAAAGTGATAAAAATCGAAAAAAATAGATCATTCGGTAAAATTGAAATTGCATTCGGAAAATTAAGAATTACTACTCCCGAGAATATATGATTTCATTTTTGACAAGAATTTCACAAATATGTGATTACAAACATATCCATATTCCATTCAAAGTAAAAGTTTAATAAGAAATCGATAAAATATCAAAACGGTTTAAAATGTTAAATATTTTCCTCAGTTTTCTTTCTTTTTAAGAATAAAACGTTATTAAAATAGTCAACATTGTCTCAACAAAATAATACAATAGTAGAAATCCTGTTAGGGCATCAGATAGAAATAGTATACTAGTATCTCCATCTAGTGATAAGCAGGTGAATCATCTTTGATGACTTTTTTTTCCTAAAACCTTTTCCTGAGGTTTTATTTGTAAATTTATTTTGTATATTTTATTTTAGTTTTAAACACCTAATTTTACTAAAATATTCACCAAAACCCTCTTCACTCCTTTTATTAAAAAAGAATTACTGTACAATCTTTTATAAGGACCTTCTAAATCGATAGGAAAATTATTACTGATAAAATTATTACTGATTAAATTACTATTATTAAATTACTGTTATTAAATTACTGTTATTAAATTAAAATATATATATATATATTTTCGAATAACTTTGCACAACCTGCCTTAATAGATTTCAATTTTTAGAAATTTTGTTTTCACGGCGTAAACACACTATTTCAACAAATATAAACTCATCGTTAACGGCTGAATAAAGTTATCTAATATTGATTAAATGGTATATAATTATGATAATAATAAAATCCCTCAAAGAATTACAGCCTAATATTAAATAGGAAGATCGATATTGAATTCGATACACAATTTAAAGGCGAAACTGATATTTTCAAGTAAAAAGAATTTTTAATTTTTACTGAATTCTTTGACATGTATTTTTGACATTTATTTAAGGAGAATATGAAAACTAATAAACAAGGGATTTGTCTATCGCTAACTTTAAAATGGTTTTTTGTTAAATTTAATAATTACAATTGTTTTAATTTATTAAATAAAATGTAAGCGTATGCATATAATTAATGTTTTCCAATGCATATGCGAAATTCTTATTCAGCTTTTAACTTTTGATTACTTAAATATTGTTTTAATAAATTTTAGGCTATTTGAGCTACAGATAACGCATTAAATTTTAAACAAATTGTTAGATTATTTATTAAATAGGATAAAACGTTTCAAATTCACATTTTAAGAAAAGATAAACATTATATGATTTACTATTAGCTAGTTTATTTTTAAATTATTTAATTTATTTGTTGAATGTTTCTATTTAGTGGAATTAAACTTGTAGAATTAAGTAGTTCTATCTTTATTTATTACAGTATTTATAAATTAAATTAGAAAAATTAACCTTTTTCTGAAAAATTAAGCCCGTTAAGAATATATAATAGATAGCATTAATTTTTTGAATTTATTGCAGAATTATTATCTCTAAGCCAAAGATATTGTTACATCGAATAAATTTTGATCCTAGTAATAGAAATTGGCTTATAAATTAAAAGTCCCAGCTTTTCTGAATATTCCCCGTTTCTAATTTCATTTCACGAATAAAAACTCTCCCCTTTTTTTAGAATTTTTAATTTCTACTTGGAAAGAATCGAATTTCCGAGTTTCATCTTTTTCGAAAGTGGGGGAACTCCGTTGTCAATTTAATTACCGGATGTAAGATTAAAATGAAGAAAAGAACACCCTAAAGGAAAGATGGAATTTTTTTCTTATTGCAGCTTTCTTTTGGAAGAACTATTCGAATTATTTTTTGAACTCAAATGCCTGTTTTGCTTCGATAGAATAAAACCGAGGTAAATCAATTAAAGATTTCAAGTATTTTCATTAGTTTTGAAATTAATCCGGTTAAAATAAAAAACAATAAATGATCATAAGAATAAATTATTACCGTCGCCATCTTGGATTTTAGGTTAAATTTTTAATTCGCGTTTTCTTGATATTTTTTTGCACTTAACTAACTNATATATATATATTGTATTTAAAGTTTGGAAGATTTAGTATTATTAAACAATACAAAAAAGGTGTAAAATAAAGGGGTGACTTTAATAGATTAGCAAAGTTGCCAACTGCTCCGGATTCAACAAAATATTTTAAAAAACGGTAGAGAACTACAAACTAAAATTTAGAAGATTTTAGGTTAATTTCGCTAACTTTTAAAAAGGTTCAGCATGGCCTAGCTGTAACAAAGTGGCATATCACTTATGCCTTCGAATCATTTAGAAGTAGTGATGTGTAGAAACCCTAAAAATCGAGGTTACTAAATCGAAAATCATACATTAAAAAGACTACCACTTGAAAATATTTATCCGCTGTCCAGAGCAAGTTGGCATCTCTAGATTAGAAGAAATAGCGCTTGGTAAATTTTAGAACTTCTTGGAATTTCCCCCCTCAAAACTTGAAAGTAATAAAGTCATGCGATTTATGATTTTGAGTAAATAGTAATTTAAAACTGCACGCTTCTCAGTCTTTATGTTTTTTAAAAGCTAATTTTATCATAGTTTAAACTGATGAAAACCGATTTTGATGACGCGAAAAAATTCTTTTTACGTTAATTGCATTGCAGAATTGTATACGCATAATTTGGTTAGAAAAAATTATTGGAATATCTAAAATACCGCAAGCGTTATGTCTCAAATTGTGATTGGGTGAAAGCTTTGTATTTTGCAAGCGTTGAAAGATACTGCCAAATAGAGTAAATATGCATCATCAGTTTACTTGTGAAAATTAAATAAAGAGGATTTAAAACATATTTAGCATATTCCCTCCCCTTCACCAGGTAAATCCGTTTGGAAGAGGAGGGGCCTTTTAATATATTTTATTCTGTATATTGAATTCTGTACCTGCAACAGCGGAATTATTGATACAAATTAATAATTTTGCTACTACTGACGCTATCTGGAAGTTATAAAGTGGTAATAATTTTATTTTGCGATCACTTAGCTCATTTGAATGATTGTATGAGCATGGATCGAGAATTTAAATAGTAATCATACATTTTTCACATTGGAAGCCGAACAAATAATGCGTAAGCAAGTAATGAGCAATCTCGGACACCCCTTCCCCCTAGAGTGCACTCTACTTCCCCCTTGTCTTCAAAAATAATCAAATCACAAAAACTTCACCATTAGGTGCTTACGTAATTTCTAACTTATACTACGAATGGTACAAAAGTTGGAAATCGTACGCAAATCATGGATTGCACTTTTCATTCTGAATTTGTGGAGCATCTTTTTTGGTATTTCTGAGTGAAATTTATTTCATTAAAAAAAAGGAAAAAAAGATGCCTTTCGGTGTAGCCTTTAAAGCACAGATTTTTTAAAAAAAAAAACTGCAAAAAAAAAAGATATTATTTTTTTTGTGTAAAAACGCACATTTTTGAACATTGTCCTCTCCTGGTTCATCTTTTCTTTTGGTGGATAATTTTGATATACTGCGCTTTTGTTCCGTGGAAAAAGGGTATATTTTATTCTTGAATAAATTAGTGTTATAGCTTACAATCCTATGTAAATGATAAATATCAATAAAACGATTTTACTTTGAAAGTTTATATTTCATTAAAAATTACTAAATCAAAATGAATGATATCAAGACAGTAGACAGAGGTAAGTTTTAGCTGTAACCTCCTAAATTTAAATCTAATACANACAGAGGTAAGTTTTAGCTGGAACCTCCTAAATTTAAATTTAGTGATAAAAAAAATTGTAAAAAAAAAAATTTCTATAATTTTTGTTTATAATTGCAATAGTGCATTATATATTACCGTTGTAATTTCATGTACAAGATCTTTTATGTAGAAAGCAAGTTTTTAATAATGTAACTAATGAGTAATTAACAATATAAAATATTAAATAACAGGAAGCTTGATTCATACTAGAGAGTTTTGAAAAAATTTGTACACAGTAGGATTAAATTAAAATTTAACCACTTTCAAAAAGAAATTCTTGTTTGCTACATTAAAATCTGAAAAAATACAGTTTCAAAAAATTTTCTCTTTTTTAAGTAGATATTTCTTTATTACTCCAAATTAATTAATTCATGAAAGCTTAGTAGTGTTGATTTTTAATTTAATTTAATTTTCAAAATTAATTTTACTTTTCAAGTAATTTGAAAAATAAATGTATGCAATACATTACATAAATAAACACTTCTGCATTTTAGGTTACCTCTGAAAAAATAAGTTAATAATTTTTATTTCTTATCTTTCAGAATTAATTTGTTTTCAGGTCTTTGCATGGAACTTTTTTTTTTTTTTTATTTAAATGAATTAAATTATTTTCCTCCATTACTCAGCAGAATATAGAGAAAAAGTACTAGTTAAATAAAAATGTTATTCATAATTTTATTTACAAGTGTAAATAGTAAATCAAGGCTGTTACAGACTTGTAAATGTGATTTTATACACCAGCTGAATAAAGGTAAAATTTTCTGAAAAAAGCAATTTTTATACAATAGATGTCAGCACAAGCTTTTAAAAAATTATTAACGTCTTGTTTGCAAATTTATGATATTTGAACATACATCTTCGTATTATATTAATATTACTCATTAGGCATTGAAATTTTAAATGATTATTTAAAAAAAAAACTCATTTAGAAAGTAATTTATAAGCTTTGGGAGCATTAGAGAATTGCGATTTCATTTTTCAAAATTTGTAATTCATTTATCCTTAATCTGCATGCATGACAAAAGTATTTGGTAGCGCCATCTATTGTACAGTTTAAGTACTAGAAGTTTCCTAAAATGAAAATACAAGTTACGATATGAAACAGTTCGAAATTAAGTCTATTTATAATTGTTTTCAGTTAATTAAAAAGTTCTCATTTTTATTAACTTTAATCTCACTTAAAATATTCTAAATTTAAGTTTATTTCAATATATTTCGTGGCAGGAATCAAAAGACTTCTTGAAATCTATAAATGGTATTCAATTTTTCTAAAAGCTTTTAGGAAAAACTTAAACGTCATGATGACACAAAACTTAAGCGTCATTTAAATATAAATCTAGTAAAAGTTGTCAAATGTTTTGCATTTCAGCACTTAACAAAAATGATTTTCTGATTTAATTTTTTTATTTTTAATCTTTATCGATAATAGTATGGATAATATTCTGAGTATATATTTGTATTATAGTAAGGATAATATACTGAGTATATATACGAGTATGTTTGCCAATTCGAATTTTTTTTACTCCTTAAAGATTGCATGCATTGATTCATGCTTTTTTTAATATTATAATTTTTGTTGGGGAATTTTGCTAATACTTACATCTTATAGCCTGTAAAGATTCAGGACTGCTTGTAAGTAATGTTCCTTGAATTCTGAGTTGTTGTCGTTGAGGAAAACAGAAAGGACAATGGCTATCACAAACATCTATTTATGTCTTTCTATAGGATGCTATTATAGTTCCATGTATTTTTGTACTTTGAAAATACTAAGACGAAATTTGTATAAATCATAAACACGGGTGAAACAAAAAAATCAGGGCAAAGATTATTTGTAGAATAACTGTAATGCCATTTTTTTCCCTTCCTGATCACAGAGGGAGAATAACTTTTTGCTTCTTGAAGACGGGATTTCCTGCACTAGTTCAGTAAAGATGAAATTTGCTATACGAATGTAATTTTTATGCAAAATCCATGGTATTATTTGATACATACACATGCAAGCTTGTGAACATAATGCTAAACATAAAAGTTGAAGTTTATATTGAAGGGGAAAGTGCCAGATTTATATTACAAAGTATGGAAAATATATTCTAAGCCTATAAATTTGAAGTGATACATATTTTTTACTCTCCAATTTCTGCATTAATTACTGTAGAATATTTATCATTTTCCAGAACCTAATTAATAATAAATTTGAAGTGATACATATTTTTTACTCTCCAATTTCTGCATTAATTACTGTAGAATATTTATCATTTTCCAGAACCATAGTTGATAGAACTATGGTTCTGGAAATTTACACTATCTCAGAAATTTACACTATCTGAAATAATGCTTACTAAATTAATTTAACTCCGCACGCGCTAATTTTTTACAAAAAATTAAATAAAAAAAAATGGTGAATGATAAAGTGATAAATAAATAATAAATTAATTAATGAAAGAACACGGTAACATAAACTTATCATCTGCTAATTCCATGACTAGCGTCTAAAACTTCGAAGAGGGAAATGTAACAAGGTTCGATTACCACCGTAATCATCTGTATTTTCTTTAATTCCCATATTGCATCGTGTACAGTTCTTTACACTGTTTTTCAGCTTAACGAGCGGTTCTTGAATTGCGTATAAAAACTTATGCACGAAAATAAGTAACGAAATTTTTAACTACAGTGCCACCCCCCCCCCAGAAAGTTCCCACTAAAATCATTGAAGAATCCCAACACTTACAAACGTTACAGCACTTGCATAATTGAAGTAGAATTAATTTCAACGTACATACTGATAATTTAAAATCCGTACCGAACTTAGAAACTGTCACGCCGTAAAAGCCTGGACGCTACTTTATATAAATGAATCAATCAATAAATAAAAAAAAAATGAAAATAAATTAATGAAACTATTTATTCACATACAAACGCAGGGTTGTGTGTTCAATACAAGAAACAGCTTACGATTCTATGGGCAAGTAGAAGGAAGACTGATAGCACAAATCAGAGAAGAGCTGTACAGAGGAATTTGAACCCGCTACTTCCACGCTGCGGATCATTTGGTGATTTGAGATCAAATCAGCAGAGCATGCTCGAAAAATTTTTATGATTCGAGGACATCCATATATTTATGTAAAATATTAATTTGCGTGTGTAATAAAGTTTTTTTTGTTTTTGTTTAAATGAATCGCAAGCATCATCAGATGCCGAACCTTCTTCATCAAACTTCATTTCATAACCAAGCAGTTTTGATGCATGATATTCTGCATTTGTTTAACATTTGTAAAACTAGAGTATATGATTATTAGTTTATTTTTTTTAAAATTATTTTCAGGCGAGTATGGAATTTCTATATAGTTTTATCATGGTACTTGCTTGGTTGTTGCTTATATTCTCTGTAAGACAGAATTTTCCTGTTTGATAAAACAATGACTTTTGTCATTTTTTGCTGTTGATATTTCCCTGAATATAAAATTCGACGACTTGTTTTCTGACAAATTCGAAGACATATATTGATATAAGAGAAAATTTTCTTTCCTCAACAAATTCAAAAGTTTTTAATTTCTTCGAGAGCGGAGAGTCATATATGCATTCCCAGGGTGGCGACAATCACGTTAAAAAAGATAAAACTGGTAGTCAAGTTTAAATGAAAATTTATATAGCTACTCATTTAACAAACACAGATTGGATGTATTAGATTTAAAGTGAAAGCAAAAATAAGGTAGTCAAAGTAGCCAGGCCAAAATTTAAACTACCGCTTTTTATTTTATTCCATTCTGTTTCTGATTCCATACGAATATATTTATGACTAGCCCATCCCGAAAAGGTTAAGCACAACTATCGAAATTCGAGAACTGTTAAATTTTAACTGTTCGGTAGGACGATACATTTCCTCCAAATAAAAGTAAAGTGAATCCAATTTCTATGAAGTTTGTTTTATTTTAATCAAGCGCTTGTTAGTGCTAAGTTTTTTGAGCGATCTCGAGCACAAATCAGTCTTCTCAGTTTCTGTACCGGTCAATTTAAGCTATTAAAAAAAGTTTTATATTTTAGTTAAATTATTCACCTATATTTATCTACAGTTACCCCAGTATTTGTAAAAGTAAAATTTTGTGGAAAACATTGTTTGATTAAAATTTGTGAAAGCTTTTAATAGCAAAGCTCGAAAGTTTATACAAGTTAAACAATATTTTTCTCTTGTAAATCGTCTAATAAAAAGCTTAGGTTCAGTTTAGTTCTTAGCAAAATTTTTTTTTCGTGCTTTATCCTTTAAAGGTGTATAATCAAATTTCTTTATATAAATATAAATTTCGAAGTGAAGCTGTAGTTATTTAATGTTAGGATATTAATGCTAATAATATGCAGTGACTTTCTCAAATATCTACACTCTCAGAACACTTATGCTTATGAATATATCAAAAAAAAGAAGAAAAAAAAGCTATAAAGTTGTTTTTGGAAGGCTTCATCGTCTTATGAAATGACGCTTTTATGCGAGTAATTTGCTATTTTCATAACCGCCGTGAGCTTACAACAGTTACTCATAACTGTTAGGATAAGTTAAGCCTATTTAAACCTAGCGCTGTCTACGCTTATTCTGGGAATGGCGCAAAACGTCAATATGGAGAAAAGTTACAGTTTTGTAGAAATGAGAAGCGCTTGTGGTCCAATATCTTAAGGTTCAAAAACCTACCTTAATACCGCATTAACTGGGTACATACAAATTTGCAAAAACAGAGAATAAGTGATTTTGATTATTAATAATTCAGAATAAGTGATTTTGATTATTGATACCTGAGAACAAGTAAATCGATTATTAACAACTGAGAATAAGTGATTTTGATTACTGATAACTGAGAATAAGTGATTTTGATTATTGATGGCTGAGAATAAGTAATTTTGATTATTAATAACTGAGAATAAGTAATTTTGATAATTTTCATCTAGGTGGTAAAATGTCACCAAATTGGTGATTTTTGAAAAAGTCACTTTAAAAATATTAAAGTTACTCGTCCGTTNATATATATATATATAATTTAAAACCACCGTTTTGCTTCAAGTGTAAGACACTTAAACTGTGGCTTTTTTTATTTTCCTTGGAGTCAGAGTCGAATTGTAAAATTTAATGAGCAAACTGTAGAATTTAATGACACAACAAAGTAAAACAATGTTACAAACTGCGTTTGGTACAAAATCAACGGATAAGAAACTCGCAAAGGAAGTAAATATTTATTATTTTATTTGCCAATAGTCCAAAACGTTTGAGTCCTAAGGTATAAAATTTTTCACATCATGTTAAAAAAAAGTAATTTTACATGACAAAATACTAACTTTGTATGAAATCGGTCAAATAGTTCCTGAGAAATCTAATTTTAAAAATAAGACAAATATAATTTTAAGATTTCTCTGACCAATTTCGCTCAAATTTTGTATTTTGCCACATAAAATCACTATCTTTAAAATGATGTAAAAAATTGCATATAGTTAAAAGTTTTTCAACCATTATTAGGAAATAAAGTAATAAATAATTATTAAAAATTATTTCTTGCATTGAGTTATCTTTAGATAAACGAATTTTATAATTGTGTGCAAAAATTTTTCAATTCGCAAAAAAAGTTCCAGAGACATGGTGAAGTACTCAAAAAGTAAACTTAACATTAACTTTGGACCGCTATTCGGACCAAATTATTTGGACATCTCCCAGATCTTGGCTACCTTTAATATTTAGGGACTTACAAATCTGAAGTTCGTTTTTGTGCCGGATATCACAACTTAAAATATAGTCTGCACTGATTAATATATTTGAGGTGGTTACCTCATCGAGCCTTCAAGGTGTTTACCTCATTGAGTTCTAGAACATGAAGATCCGATCGTTAGATCAAAAATTATTTTGGGTGATATTTTTTCCTTTTCTTTTTGATGCATGTACATTTTTCTACACAACTTCGCGGTTTCAAATGTTTAAATCTCATAGATTTTGAGCAGCAAAACAAAATGCAACGTAATTATAATTATTTTTATTGATTATTTTCGTCATAAAAAGTAAATGTGTGTACAAAATAATTCAATGTTTATAATAAAAACATGTTAAAAAATATCACAGATAACGTTTTAGGAACAAGCTCATTGCAATGCATATTGGCAAAATTAAACAGTAGTTCTCAATGTTGTGTCTCAGAGCCAATCCAACTGGACCTACTTCAGTACATTGAGATTTAAATGCTTGCCTTTCAGAACCTAATGAATCCACTGCAGTCAAGCATAGTTCATATTTTTCTTCTGCCTCTAAATCTCTAAACACGTATTCTCTGTCGTTGTAGGACATTTCTTGCTGAGTCACCAAGATTCCAGTTTTGTTTCGCAAAGTGGCTTTGAATCCTGCCACATCTTCTCTCGTTGCAACGTACCACACCACTCGTAATCCGTGGTCTTTCAGCACCTCGCTGCCTCTTATCTTAATGTCTGGTTTCACAGGCAATTCGGCTTTTTGCGTCATTCCTTTACAGTTTAATTCTTCCAAATCTAATGTTGGTATTCCTCTTCCTTCGAGCCACGGTGGCTGATGGCAAGCTACTGGGTTCCAGGCGGAAATGTCCGGTTGGTTACTGATCCATACACGTAGAGGACGTATGTGGCAGTTGCAAATCAAAGGATTTCCTGAAAAATGAAGCGGGACATAAGAACAATACAGAAACATAAAGAACAATACTTCAGTGTAATAAAGTAGATGAGTCACGATTGCGCAATAGTTAAGAGGTCTCTACATGTTGGATTTTAGGGTAAATTTTTTATTCGCGTTTTCGCGATATTTTTTTTGTATTTAAGGTTTTGATGATATAGTGTTATTAGACAACACAATACCTTACGAAAAAGGTAGAAAATAAAAGGGTCGCTTAGTTAGATTAGGAGAAATGGCGCTTGGTAATTTTTGGAGCTTCTATGCTCTTTTCCTCAAAACTCCAAATTAATAAAATGATGCGACCTGTAGTTTTGAGTAAGTCATTAAAACTACAGGTTTCTTCGGTTTTTAGATTTTTTAAAATCTAATTTTATTACATTTTAAACTTTAAACATATGAAAACTGATTTAGATGACGCTAAAATATTCTTTTAACGTTAATTACATAAAAAACAAAGATACTTCTCAAAAACCTGAAAACAGGCAACTGTTAACTTTTCAACTATCAAAAACTGTTGATTAAAACTGTTGAAAACTGTTGACAGAAAAAATTACTACGGAATCTAAAATATAGCGCGCTTTATCGCTCTCAAATTGTGATTAGGTAACGGCCTGCCAAAGATACTGCCAAATAGGGTAAATATATATCATCTGTTTATTTGTGAAAATCAAATACCAATGCTGTCATTATGCCGTTTTGTCTCGATGAATCTTTCACTTATATTCCATACCTGGCTGACAAACTGGCAGTTGTGGAAATGCTTTTATTTTTATAAAATATATCTAAATTAAAATAGTTTTACTATATTATTAGAAAATAACACTAATATGTAATATCGAGTCATGGTGGCTCAGGGCATAAAGCACTCGCCTTCCAATGAGGTGACCCTAGGTTCGAATCCCAGCGAGGGTTGGTTGATGCGAATTCAGCACCCAGCTCGCATCGTAGACAATTAATGGGTTAGAGTCTCCTTGTCGTCAGGCTAACTATGGGAGGTTTATACGGCTTTCCTCTCCATGTAACGCAAATGCGAGTTAGTTCCATTAAAAAGTCCTCCGCGAAGGCAAATTTCTCCCTATACTCGATCTAGGAGTTCTCTGGCCTTCTGAATTGGGTTCGAAATTACAAGGTTACGGAGTTTAACGTTAGTAGTCGTAAGCCCATAAAATTGGGTCGGCTGTTCAACAACGGTTATTAAATATAAATAAATATATATTCCAAGTAAAGAAAGTTTGACACATTCAAGAATCAATAGTTAGTACATTTTGTTGAGTCAAATAGTTCTTCGCCTATTCAATTAGGCCTAAATAGGTTTTGAAAAAAAAAGGAACATTATGCTTAGAACCCTCGGTCCCTACGCAGACTGATCTAAGTGGTCACCCACCCGCGCACTGACCGCAGCCAGTGATGCTTGACTTCGGTGATCTGCTGGGAACCGTGTCTTAACGATCAGTCCACTGCGGGACCAATTTGAACCGTATAAACAGACCACCTGTATATAGTATGGAATATGTAGTATGTAGTATGGAATGAAAACAAACATAGGTTTAAATTGGATTGAATGGAGATTGAGAGTAAGATGCCGCAAGCATGAAAAATAGCATCCTCCTACGCTTTAGTTGTTATTTCTTAGTCTAAAAAGGGTTTTTTATTTATTTATTTATTTTTTTTTTAAGAAAGTTGAAATTATTTACTTAAAAGATATTCTGTNTTCGTAAAATTGTTTAGTTCTGAATGATTTTGTATTGTATTTAAATCATCTATTAGGTCTAGGTTAAAAGTAGAAAAAACTTTTCTGAACTTATTGTGATTTCCGTATTTCGTTTTGAATCGCGTGAATGAGGAAAAAGAGAATGTGTTATTTACTTGGATTAATATGTACATATGGTCAGAATTACTGTTTATATCCATTACATTCCATGTTGTGGATGTTAAAACATCTGGATTATTTGTTAAAGTAAGATCAGGAAATGATGAAGTTAAGGAGGTTACAAATGTCGGTGTCGCGGGCTGGGTATTAAGAATTTTCAAATCATTAGATGTTATGAAATCCAGTAAAGCATCGCCCCTGGCATCACTGTTGTTATATCCCCAGAAGTCATGATGAGCATTAAAATCCCCACAAATTAGAGTAGGTGAATTATAAAAATTTTTGTTGCTGTAATAGATTAAATCCTTATGCCAATAGATTAAATCTCTTAACTTATGCGACTACAGAGCCTTCGAAAAACTACCTTAAATGATCGTTTACGCGATCCAAGCTCCAAGCAAAACAAGTTTCCATCAATTTCAATCAGCGCCGGTCCAACAATTTGGACCGTATAAACAGACCACCTGTATACAGTATGGAATGAAAATAAACATAGGTTTAAATTAGATTAAATGAAGAGTAAGATGCCGGATGCATCAAAAGTAGCATCCTATGCTATAATTGTTATTTCTTTGTCTAAAAAAGATTTCTTTTTTAGAAAGTTGAAATTATTCACTTAAAATATATTCTGTTTGCTTCTGTTCACTTGTGGCATTACTTCCCGAGTGCAACGTTTATTTTTTTAAAATTAAATGTTTATTTTCAGCAGTCAAATTTGACGGGTAAATAGTATAAAAGATTTTGTATTGTTCTATTCCCCTTATGATTCCGTTAAGAACTATTAATAAATTTAAATAATTTTGGTTAATGATTCTTAAAAATTTTAAAAATATTTAAATTTCTTAAAATTTAAATTTTTTAAATATTTTTTAATAAAGTTTATATTTAATAAAGTTAACTGCGATAAATTTGGAGAGTTCACTACCGTAATTTAATATTTTTGCTTAACAAACCGGCTGATATATTAACTACAATTTGTGCATACATCACAGTGGTCATGAAATTGATAGTTTAGTTCTAAATCATTTAATGAATCTTTTTAGCAATAATAATATATTAATGTTATTTACACCAAAAAACAATTATTGTAAAACTGTTAATAAGTTTAAACACTGTTTCAAATAAGTTTATTTCAAAATGTAGCATGAGAAAGTAATATCGTACAATCACGATATAAAGTAACCACTGTTTTAGTTTTAAACCCTTAATTTAGAAAATAATCAAAATCTATAACGCAATAAAAGTGGAGTAAGATAAGAACATTTGACGAAAAATACTTTACTGTAGATTTTCCGGCAAGCAAAAATATACCGATAACAGAGGAAAATTGTGACAGCATCATAAGATTTTTATATGTAGATGAAAACTACAAATTAAACCCTGAATAAAATCAAGCTAGTATTCTTAAATTATTGCATAATATAAGAAATCTTAGTAAAATGAAACAATTACCTTTAAACAGGAGAGTGAAATTTTCTTTCATCAGAGGAATAAGCTCTTCATAAAAAGTCGCAAAGCGGTTTTCTCTCAGATCCAATAATTGCAATTTCTTCATGGACAAAACTTCCTCAACATCTATGGATCCTAATCGATTATTACTAAGATTCAACTCTTCCAGATCCTTTAGATTAAGTCCAAATGTTCCTTTCGGTAACTTCGGAAGTTCGTTGCCGGACAGGTCGAGATGACGGAGATATGTGAGATTCGAAAGTACTTCCGGCCTTATCTCATTTAGTATATTATTCTGCAACTTAAGAACTTCGACTTTGGTCATGCCATCATCAAAAGTCTTCGTTATAACGGGGATAAAGTTGTGACTCAGGTCTATGTGTTTGATTTTGTAAGGAATCCATGGAGATTTGGGAAAGGACCTGTCTGATATGAATGACAAGTGATTGTACGAAGCATTAAAGACTTCGAGAGATAACAAATCTTCCAGAATACCGTTTGTTTTATTTTCGAGAGACGACACACGATTGTGCGAGATATCCAACTTCTGCAGTGACACAAGCTTCGTGAAGGCAGACGGTGGAATTGATGAAATATTATTATAGCTCATGTTTAACGATATCAATTGCAGCATGCCTTCAAAAGCGTAAGAACTCACGTTTTGGAGGTTGTTAAAATCCAAACGGACTTCGAAGACAACGGGTAAATTTCCGAACGCTTTTCTATTAAGCCTGGTGATATGGTTACCATGCAGATAGAGATACTGAAGGGAACTCATATCCTCCAAAGATTCCCATGGAATTTCGGATATATTGTTGTACCCTAAGGATAGTGTCCTCAGTGTCAGTAATCCGCGAAAAGAACCTCTTTCTAGTCGAGTTATGTTGTTGTAATCTAAATATAGATGTAATAATGAATTCATAGCAGGGAATATGCCAGGAGGTATCCTTGTAATAGTGTTATTTTCAATATGCACTTCATTTAGGGCTATGGGAACAACGAACATCGTTCTGAGGAAGTTATCATTGATATACAACATGCGCAATGATACTAAGCTTGTAAAGCCTCCTGACGTCACTTCCGAAATATTATTATGGCTGATGTCGATTTCAAGCAATGTCGATATTGTACCAAAACTACCATATCCTATTTTTCGTATTTTATTATGATGCATTATAATATTTCGTATGCTGCCAAACTTTTCGAATGCATTACCACTAACTTCTGTGATATTATTGTAACTAAGATCTATGGTGTGGAGTTCGTAAAGTTTCTTCTTTGAAAACGATTTCCTGTCTATTTTATCGATTTTGTTGTGAGTGACGTTGAAAATTTTTATTCCGGTTAAATTCGTTATGAGGACTTTGGATAGATCTGTTATGTTATTGTAATCTAGGCGCAACTCATTGACGTCACTGTTTTGGAACGTTTCTGGAGCAATTTCTGAAATAGAATTATAAGATAAATCAAAAACAGTAACATTAGACATTTCAACGAATGCACCCTTCCCTATAAAACTAATGTTGTTATGACTTAAATCGACTACAACTTGAAACATCCTAATGAAACTGTTACTTGCTATTCTCGATATTTTATTATAACTTAGATCCAACCTTTCTAGCCAGTTCATGTCTTTAAACATCTCGTATCCAATATCTTGCATCGAATTTCTAGCCAAATCTAGAGTTCTTAAACGAGTAGGCGTAATTAAAGCTCTTTGAGCAATAGTTTTAATCTTATTGCCAGCTAAATATAAATCTCGAAGCAACCGCAAACCTCTCAGCAAATAAGCGTCAATCTCCTTCAAATTATTGTTGGAAGCATTAAGAACTCTTAGCTGAGCATTTCTTGTTAAAGCTGAACGGGGAAATTCATTCAAGTGGTTATTTGAAACATTAAGAAACCACAGAAAAGTGAGATCTGTAAAATCTGTTTTGGCGAATTTGCTGAAATCATTATATGATATGTCCAGGTATTTAAGTTTTACCATTTGTTTGAAAACATTTCTCTCAAATTTCTGAATCTTATTATGCTGCAAATGAAGCTTGTCCAATGATCTCAGAATGTTATTAAAAGCACCAGGAAATATTTTATTGATTTTGTTACCATCTAATCTCAATTCTTTGACACTAGGGAGGCCACTAAAAGCATTTGCTGGTAGTACAGTAAGTTGGTTGTTGGCAAGATTCAAGTATTGTAACTTCGATAGTTTGTTTATCGCGGATGGAACATTTTTTAAATTGTTTCCTTCCAAATTTAATGTTACAAGACTTTCTCCAAGTGTATCAAAAACATCGCCGTCTATGTCCTCGATCTTATTATAACTGACTTCTAAATTTGAAATGGTAATATTGTGAAGAACACTTCCTTTTAACCTTCTCACGTAATTTCTTGTCATTAAAAGACTGTTGATCAATTTACCTTTTACATTGCCGAGGCCCAATGCCATCATCGCCAAGTTGGCATTTTCGCAGTGTAGTGTGAGGCCTTCTGTTCCTCCTTTTTCACAAGTGCACGGATAAGTTGTTAAGATGTCTGTAGGACAAAATACATGGGGTGGCTCAGTTGGAGCGATTGTGGTTGTTGAGGGTGGAACCCAGTCATCCTCCGGAGGTTCGAATGCCCCATCTTGACAACATATGTAAACTACAGAGGAGAAAATGGAAACGATCCAAAACAGCCACATTTTCTCTAACACAGTATAGACTTTTCTTCCTAAAAATCAAAATAGTCTTTTTAGTTTATAAAAATTCGCACATAGACGAAAAATTGCACTACTTTAAAGAAAACAATTAACGATTATTTACTATCGAATGTTTCATAAAATCCAGTTTGATAAAACTGATAGAATTATTCAATAGAAAAGAATTGATTTGGAGTGCTGAAATGGAGGGTAATACTAGTACGTGAGTTGAGTTGATATGAGGTAATGCTCTCAGTGAACTAGTTGAACAGAAAACTAGGAAGCAACGTTAGAAACGCTAAATACGGCACTCGTTACGAAAAGGATAAACATTAATCAGTAAAATGTTTTGCGTTTCATTTTATTATTTCAACTGTTATATGTTTACCGGTAGTATCCCATTTAGAGGAAACATAGATAGAAAACACAAACGGAAAAGTCAAGAACATTCAGTTGGTACGGTTCATCAACAGGCAAAGATGTTTAATGGTTCATGTAGTTTTTCCATTTTACAAAAGTTCGCACTGACGTAAGATAATAATTAATTAGAAGATAATTGAATAATAATTAGTTAGATAATAATTTATTACTATCTACTTGTCAGTCGACAGCTTTCAGTGGATTAGTAAGTATCCTAGAATGTAAGCAATGAATGTAGATTTCTAGTATGATGCAAAAGCCGGCAGAAATTATACTGCGTTAAACATAAATGATATGTATGCAATAAAAACTAGCAGTGTTATGAACTAACTCTGACCTAAAAATAAGTAAAAATCATTCGTGGTCACTGATCTATCTGTATTAGACTTTAAGAAGGAAAACTTCCTGAAGTGCCTTTAAAGTAAGAGCAATTTAGCTGATTAACAGAAGAAAAAAAAATTATCGAAATCTAATCTTTTTAAAATCTAAGCAGTGCAAAGGACTAATAAAAGATTATATAGTGTAAATTAAATTATTAAAGTGAGATTAAAAGTGTTGCTGGAGGCCGTGATGGCGGTGTTAATTCCTTACATATATTATTGTGAGGAATCCCATGGTCATTATTTTTTTTATGTCGACTTTAATAAACTGATATTTTCGCTTTATTTTTTGTCTTTCATTCTTAGCCTTTGTGCTGTTGAAGAAGCTTGTTTATAGCATCGACACAACTGAGCGCCTGAAGTGTTTTTAGTTGTGCTGATTAAAATTTTCAAGTCTATCAATTATTATTTTGCTCATTCGCGATTTTAACTAAATGCCTCAGTTAAAATATTTTTTGCATTGATAATTACTGAAAATATCTAATGATGATAACCCATGTACAGTGCTCAAAATAAAATAAAAAAACGAAACACCCTCAATAACTTTTGATCGAATGATCGGACTCAATCTTAATGGTCAAATATGCTAATTAATTAGTGCGACGACATTTTGAGTTACGAAATCAGATACAAAAAGGTACTATTTCTTAATAACATACCTTTTTTTCGAAGGATTCGGACTTCTGATCCCTGCATTATTAATTAGTCCTAATTAATTAGGTAGTCCTAATTAATTAATTCCCCCTCGAACCTTTAAGATTGAGACTTAGAATGGTGAAAAGTTATTTAAGGTGCTTTTTTGCGCACTACACAAATTTTATCAGTAAACAAAAATGGCGGTTCTTTTCTATGTTACTTTTTATTTTTTTTACACTCATTCTACTTATTGCTTGAAAAACTAAATCATATTACTATTTTAAAACGTCAACATTTTTGATGAATACAAAACAATTTAATTCAAAAAAATGTATTCCATTAAGCATTTTAAAAATATCGTCACTTTTTCACAAATTAATAAATTCTTTTGGGGGGGGGGGGGGCAAAGGTTGAATTTTTTTTGTGCTTAGTTAGAACTCGGACACTCATTCATTAATGATAAGGTTACTGGTTATCGAAGACAAAAATTAATATATTAAAACTTCATTGTTCAGAATTTTTTTTCCACTAACTTTAATGCATCGGTTTCGATATTTAGAAAATTAATGTTTTTGAAGTCCTTACGTACTTATACAAAAATTGAAAAAAAAGGTACACTAATTTTTCAAATTACAAATTATTGCATATTTTGAAAATTCATAAAAAATAAAATGTTATGTGTAGTATATTATTAGTCTAATAAAATGTAAGTAAGAAAAAAAGTAAAATTTTGTGCGATTTGTGATTACATTTTCTTTTGTTCTCTTTTAATTCAATGTTTTATCAAATTCCCTTTTAACTTTTGTATCAACTTTGATCTTTAACTGTTCTCTAGCATAATAGTATGCAGCAGACAGGAAATAATTAGCAGAGAGGAAGGTCAGGTACTACATTTTTATCGTGAGACAGTTGTTTATGGATGGAGTGAATCGTGTCATCTTTATTGACAAAGAAATTCCAAAAACAGTCAAACGCAACAGTGCTTCTTCTAGTTCCAAAGACATTTTGATATCTTGAAGCGGGGTATCTCGGATATAAATCACTTTGCTTTTTGCCTTAGTTAGGTGACAGCTTTCTTTTATAGTCTACCTTTAAAACTTATAATTGGGAAAAAGCTTGTAAAAATTTTTATAAAAATAGCATACATTTTTTGTCTTAGTCTATAAAGGAAAAAAAATTAGTTCGAGAGGTCTGAAAGACACTAGTTAATTTTGACAAGACACTAGTTTTTTTGACAAGACAATAAAGACACTAGTTTTGGTAAAAAATTTGTCAAGTTTTTGCTAAAAATTACATATTTTTATACTAAGTCATCAAGGAATTATATATTATTTTTGAAATAGCAAGGGGTAATAATAATACCACACACTATAATGATGCCTACCTCTACCACGAAGATCCAATCATTAGATGAAAAGTAATTCATGCTGGACCGTTTATTTTTTTACTCATTGTATGTATACGTAATAATACGAGATGTAATATGAGAGTACCAGATTGAGATCAAATCTGTGTGGTCATGGGCCGTTGGAGACAGAAAAGCTCTTCTCATACACGATACCGTGAGCTATGAAAGAGAGACTTGCTTGATCACGCATATGATCGATTTAAATAAAATGTAAATAAAGTGTTTAAATATTTTTATAAGTTATAAAAATGAAAAATTTTTTNAGGTTTTACTACCAGCCTTTCCTCGTTTCCGTCTCGCTTTCACCCCTGTTGATCACGCATATGATTGATTTAAATAAAATGTAAATAAAGTGTTTAAATAATTTTATAAGTTATAAAAATGAAAATTTTTTTAAAAATTGATCTTCAGAAAAAATGTAAATTTTAGTGATTGTGTAGATTTTTTGAAAATTGTAGCTTATACTTAGTTAAAATTATTTCAACAATTTACTTTTAATATTTATATGTCTAGCTCATTAATAGTTTAATTCCATTTTTTTATAATTACTTCAGAAATAAGAAATTTGTTTATAAATAATAAAAAAAATATATAGTTATTAACATATGAACCACTATCTGCAGCTACGTAGTTTTGCCAAATTGATTTCAATTTCAAAATGTCCGACAGGTCTCGTTGTATCCCTCTCGTCGTTCTCAGTTTTCATTTAAAAAAAATTGGTAAAATTAATTTAGTCATTTTTTAAAAATTATTTTTTACACAACAAATAATGTTATAAAAAAGCGTGAGACTGCTGAAACGAGTTTTTTTTCTTTCTTATCTTGGTCCATTTGAAATATATTTTTAAATCAATAAATAGAAGAAAAAATTTGTACCAGTAATTTTTTTATAAAACATTTTACAGTATTTGTGTTAAGTCATAATTTTTAATGTATAACATTAAAACATTAAAAAAAAAAAAACACCCAAAGCAGTTACGAGATAAGTATATTAAAGTGTAAAGTTAGCTATGTTTTGAGTGTTCTAATTTATTTGGCTATAATTCTGTAAAACAGCGCCGTCTGCTATATTTTGGGTTGTATCGTAGCAAGTTTGCGGAGTCTCCCGAATTCATTTGTGATTTGTTTTGCTGAAAGGGTTAAATTGAAAGAACGCATTATATGAAAAACACTAAAATTATTATAATATTGGTTAGCACTTTTTTTCAAGCTTTTTTATGCGTAAAAATCTGTCTGAAAAAGTAACCCCACTTTTCAATCTCCTATCAAAGTTACTATCCTGGTTGTGAATCAAAATATGCTTTGTTTTGCATAAGAAATATTATTTTTTCGTAATCTTTTTTTATTAATTAAAAAGCTAGGTACTTCTGTAGAAAAAGATACTATTAATCAAAGTATTTTTTTAAATTTTGTAATTAATTATTTAAAAAAAAATATTTTTCTGTAACATTTAATTTAGAAAAGAAGGAAAAAATTGCAGAAATTTTTGAAATATTCGTCTTAACACATTAGCTTATTCTTTTGACTAAGTTAACCCACTAAAAATGCTAAATTATTGTAGTACAAGATATTAGAATTGCATAACCGAAAATATGTGATCTACCTATTCATTTTCCTCTGTAGATGATTTCCCACGATAAATCGATCAATTAAATTGGAGCATTTTAACTGATGGTATAAAATCATAGCAACATATATTTCTATCTTCAAACATCATTTTAACTCAAAGAATTGATGATGAAAGTTCAAGTCCCATTCTGTTTCAAAGTTTGGTTTTTGTTGTTGTTACCCTTGAAAACACTCTCTCAACTATGGCATTGCTAATCGGTAAACTATACATATTTAATCCAAACTGAGACAATTCCTTAAAAGCAAGATCACCACCTGCATTTTTAATTGTTGTGACCTTGCACCAGAAATCTATCCCATTTGTAGGAATGCCATCAGGTAAAAAATTGTCCCACTTTGTTGTTAAGAGAAATCGCCACTGATTTTACATCTCTACAATTTGGGATTTTTGCGGTAGGTTTCATTCAGCAGGTTTCATGACTCTAGATTTAATTTTTCTGAGTTTCAAAGCGAGTTTTATTTTTCCAAAAGATAAACGATTAATAATAGTTGGAGTTAATAATTGTGAAGATATTTCCCCCATCATACTCTCCGTGATTTTTCCATATATATCTTCGCCATTTCACGAGTCTACGATTTGAAACATAGATATGGAAAGATTATAGACTCCATCAGCAAAACAAATCAAGAATCCAAAATTAAAGTTAAAGCGTTTTCAACAACTATAAAAAATGTCCTTTTTAAAAAGGGTAAAGAAACTGCAAACTTTCAGAATCATTTTATAATGGGAAGAGGAAAATTTAAAAAATATATATACATTTCTGTGAGGAAAAAAAGTAGTGCCTTTTAAAGATTTGTAGCGTTCGAAAAATAATAAGTAGCCCAAAAAGTAGCGTGTAGCCCAATCCGCTACTTGTAGCCTAATCTGACTGTAGTGATGACGAAAGGTTTATGACGGAGGGTAAATGTTTAATCAAAACATTTAAGAGTAGACTGTCTTTTAAATATTTCTGCCCTATATATTAAGCATTTGCTAGATCTTAAGTCAGGTGAGTGCGAAGAAAGAATAAAATGTAGATCTTTATAAGAACGGATAAAGAGAGAGATTGTTAATTAATTATTTTTATTGAACAGTCGATAAATTACTTTTTAATAAAAATTAATAAAACCTTAGAAAACTCAGTATTTTTTAAATTTATTTGTACTCGTTTTATATTAATCTAGTTATAGTTTTCAAGTAGTGATGATAACATTTCTTTATATCAGTAGCATAATTTCGAATGATATTTTTCTTCTACAACAAATTAGTACACTGTAGAAAAGAATTCAGCAAATCTTCTACCAGTATTTGGTGCAAAGTTTCTCATTATCCCAAAGTTTAGTTAAGTGAAAGATCATTTTACTTTAGTTACACAATAGTCTGTGAAGTTTGATCCAGAAATACTTCCATGGTGCAACTGACTGCACCAAAATTTGGTATAAGACACAAAATTGACGATATCTGCTTACGTCATGTTTTCTTAGTCGGTCTCTCGGTATATAGGACTATAGGGACTATAGGGGGACTCGGTATATAGGGACGACTGATGCATGCTGTTTCAAGTATCAACTTAGGTCGATAAATGTTTTATTTGCATTAATTAAAGTAAAGTTCATTTATGTTGCCTTCTTAAATTTGGTTGGTGGAATGCATTCTCGATGTCATAACAAAACCTTCAGGTAAATAGTTCTGTTACGGTAAATAGCAACCCTTGGACTGCATTTGAGTGCTTTAAAAATACCTAATAATGGTGTGATTTTCCTCTGCTTTTATGGAAGGAGGAAAAAAAGAAAGAAGGAATGAAAATCGGTGTTTTGTTTCAAAGCAACTACTTTTAGTGAAAACTTCTATTTATATTTGGAGATAATGAAAATACCAAAATATGGTGAAATTGAGCTCCTTTTTATGTAGCCACCAAATGAATACCAATTTTTGGTGCAATGTAGCTCGTAATTTTTAACAGTGTAGTATGCAGGTCTTAATTGAAAATATACAGTAAAGCAGTAAGATTTATAAATCGAGATGCGTTAATTTTCTCTGCCCTTCAATTTGAATGAAGTCGATAAATATATTTTATTAAGGTCCTATAAACTCGTTTGTAGCCTAGACTCCTATTCTGAAATAAACATTTTTACTTTAACATTTATTTTTTGTTTTAGATCCATTCTTGGTATAATAGGCTGCATTTTGTTTCCTCTCGTTTATATTATTTATATTTTCTGTCTCATTTTCTGTCCAATGAATGGCCCTCCTAGTTTTATCAACTTCCGAGCATAAAATAACGTGGCACAGTAATAGCATGGTATTTTTTTTCTGTACCAATTTTTTCCGCACTGCTAAGCAAATTTTCGAATTTCAATAATTTGTTTTTCTGCAGTAAATGATGTTTCTATTGCAAGGTTTGTTCTGTTATTTAATAGTAGTTTAATCATGCAAAAAAGAAAATAAATAAATAAATAATAGTATTAATAATTATAGTATGGAACTTTTAAGAGGATGGTACGCGGAATCATCTAAAAGAGTTCTAAGAAACATTTTATTCATATTTTACGATGATACGCATTATTTTAACATTTGTTACTGGGTTGATTACGAAGGTATTTCTTTTTCAGCAAACGTTGAAAACTGATCTGAAGTTTAGATTTCANTACGTGGAATCATCCGAAAGAGTTGAAAGAAACATTTTATTTATATTTTACGATGCTACGCATTATTTTAACATTTGTTACTGGGTTGATTACGAAGGTATTTCTTTTTCAGCAAACGTTGTGAACTGATCTGAAGTTTAGATTTCAATGCAGTTCAATTTTCCTTCCATTTATATTTTGAAAAAAAAAAAAAAAATCAAAAATATTAATGAATATTTTTAGTTTCACATATGAATTTAACTGCAGTTAGGCTAATTATAGAAAATTTTCGAGGTTTATAAATGTCACATTTACAGAAATAAGTATACATAAAAAAAAAGAACTTTTTTTTTATATATAAAAAAAGAACTTTTTTTTATTCTACGCGAGAGAAAAGTTTCTCTTTTGTCAACTAACCAATTTAATGATTATCTTTAAATTTTTTTACTCTGAATTTAATAGAATGCAGCATTGACTCTTTGATTTGAAGGTGAAAATTTTATTTTGAACAATCATCATAAAATTTTATTTCGAATTCAAATTTTTTCAATCGTTTCTTTTACAACAGACGAAATAAAATGAAGACAATTTTTCCCCGACTTTAAGCAGGTGAAAATGTTGATACTTTTGTCTCATATTAGCTCTTAACTGTGTAATAGGTCATTCATTACGTATGCATTTGTTAAACCACATGCGCTTGTAAAATTCCTTTTAAATCAATTGTAATTTTTTTCCCCATGGAGATCATTTTTAATGTCCTATCAGTGGGTACGGGCAGGGTTTACGATAGAAAGTAACGCCTTCTTTCTACTCAATGCTAAATTCGTGTTGTGGGCGGGTCATTGATGAGAAGTAACGCCTACTTTCCATGTCAAACTTAAACAGTGTTCTCTTCCGTACTTTTTTTTAATATATAATTTCTGAATTAAGAGATTGAGACCCGATAGCTTGTATATTTAAATCACACCCTCCTCGTCTGCTCTTTGCAAAGCATTTTTATCATAATTAAAAGCTATTTAAAAGAAAGCTTATTCATAAGTTTCACAGCATCATTGCCTTTACAAAGACATTATTAAAGCTTCCTAAACCTGCCTGGTTTGGATACCATGCTAGCCGATCCCGTAACCGAGCGACTTGCACTTTAATTAGTGAGATTCCTATAGATGTAGTTCATCATAGAGATGAGTCGAAAGTAACGTAACAGTGACTTGTCACAGTGACTGGAGCAGTCACTGTGACAGCCTGTTCCAACCAAAAAGTTGTCACAGTGACTGGAGCAGTCACTGTGACAAGTCACTGTTACTGTCACTGTGACAAAAATCACTGCTACTGTGACTGTGACAAAAATCACTGCTACTGTTACTGTGACAGATTTCACTGCTACTGTCACAGTGACAAATTTCACTGCTACTGTCACTGTGACAAATTTCACTGCTACTCTAGCTGTTCCAAATGCCACAGGTATATTCACTGCTCCAAAAAACATACTGAAATACCAGTGAATATTGCCGGCCGATGCTCCAGCTCGTACCCTGCGAATGGAAGCATTTTCGTCGCTTCTAAATTCAAGCTGCTCCACTCTGAAAAATTNCAACAAAAATATTATATCGATTAAATTAACTAAAAACTAATCATATCGATTATTAATTAAAATATTTAATCGATTAATTTTTACAAAGTTTTGATATATAAAAACGATTAATCGATATAAAATATCGATTAATTATATATCGAAATAATAACAGTCACTGCTATTTGTCACTGTTACTTTTGGATCCCAGTAGCAGAAGTAACAGTGACTGAAAAGTAGCAGTTTTGCCCATCTCTAGTTCATCACACAATTACCAAAATACAGTTACTATATTTAATTAAAAAAAATGATTTAAAAAAGTGGTAGTAAGAGATGTAAATTTTTGAATATTTTTAATAGTAACATTTAAATTTAATAAATCATATTATTTTAATTTAATTACTAGTGACAATTCAAACATTTAGTTCATGAACAACAAAGCTTCCTGAACCTGCCTGTTTTGGATAGCATGCAAGCCAATCTCGTGAGCGAGCGACTTGCACTTTAACTATTCATTTGGATTGTGAGATACATTATCGTTGTCCTAAAAATACAGTTACTAAATTCAATTAAAAAAATTATTTAAAAAAGTGGTAGTAAGAGATGTAAATTTTTAAATTTTTTTGATTGTAACATTTTAAATTTATAGATTTCTCGATGTTAGAAGATGTATATGAAACGTTATTTTTTGAATTATTTTGTGTCAATTTATTTATGCCTCGTCATATAGTTTTGCGAAAACTATTAGAAGTAGAATTATGATCATTTGCAAGTGAACTGAAAACGAACAGAACACCTTAATTTCTTTTGGTTTGTAATTATTTTTCGAGTAATTAAATACTAATTTAGTAATTTTTTACGAACGAATATGGATTTTCTTCAAAATCTTGACTCTTAATCACTTTTTCGGTATTCCTTTTACCAATGTAAATTATACGAATTTTTATAATTGATACTCACATAAATACCCAAAATATTAAAATGTTCGGGTATTTAAGAATTTTGATAGAAATTCAGTGATGAGGATTTTCTTCTGAATTTTACTAAATTAGTATATTTCTGAGACCAAATAAGTTTTGCTTAAATTGAAAATAGTTAATTTTTTATTTACTAAAAAGAGAAATTCATTCAATTGAACAAGTAAATTATAGTTGATATAGTTTTCGTTATTTTAAAGTGTTTTAGTCCTTTACAAATTACCATTTTTGTTTCCAATTTTTAATATTATTTTTCTTATTGCATCGTGTGATTCAATTCGGACTACTAAATTAATCCTAGTGGAGGCCCTCTCTTTTGTAGGATATGTTGATTGTATACAATGGGAAATTAGCAAAGTAAAAATAGGATCATTTGGTACTTTAAATTATATGACTATGATTTATTAGTAGTATTGAAATTAATTTCTTGGTGAAAAAAGTAGGTTCACATTTGATTTTACTTTCTGCGATAGGGAAAATATAATTTTTTAGCAATCATTGTCTGTTATTAATCACAATTGAATTAAATTAATTGGAAAAACTATCAGGCAAGAACATGTGGGTCGTTTTCCAACACGTTCACGCCGGGTGTTGCGCCTGAAAGCGGGACGGAAAAGAGAAAATACTGGTAGAAGAACTATTTCAATATTAGATAATATTCGGGAGGAGTTAATCTATTCTCAACAATAACGATTCACCGTAAGGAAATTTATCACGGCGAAGAAGCAATTCAATATAAAAATTGCATTTGCATCCGTTAAAAACAATTGGTAGTTATGGATTTTTATTATTTCCGAAAAAAAAAACTAAAAAATGAAATTTATTTGTTACCAGTTTTTACTTCGGTGCTCCACCCGATGAGACAATCTAGCGTGACCCACCGGTGGGTCACCCCGGCGTGAACGTGTTAAGGAGCTAGAACTTGCACAATATTTATTTTCATGAACAACTTCAATGTGAAACAAAAAAAAATTAACCCAATAAAAAAAAATACTACAGTTAAAATTTTAGACTTTTGTCTGATTTTCAAAATAATGGCTCTTAATTAGTTAACTTGTTTTTAGTGTGTGCATAGTTTCGTTTATGTCATTATTGTTGTCCCTAGAAAATTATGTTATTCATATTTAGTTTATGAGTACGATATTATTGCCGACAAATGTTGCACAGTTTACTGAGTGTTGCCATGTTATCATTTGCTGCAACCCAAAAATAGTGTCAAGATTCTAAGATAAAAAAAAAAAANAAAAAAAAAAAAAAAAAAAAAAAAAAAAAAAAAAGGGATTTCGGGATTAATTTTCTAAATTTTCCTTTTTTGCTGTGAAGCAAAGTGACAAAGCAACGAGAAACTTTTTTGGGTTATAAATTGTGGAAGATTTCTATAATTGGAGGATTTTTGGACTAGTTTTCTAATCTTAGCCTCTTTTTTTTTGGAAGAAAGTAATTAGCAACAAAAATCTGTTAAGTTATAAATTATGGAAGATTTCTATAACTAAAAGATTTTTATACTAGTTCTCTAATTTTTCCCTCTTTGTCTTGGTAAAAAGTAGCAAGCAACTAGTAAGTAACGACAAAGTAACAAGCAAAAGTAACAAAACTATTTAGGTCATAAATCGTGGAAGATTTCTATAAATGGAGGATTTGTGAAATAATTTTCTAATTCATATTTTGAAATGAAATAATGAACAACAAAAAACTGCTAAATTAATAAATTGTAAAAGATTTCCATAAATCCAAATAAGAATGTGGGAGTTAATTTTTAAAAAAAATGGAGGATTTTTGGAATTTTGAATTGTTTTTGTAATTTTTTAACTTCTGCTTTGAATTAAGGTAATGAAAAATCAAGAAACTATTAAAGTAATAATTTTCAAAAATTTACATAGTTGGAGGATATTTAGAATAGTTTTCTAATTTTTCAATTTATGTTTGAAATAAAACAAACAGCAAGGATAAAAGTAATAAAGAAGAAGTAATAAATTCTGGAAATATTTATGAATGGATATTTTTAATAATTTTTTCATCTATTCTTTTAATTAAAGTAATCAACATTTAAGAAATTGTTAAAATAATAATTGTGGAAGATATATGTAAATGGAGGATATTTGGAATAGTTTTAAAATTTTTAAATTTATAGTTTGAAATAAAATAATGAATCACGAGGAACTCTTCAGGTAATATATTCTGGAAGATTTCTATAAATGCAAACTCGAAAGTGTGAGTTATAATTGTGGAGAAATAGAATATTTTGTAAGTTTTGAATTATTTTTGAAACTATTCAACTTATGCTTTGATTTAAAGTAATAAAAATCTATACGAAACTTTAAAAGTAACAAATTGTAGAAGATTTATGTAAATGGAGGATTTTTGGAATAGTTTTCAAATTTTTATTTTTTTTAAAAATAAAACAATAAACAAAAAATACTTTGGGTAATAAATTATGAAAGATATTTATGAGCGAAACTTTTTGAAGTAATTTTCTAATTTTCTAATTTATGCTTTGAATTAAAGCCATGGAACATCAGGAAGCTGTTAAAGTAATAATTAAGGAAGATTTATATGGTCGGATGATATTTGAAAAAGTTTTCGAATTTTTCAATGTTTCTTTTAAATAAAACAGTACGCAGGGATCTGTCTAGGTTTTTCTGAGAGGTATTTTGGGAAAATTTAGACATAATTTGCGAAAATTAAAAAATCACAAAATATTACACAAAAATATGGTAAAAATATGGATTTACCGTTTCCTACGAGATACAAAATGAAATTTTAAGAAAAAGTATTTTGTGAAACTACCGTTTTCCCTAAAGTTGAATTTGTGAAGGTACCGCTAAACGGTAGTAAATTTGGTCTGAACAGACCCCTGAATAGGCAAAGAAATTTGGTAATAGAGTCTGGAAGATATTTGCGAACGAAATTTTTTGAATTTGCTTTTTAATTTCTAATTTTTATTTTAAAATAAAATAATGAACAACAAGCAAATGTTTAGTAAATGAATTATTCTACTGCAATAGAGTAAGTCACGCAGATGTTTAGATCTAACTTTATGTTGCTTTAAAAAGAAAATAGGATGCAATATTTTCTTATGCATTTACATTAGGAAATAAAAACCTTAAATGAACCTCATTCTAGTAAGTGCAGCTGGTACGTGTCAAAGTACGAAAATTGGAGCTTTCACTAGAAAAATATTTTCACTTAAACAATGAGAAACAGCTGAACGATGAAAACACTTTTCTTTTGGAGAGATATTATCTAGATTGGAACAATGGTATATTATTTCTACACCTTATTATCAAATAAGGCTCTTATTTGAAAAAAAAAAAGAACAAAAGGAAAGAATTTGAAATGATTTTGACTATTTTCGGTTCGAACATATACTTTTTAAAAACCTCTTACATAGCAGAAATTTAAGATTTAAATGTTATATTAGGACAAGGATCTTAAAAGTTTATATATTTGAATTGTGTTAAAAAATGAAGTGATAAAAACTAACATGTTAAGGGGCCTCTACGCTCGCCATCTTGAATTTTAGGTAAAGTTTTTAATTCGAATTTCAAGGTTCTTATTTGAAAGGAAAAAAAAGAACAAAAGGAAAGAATTATTTGAAATAATTTCGACTATTTTCGGTTCTAACATATACTTTTTAAAAACCTCTTCCATAACAGAAAATTAAGATTTAAATGTCATATAAGGACAAGGATCTTAAAAGTTTATATATTTGAATTGTGTTAAAAAATGAAGTGATAAAAACTAACATGTTAAGAGGCCTCCACGCTCGCCATCTTGAATTTTAGGTAAAGTTTTTAATTCGAATTTCAAGGTTCTTATTTGAAAGGAAAAAAAAAAAGAACAAAAGGAAAGAATTATTTGAAATAATTTCAACTATTTTCGGTTCGAACATATACTTTTTAAAAATCTCTTACATAGCCGAAATTTAAGATTTAAATGTTTTATAAGGACAAGGATCTTAAAAGTTTATATATTTGAATTGCTTTAAAAAATGAAGTGATAAAAACTAACATGTTAAGGGGCCTCTACGCTCGCCATCTTGAATTTTAGGTAAAATTTTTAATTCGAGTTTTTTTTAAATATTTTTTTCTGTACTTAATAAACTTTCGATGATATAGTATTATTAGGCAACACAATACCTTTTAGAAAAGGTGGAAAATAAAGGCATCGCTTTACTTCAGTGTTTCCCAAACTTATGACTTTTGTGTACCCTTTCTGAATTTTTCGTACCACTGATAAAAAAGTGAATGTACTTTTTTTAAAAATATGTTTATTTTTCTTTTTTTTTGGTACAAAGTTTTGTTAATAAGTTTATTTGCATCAGTGAGAAGGATGTTATTGTTTTTGCTGTGATAAAAAAATTGCACAAAAGTTAAAAATCATAACTAGCTGTTGGCACCACTAATTATTAACTGTTAACACAGCAAAAAATAGCCAATACAAAATACGTAATCGTAAATTTTCAAGGCTAGCTTTGTTTGAAATTTTAATTTGTTGTAAGATATTTTGCGTAAGAACGTATACCCTCGCTGAACTGTTCACGCACCCCTGGGGGTAGGCGTACCACACTTTGGGAAATACTGCTTTACTTAAAATGGAGAAATGACGTTTGATAATTTTTAGAGCTCCTATGAATTTTTTCTCAAACCTTAAAAACAATGCAATGATACGATTTGGAGTCTTGAGTATAAGTCATTTCAAAATTACACGGTTCTTTGTTTTCATATTTTCTTAAAATTTAATTTTATTATATTTTAAACTGATGAAAGCCGATTTATGATGCTAAAAAATTCTTTTAATTTTAATTGCATATAAACAAAGATATTTATCAAAAATCTAAAAACAGGCAACTTCATACTATTTAACTACCTATTCAAAACTATTGATTGCAAAACTGTATTGCCATAATTTTGTCAGAAAAAATTAATAGAGAATCTAAAATACTACACGCATTATATCAAAAATTGTGATTGGGTTTCGGTCTTGTATTTTTCATGTATCGGAAGATACTGCCAAATGGAGCAAAAATGCATCATCAGTTTATTTGCGAAAATTAAATAAAGAGGATTAAAAGCATATTTAGAATTTTCTTCCCAGTCTCCACCCCTTCGATACTTGAGTTCGGCCAGTAGAGGAAGGGCAACTTAAGACTCGTAAATTATTATTTAATAATTATAAGACTTGATGAGTCAGCAAAATTAGTCTGAACAAAGAAGAGTGGTTGTTGACGTATGCCTGTTTAGGCAGAGGGGGTGCGATTGTTCTTGCTTTCTAGTGGCGCCATCTATGGCCAAGAATTCGACTTCTGCCACACCCATACGTTACACCCGTTTATATGGCGGACTCATTTATACATCCATTCATTCATCCACAGATCGTAATTTTGACCTGAATCAGAGAACGATCGATCTCCAATCCAGTACCCCCAGAGGTATTGATTCGTAATGGGAACATGGAGGACTTTGAGAGTCGACAGATTCAACGTGCATCAGTCACTTTACTGAGTCTTCGGCCGGCAGGGTTCGAACCCATGAACTCTCGGACACGGGCCCAGCGTCCTACCGACCAGGCTATTCCGGGCCTGAGTGGTAGTATGTCTGTTTAAATGCTATTTGCTAGCATGAGCATGCTGCAAAGGCGTAGGTAGGTATTTAATTTACGTCGAGCTAGATTTGCACTATGGGCTTTTGGCGACTGTCTGGGAAACAACCATGAGGATGATCCGAAGAAATATCATTGCAATTTTGATCCTCAGCAGAAGGGATGGCTTCTCCGCTTTGGTAGCCCGACGACCTACACGTGAAATCGAGCACTTTACGGTAAAACAGTTTAAAGAGGGCTGATACCGCACACTCTCGGTCCCTACGCAGGCTGATCGAAATGGTCACCCACCCACTTACTGACCACAACCAGTGATGCATGACTTCGGCGTTCTACTGGGAACCGTGTCTTTACGATCAAGTACACTGCGGGACGCAGTCAAAGCGTATCTAACAAAATGTTACGTCAAGATCAAGAGGGAATGGAACTATATATTGGCAAGTATTATTACGTCAAAACAGGGTGCACAAAATATCATATTACATAATATTAGTCAAATACAGATAAAGGGTTAGTTTAGCTAGCTCTTGCCACTTTATCGCTTATCTATCAGTTATTCCTATTTTTCTTTAAACCATTTAGAAAGTCTCAAAAAATTGATCAATAAATATCATTTTGTTACTACTCGAAAAAAACATAAAATAAAAATTTGGCAGCTATGTTTTAGGACTTATCAGCACAAGTCTGAGAAATATCTTTTTGTCTATATGCAAAATACGGTGTCTTTTATCAAAAACTGTCACCTGAGAAATTTGAAAATGTGGTTTAGCATTATAAGGCCCTCCTTGTCCTTTACATTTTTAAAATATATTTATATTTTTTTTAAAAACTTGTTTTGTATTTTTGTCTACATTGTTGCGTTTGAAATTTTATTACAGTTGATAAAAAATAAATAAAGAGATAAATTCGCATGTCTTTAGTTAATTTTTGGAGAAGCAAAAGCGTATAACACAGTTATCATTAGCACAACATATATATATTGTGGAGAAATAGATTTTCAATTTTTATTGAGATTGCTTTATAAATTAAAGTGGTACAAAAACACTCTAATAATAAATTTACTTCCACTAATTCATTTTTGATGGCTTCGTTTTTTGATTTGCCAATATATTACACCCAGCCCTTCAACACTTTTTTCTGTTCCGTATTTAGTTACAAAGCGTACATTTTTATAAAGTAACTTTTATGCTTGAAATTGATTGCACCTCATGTTAGGGGAAATTGACTTATTTAACGTAAGCATGACATGCTGCAATTGTGCAATTAGAACTACTACTTAGTTTTCTCTCCGTAGCTTGTTGTTACTGCTCTAAANTCAAGGGGGGGGGAGTAAGACCTTATGTACGGTAATGTACGAAGGGGGGGGAGGGGTTTAAAATGTCTCCATTTTTGTGTACGTACTTTTTGAACGGCCCCTAACACACTTATCATTAGCACAACATATATATATTGTGAAGAAATAGATTTTTAATTTTTCTTGAAATTGCTTTATAAATTAAAACGGTACAAAAACACTAATAATAAATTTACCTCCACTATTTCATTTCTGATGGCTTCGTTTTTTGATTTGCTAGTATATTAACATCCAGCCCTTCAACACCTTTTTCTGTTCTGTTAGTTACAAGAAGTACATTTTAATAAAATAACTTTTATGCTTGAAATTGATCGCACCTCATGTTAGGGGAAATTAACTTATTTAACGTAAGCATGACATGCTGCAATTGCGTAATTAGAACTACTACTTAGTTTTCACACAGTAGCGTGTTGTTACTGCTCTAAATGCTTAACCCTCTCAGGGCAATGGTGATTGTTACTTTTGTAGTATTTCATTTTAATATCAGAGTTGTTGGACGTGTCATTTGAAAAATTTTGTATCTTATTTGAATTTTAAACGTAATTAAACTTGAAATACAAATTTATAACGAAATTTATTAGGAAGTTAAAAAAAATCAAATTTTGTTAGGCTTATTTATTGATTGCTTCACCTTTTAAACAAAGAATTATAAGGCTTATCGTAAAATATTTTTGATGAAAATTCAAATACACATGACTTATCATTTTTAGTTTACAATTGTAAGTATAAATTTTTTCCCTAAACTGCGCCTATACTGTTACACCAAATATTCATTTCAATTTCAGAGTTTAATGATTTTATTAAATTTGTGCCATTCATAAAACATACGAATAAGCAAAAATTTAACAAAGGTGGTATGTTTGTAAAATTTTAATTATGAATATATGCAGTATTTATAATACATTAGAATTATTTGAACGAGTGCATAAAAGCGAATATAAAGTTGAAGATTATATTTTCTCCGATTTAAATAAATCATCATAGTTTTTGTCCCCAAGATTTACATTTTAAATATCCAAATATGTTTAGATGTTTATAATATATGTAATATATCCTCAAGTATAATTATATGTTTATATGAATTATTTCTATAATTGTAATAATCCAGATTGGATTTCCTTTGATACAGAATTATTTGAAGCTTTCTGTTCATACCTTAAAATTCGGTATTACTAGAAAAATTTATTAAATTCTGAATAAGTAATATTAAAATACAGTAATATTGAATATATTGTATAATTAAATACTGATATATTGTAAAAAATTTAGATTTTTTTCTTAATGATTGAGGAAAAATTAAGTTGTTAAAGTATTTTTAAATGAAGCAATCTTTTATATTTTAATATTGTACAATGGGGTTTAAAAAAATCACAGAAAGAGTTAAAAGCATTGTTTGTTGAGTTAAATTACGTCAAATATTACAAATATATATTTCGAATCATTAATAATCTCTGGAATTAAATTTAGAATAGAAATTTTTTTTTTTAAAAAGCTAGGAAGAAAAAAATTTCGTTTTTAGGCATTAAAACAATTAAATTAACAATTGAAACTTTAAGGTTCTCGTTTCGATTCATATATTTTCAAAAAAACATTCTACGAATAGAATTACATTTTTTCGCATCTTTAATTAGAATTCGAATATAATCATATTTAATTAAATAGCTTTTTAGTAATCAGGTGGCAAATATTCGTTACTTTGATTACCTTGCATACACATTAAAGCTTTTGCGTCACGATTCTGTTTAGATTTACATACATTAATTAGTCACCCTCGAAAATGGTTAATGCAAAAAAAGATTTGAATTTATATTCAAACCTAGATATTAAGTCATGTCAATTTTTTTTATCCCAGTATCACAGATAATAATGTCCAATAACAGATATAATATTACTGATAATGAGAAAACAATAATAGTAAAAACAAATATTAATGTAAAATATGAACTCACTTTAAAGTAAAAATGCAAACAATGGCTTCTTTAAAAATCCATTTTTGAATTCGAATTTTTTAATTCTAATCTATTCCTGTGGGATAACAAAGCATTAAAATAATCCACAAAAAGGAGAAACCTTTCATTTTTCAAGGATGCATTTGAAAAAACATTAAATTTTAATCATTTAAAATATATTAGCGGAAACTATTTTCACAAACATGATATCGACGTATCCGAAAATTTTTAAACAAAACTCGTGTGTTTTGTATGCCATGACCTAATTTTCTAGCCAAGCGTTTCATCACAGGTTTTGAACACCATTGGCGTTCGCCAAGACTGGGCAGATCTAGAAGAAATAATTCTATAAAACTTCAGAAGCAACCAGTTTATGTGCTACACGTGGAAAATTAGAATAGAAGAAAAACCAGTTTTATTATTCATTAATTTTTAACAATAAAAAGCTCCCTCCTTGTTGTTGTCAAATAATAATTTTTCATTTTAAAAAATGAGCTTAGGCGCTATTTTTGAGGGATTAGATTATTAAAAAAACTCCTTTTAAATTAAAGTTATTGAAAAAAATTTGAATGAATTTATTAAAATTAAGAAGATTCATTTCTTTTCATTTATTTTTTTTCTAAGTAGGGAACATTTAGGAGAACATTGAACTTATATATTCACTTACGTAGGTGTCATTCAAAGGAAATAAATATTATTGCAATATTTATATCAACAGAACTGTGAATAAAACGTTTTTAAATATTTTCCATTTTATATAAAGTTTTTATCACGATTTATCGGCTGAAATGTGTTAGGATTATAAATTAAAGTTAGTTTCATTCTTGAGATTTAATTTCTTGAAACTTTTACAAAAGGGGAGTGACTTTAATTTATAATAAGAACAAATAGTTTTAATTATCGCATTTCAAAAAGTATGTAAATTATTTTTTTGCTAAATTTCTTATTCCTTATGTAATTTAGTAGAACAATACATATTTTGCATACAAAGCTGATAAGTTTGGTTAGACAGCAAAATCTGCAGTGAATTCTGATATTTTGTTATAAAAAATATTTTTAGTTCTCTATATATTAAAAAAGCTATAAGCATACATTGTCTTAGGTGTTCAACTTTACGTTACATTTTGTTTTGTTGCTCAAAAATTTAAGAATTAAAGACTTGAAACTACGAATATGTGTAAAAATTGTACAGAGAGTTCATTTTATTGAAAAAAGCTTTTGATTTTGTGATCATGAAACATAATTTAAGGTTCATTGAAGGGAAAAAAAAACATCGAAATTATTATGATATATTTAAATCACAGTTTATTCAGAGTTATAATAAAGTTGCTTGATAAAATTTTAGTCATTTATACTTTAAAAAATTATGAGCCAATTTCAGATTCTTTTATTTTTGAAAACTTTTATTGAAATAACTAACTAAAAAGATAACTATGCAATATACAACTGTGCCGTGAAAAAGTATTTGTACTACGTAAATTCATCGATTAAAAAAAGTTGAAATTATTTTATTGAAATATTTAAATTACAATTTAGTGAAAGTTATAAAAAAGTTTATAATTTTTCTTAATCATTTACACTTTAGATAGTTATGAGCCATCTACAGATATTTTTTATCTTTAAGAACTTTTATTGAAATTAATTTAAAAGATAACTGTACAAATGTTCTATGAAGAAAGAAAAGAAGTTGCGCTACCTAAGTACAGACATAAAAAATTATTATATTTCACTTTATAACCGTCGTTGAACTGCTGATCCAATTTCGAGTTTACGACCAATGTTTAACTCCGTAGCCTTGCAATTTTAAACCCAATCCAGAAGACGAGGGAACTTCTGGATCAAGTAGTGGGAGAAATTTTGCCTTTGAGGAGGACTTTTTGATGGAACGAACTATCATTTGCGTTACACGGAGAGGGAAACCTCCCACGGTTAGCCTGACGGCAAGGGGGCTCAAACTCACGTCAGCACTGTGGTTGGTACAAATCGGGTGCGGAATTCGTATCGACCGGCCATCTCTGGGATTCGAACCCGGGCACCTCATGGGGAGGAGAGCACTCTACCTCCTGAAACACTACGACTCAAAAATTATTGTATTGAAATATTTTAATCAAAATTTATACGAAGTTATAATAAAATGTATGCATAAAATTTTAGTCATATTCACTTTAGGTAGGTATAGGCAAACTTCAGATTTTTTTACTTCTGGAAACTTTTATTGAAATAACTACCTAAATAAAGAAAATAACTGAACATGTGCTTCATTCGAAAAAAAAAAAAAGAAATAAGAAAAGCCTCTATATTTCTTATCTTATTTGATGGGACATTTTCCTTTATATTTTCTTGAATAAAGTATTTTCTTCAGTTCGTTAATGAATTTAAAGCGCGCCTTCATTTTTAAAGATCTTTTGGCATGGTCGCGGAGGAAGAATACGCGGATCTTTTAAATTGCTTAAGGGATTAATGAAGAGTTTCTAAAAGCTTCTCTCACAAAATACCCTTTTGAAATGCAAAGAAAACTTCGTTTTCGCTAGTAAAACCCATCTCCGCTAATTTAATTTAAGAGTTTCGAGGATCGATGATATTGCAAAATGAGGATTTTAGTTGTTTGTTGAGTGATTAAGATTGAAATATTTTATTACGTAAAGATAAATTACATTTTTTAATTTAATGCACAGGCCTATTAATTTAAATGGAATGACGATATTTTTTAAAAAGGGTTACAACTATTTGCCATTGATATCAGTAATTTAAATTACTACTTATTTAATAAAATCTAATGAGTATACTTCGTAATATAATAGATTTCCATTTCAATTTCAAAAATATTTAATTAATTTTAAAGAGATAATTTAATTAAATACCTCTTTACGTCATTTACTAAATGTTTAGTTCACTCAATTTAAATGCTTACTTAATTAAATAATCGGCAGAAACTTAATTAAATCAGTTTAAACTTAATCACAGATAAAATTTCTATAGTGAAGTATAATTTACTTTTCTTTTGCACTATAGCAGTTGTTATTCCTTAATTGTCTAGATTGGAGATATCTTTCGTGAATTAAGAGGAGAAAAATCTATTTTATAGGGAAATGAAATCCAAACCGATAGAATAAGGAACTGAAATGAATAAATAAAGCAACAAATAAATAATAATAATAAAAATACGAAGAAAATGGAAATTAAGTAAATTGATTTAATAATGTAATTCCTGTTTTAAATTTTTTTCCAATTTATATTTTTTATTGCTGAAAAAGTGTCATTATTTTCTCAATTATACAGTCCCTGCTTTAAAGAAAGTCTTGTACAAAACGATTTAAATCTCAGAGTATGCATACTTCTTTAAATGTCTAACAGTCTCCCCCCCAAAAAAAAAAAACAGTTTTAATTAATTTTGTTTCAATGAAAAGTAATGTTTACCACGCGCTTGATTGGAATTGTTCCTAAATCTTAGCAAATTACATCTGAGTTAGCAATATCAAGAGGAGTGACACCAAGATAATCGAAATAGGTTGCTGTCTAGTGCGCTGCTGGGTCTAGCACAGCCCAAAATTCCAGTTGAAACTAGGGTTATAGGTTCGATCATGGCGACGGACTGGAGATCGGTTAAACAAAACACAAACCGTGGTAGCTTAGGAGATAGAGTGTTTGTCTCCCGATGAGTTAAAGCAGGTTCGAATCCCAGCGATAGCTGGTTGATATGAAATCTGTTCCCACATTGCATCGACCACATTGACATAAAAATATCCTCAATGCTAGACTAAATATGGGTTTGAATCCCGTTACCGTCGGGTTAACCATGGCTCGTTAACCTAGAGTAAATGCGGGTGAGTTTTATCAAAAAGACCTCCACCAGGACTAGTTTTTCCGATTGCTTGATCCAGGAGTTTCATTGTCTTCTGGATTTAATTTAAAATTACAAGGTTAAGAAGCTCAAATTGAGGGTTGTAAACCCAAAAAATGGATCAGTTGATCAAAGTTGGTTATAAAATAAAATCAAACAAGTCACATGCAAAACTTCTTTTGTTTTAGATTAGGTGATCCACATAAGGCTCCCAACATTATGTGGATCACCGCCTTCTTTGCAACACATACACACACAAAATAAATAAATTTCTATTACACCTTAAAAAAACAATAATGCAAATTAATAAATAATTAACAACTTTTAGTTCCATTTTATATTTTTTTTTATAATTTTGTTATGATGCTCCTCTAAAAATATGCATTTTAAGTCATTGAAAATATACAGAATGACCAAAAAAATTTATTGGTAGCGTTTTTTTTTCCATATCTATTTTGATGAAAATAACTCATAAGCGTAAAAATAAATTTTACCTATCACTTGCACCTTAAATTGAATGCTTAATTAAATGTTATATTCTTTACATAAAAATTGAAAAATAAGTGATGTCAATTATGATTGTTATCCTGCAAAATCATTCTCTCAAAATCTTTCGTTTTCAAGCAATTAAAAAAATAATGAAGAATTTAATATATTCATACTTTATCTGTCCCGCAACGGACTGATCGTAAAGACACAGATCCCAGTAGAACACCGAAGTCAAGCATCACTGGCTGCGGTCAGTAAGCGGGTGGGTGACCGTTTCGATCAGCCTGAGTAGGTACCGATGGGTGCACGGTATCGGTCCTCGTTAAACTGTTGTTGTAGTTCATTTACGTCGCACTAGAGCTGCATAATGGGCTATTGGTGACGGTCTGGGAAACATCCCTGAGGATGATCCGAAGACATGCCATCACAATTTTGATCCTCTGCTGAGGAGATGGTACCCCTGCTTCTGTAGCCCAACGACCTGCACTCAAAGTCGAGCACTTTACGGTAGAACAGTTTAACGAGGACCAATACCGCACACCCTCGGTCCCTACGTAGACTGATCCAAGTGGTCAGCCACCCGCACACTGACCGCAGTCAGTGATGCTTGACTTCGGTGTTTTACTGGGAACCGTGTCTTAACGATCAGTCCACTGCGGGACGCACTCACGGAAATGCTCACGGTTTCGGCACCGCTTGGCGCGGTCGAGAATAAGCTCTCTGAAGACCGCAAAATTAAGAATATGGTAACCCAACCGATCTATGCGTCACATCTTGCTACAGCGTGCAACCCTATTACGTTGATTGAGTAGGAAAATGATGGTTCTATTCTAGTTAAAAATTTCTTTCTTATTCACTTCTATCTTCACACCGCTCTTGTATTTTTTATAAGCGGTTTTCGTTTTGAATGAAAAATTCATACTTAATTTAATGTTTATGTCTCAGAATTTTATTTAAAAATAGATTCTTGTAAATATTTTACTTTTCAACTTCTTTTTTTTTA
>NC_092210.1:61581277-61619612 GCF_043381705.1 Parasteatoda tepidariorum | reverse complement strand
ATAAAAAACACTTCTGAGAAAACTCCAAACAAGTCAATACAATCAATGTATCAGAATACGTCATCAGGTCAATGCCCTTCACAGTCATAAAATTTTAAAATTAAATTCCAGCTTAGAAGTTCAGATTAAAACTAAATTTGAAAGATTTAATTAAAATTATTACTAAATATTGCAAAGAGAATTTTGTGTTTTAATATTTGAGTTACATGATCTTATGAAAACACAAAAACAATGAAAAAAATTGTAATAAAATAGTGAAAACAATTCTATCCCTTGTTTATAAACGCTACGCAAAAGCAATTTGGCGACAGAGCAGGTTTGACTTAAAAGTTTCCGCCAAGAATGCCAAGCGGTGCCGAAACCGTGAGCATTTCCGTGAGTGCCTGCGGGACCTCGTTAAACTATTCTACTGTTAAGTGCTCGACTTCACGAGCTCGGGCTAAAAAAGCAGGGAAGTCACCCCCTCTGCATCAAAATTGTGATGTCATGTCTTCGGGTCATTCTTTGGGATGTTTCCCAGACCGTCGCCAGTAGCCCATTGTGCAGCTTTAGTGCGACGTAAATAAAAGTACCTACCTACTATAAACACTGTAATTATTTTAAAATTTAAAAAGTAACTAAAAAGTAAAAGTTAAAGTAAAAGTAAAAGTTAATTCTGGCAACTCCCTTTCATAGGAGGGTACCTACGTCATCAGCGCTGCTTCCGTAGATCGAAGTTATAAATTCTTCATCAGTTTTTAGTTATTTTAGTTTGCATAAAATCAAAAAAATAAACAAATAGATGGTTTCTAACGTACAAATGCTGTTAGATGCATTCATCAAAAACACCTTCAATTTATTTTTTAACTCCTTCCGATTTGGATACGCTCCAAATGAAAAATTTGTGAAAATGAAGAATTATTCTAAAAAAAGTAAAAAAAATAAAGTTTTCAGTTTGGTAGAATGACGGTTAGAAAATTATTTCCTACGGCACACTGATTTATTTTCGTTCCTGAGCTGCGATAAAAAAGGAAGCGAGCCTGATATTGATTCTCTATCAAATCCTGGATCCATAGCATTTGATACAGAAATAGTGTTCCCGTTACTACGGCAACCAAAATTCTGCAGAGATCCCTGATACAATTGTGTATCTCATAATACATTAATCTTGATAGGTGATAAGACACACGGTTTTTTTTTAGACTTAATAAATTCACTGTTTCACAATTGAAATTAAAACAGATGTTTAATTTTTTTATTCTTATGCATGCCTTTACAAAATTGATAATAATGTTTCTTTCTCAACTTATGAGGTAAACGAAGTAAGCAATAAATATATATACGACTCAGAAGACAAGGGAATTCCAGCATTAAGCATCCAAGTATCGGGGTGGGAGATAATGAAAGGTTCACCTGATGGTTTAATACTGATCCGTCTACTTTGAGGATATTTTATGCAAATTTTGTGATTACTGCCTGCCGGGAACAACATATGTACCGTTGCCTGGAAGATGTAATCCATAAAATCTATTTTAAATAAAATAATCCGTAAAGTTTATTTTGTTTAGATAAAAAATCAAAGCTTTTTAAATATTTTTTTTGTGTTAATTTGAACAGGGTGCGTAGCGTTTTTAAAAAGTGCTTAAAGGTGCTTATTTTCGATTTTCGTTTTTTAAAAGCCCTTAAAAGGTGCATTTTTCATTGGGTGTTTTTAAAAAGTATTTAATTTTTTTCAAAATAAGATTTTTTCGTTAATATGTTGATTTTCGCCTTCGAATTATGCAAAAAGGCACAGTTCACATTGTTCTATTCAACGTTTGCACAATTAATTCAACCCCAATCTATTTCAGCACATCGTCAGTTCATAGCGTATGGAAACGCCATTCGTTTCCCATGATTCAAAATTTCATGATTTTTGACAATTGTCAAAAACAATGCCAAATTTTTTTTTTACAAGAATAATTAATACAAGATAAAACTGTCAATTGTCAAAAACTTTCCAACCCTGCCAAATTATGATTTTTTTTAAAGTGCTTAAAAATATTTTTTGAGGGCTTGAAAAGTGCTTGAAAGGTGATTATTTTCTATTGAATAATTTGGCTAAGCACCCTGTTGAAATTGTAGATTTTGATGCACCATGAAAGTTGATACATAATTACCAATGAAAGTTGAATGGATATATCATCTTTTGCAACATTGTTGTTTATTATATGGCAATTTAGGCATATGGCAGAGATCGTAGATTTTTCAAATGCGCTGTCGGTCCTCGATTCATTTTTATTACTAGGACACCACACGTTCACGCTGGGTTGAACAGACTGTAAGCCGAAAATATTCAGAGGATGGAGTGACCAGCCAGATCTCCAAACCTGAATCCTATATATCATATCTGATATATTTGGATCAAAATGATTTTCATCGTCCCAAAATAGTTGTCAACCTGGTTGAAAAGAACGAGAGAGAGATCTGCATTGCTGTCAAAGTCGGACACAACCCAAAAATTGCCATTTTGCTATACTATTTTTGAATTGTCTTGCTGTGATGAATTTTAATTTCAGATTTTGAGTTCGGGCTCATTTTTGTCATGCTTTGATGTACTTTTATTTTAAATTTCACTTGATTTGGTTCGCTAATTTCGCTAGTTCTCCGATAAAATGCATTTGTTCTTTAACTTTTGAATATGTGGAAATGACATTAGTAGTATTTCTAGCGTATAAAACATTTCAAACAGTAACTTATTTATTTACTTTCTAAGACTCAGAAATGACTGCATTTTTACAACCACTGCTATATCTTTTCATTAGTTTTTCTGCTACGAGCTTATTTCAGTTCTGAAACATACACCGATGATGGTTTGAATTGCTACAGCAAAAAATGTATTGTAGTGAGGCAAAAAAGATAAAATAAGACTAAACAAAATTGTGTGATATTGTATGCAAATTAAAACGCTAATAGTGTGACACGAGCAGCTTAAATGAGTATTAGCTATTTATAGATTTTGCCAATTGGTAGTTTGAGACGAAAAATAAAGGTGAAGCATAATATTTTTCCAGCAATGACATCGTAAAATTTTAAAGCTAATTTAATAAAATACCACGTGCAACCTACATTTCAGCTCTACGCATGAATGATTATTTTATCTGAGAACTCCTTTGCACGAATTTCGTAACCTTGCTTCTCTCCACGTGTCATTCCCAATAAGAGTAATTGGTGAATACAAATGACTCCCTCTTAATCGAACTTCATTCTTGAACCCTTGACAGGGACGTATAGTGTTGCCTATATGTTGTTTTTATTTCTTGATGAGTTTTACCCCATCTTACATCTTCCCCCTTTAATAAAATTGCTCTACACACGTAGATCTTTTTTTGGATACCTCCATTAAGTATTGATCTCAGAAATTGAATAAATGGACTGAGAGCCGTTCGGTAACATCCCTTTTTGTTTACCTGCAAACAACTACTGCCACCCAAGGAGATGTAACTGTGTGAATCCTTTTTGTCTCAGCAGCAGCTACATTTCCAGCTCATCTTCAATTTTCAAGTTTTTCTTTAAATACTGTAGTTTTCATTGATTGGTCTCATCGTTATTTATTGGCTGAATTCAACACCATTGTATACGCATTTTTCATTGTCAGGTTCTCCAGAGTTACCATATAACTTTTTAGAGGGTTGTTTCCATCTACACACTGAAAATGAGCTACTTTTAATGCAATTTTCACTTTAAGATGCAGAAGAAAGTTCCTCAGTGAATTAGGTGGATGTTCTATGATAGGTATCTTCAGTATCATTATGCCGACTCGGATGTATTTTTCTTGTTCTCATCTCCTTCACCATATTAAGTTTTTGGTTTTTTGAGCAGGTTCTCATTATTTGTAAATCTGCACGAGAAAATAACAGTCTCTGGCCCTTCATGTGTTCAACATCGGGAAGAATACAAAATCTCGGTCTTTCAGAAACGTTTATCAATATTTTAAACGTTTTCTTTCTTCTGCTTACAACGATTAATTCTTTACCGTAGAAGAACGTTAGGCTTGACGTCTTTAATTTCTTTATCTTTAATTAAAAAATCAGTTGCGTCATTTAAAACATCCAGTATGTGTTACCTACAGTATTTCGAAACCCCTTCCTTTAATGAGTAAACTATATAGTTGGGCATTAATTTAACTACCCATGTTGAGATCAATGAGATTCTCAACTGTATCGTAATGCCGGACTCATGTTTTCCTAAAGCAACGCTTGATGGGATGATGTGTGATATTGAGGAGAGAAAAGAAGTATTCTTTTGCAAAAAGTTTCATACTGTTTGAATGGATTCCATTCTTGTTCTTCGTCACCAAGCCTAAATTCAAAGGCATGTGCAATGATGTAGTCCTTAGAGCCTTGGTGGCTTGAGGAATAGAACGTTCGCCTCCCAATGAGATGACCCATGTTCGAATCCCAGCTGTGACTGGCTAATACGAATTCTACTCCCTGATCGCACCAACCATAATGCTGGTGTAAAATGTCCTCAGTGGTAGACGGATCGTGGGTCAGAATCCCGTTGAACTAACCATAGTCCCGCAGTGGACTGATCGTTAAGACACGGTTCCCAGCAGATCACCGAAGTCAAGCATCACTGGCTGCGGTCAGTGTGTGGGTGGGTGACCACTTGAATCAGTCTGCGTAGGGACCGAGGGTGTGCGGTACTGGTCCACGTTAAACTGTTCTACCGTAAAGTGCTCGATTTCGCGCAGGTCGTCGTGCTACCGAAGCCGGGGTGCCACCCCCTCTGTAAAGAATCAAAGTTGTGATGGCATGTCTTCGGATCATCCTCAGGGATGTTTCCCAGACAGTCGCCAATAGCCCATTGTGCAGCTCTAGTGCGACGTAAATGAACTACAGCAACAACTAACCATATTCTAGGTTTTCGTGGTTTTCCTCGCCTTATAACGCAAATGCGTTATAAGGCGAGCTTAGGCGAAATGCTTAGTTTTATAAAAAATTCCTTCACGAAAAATAATGTGTCCTAATGCTTGATCCAGGAGCTTCCTCGTCTTTTAAGTTGAGTTCAAAATTACAGGGCTACGGAGTTGAACATTGATAATCGTAAATTCAAAATTTTGCCTGCATGTTCCACACCGGTTATAATATAAAATGAAAAGATATAGTCTGGTTATAGGTTATAAGCTATTCTTGTTAGATTCACGGTTGCGCGGGCAATTCGTCTTACTTGTAGTTTCTAAACATTCACACGCAAGTCTAGGGCAATCGCATGCAGTCTGGATGTTCCTTAAGCATATGCTGTATTCACGATTTGGAGATTTGTGAAAAAGGCCAGCGAATCTTAGAAATGTCTTTGTGATTTATGCAGAGGTGAAGTTAACTAATAAATTAGTTTTAGACGTTGAATCAGTTTACTGATATATGCTAAACATAACTTTAATAATACTAGAATAAATTTAAAAAAATAAATAAAATAAAAAAATAAAAAAAAGTGCGTGGAGTCCCTCCGCGTGGAAGAAGTTAAACTTCGCAACCTGCGACATTAATTGTAGAAGAATCAGCAGTCGTAGAAGGATCACTAGCTCTATTCAACGACTCTTTTTCCTGCTCCGCTCGCTTCTGTGCTCTTTAATAACGGTAAAATTGTGCATTTTTCCCTCTTGGACCTCTTGAACCAGTGGAAGTGCTTGCGGTTGCCTCATCGTCTCGCCATGGAAAATGTATTTGCATTAATAATATATGTGAATGCGTCATACTGTAATTTCATAAGAGAAAACCTAACAATCAATTGATATTCACAAGAGACGTACCTTGACATAACCTTAAATCCGTCGATTATTGATCAACTTAATTTTCACTCATTTTTTACAATTGTTATCCACTAAATTTGAAAATAAAAAATACTACCCTATTAAATTATATGTGTATCAAAACAAACTAAAAAAATATTTATAGAAAAACAATACTTTTATGACCTTTATGCTAGTGAGAACCAAAACAATATGGAAATGAATGAGGGAAAACTGGATCCTACCACGTGATTTCCCGGCCAATAAAAATGTAGCGTTAAACGTTTAACGCAACCTTGTTGGAAGTCGCATAAGAAGTATAACTTCAAAAATTGTAGCGTTAAACGTTTAACGCAACCTTGTTGGAAGTCGCATAAGAAGCATAACTTCAAAAATGTTAAAAAACAACTATGGGCTTTTCCTATTGCACTAAAAAGTCGCAGACGAAAGTACATTTTTCTTGTATCTTGAAAATCGTGTACGGAAAATAGAATACTCTTAGAATTCTTACCACTTTTGTTCCAACTGCTACCATTTATTTTGCATTTTAATAACTTTTAGTATTGTTAACCTTTTTGTTTTCTATGAAATATTACTTTTGGTTTATGGAATTTTGATGCTTTGTGGTGGCATATGAAGGGGGAAGGCAGTTGACATTCTTCATTTACTCCATACATTCTCGATTTTTTCCTCTATGTTGTAAGCATTGAAATTTTTGCCAATGACGTCAAAAATTACAGAGGATCATTTAATTTACTTTCTAGCATTTCCCAGTCCTTATCGGCAATTTGTAAACACAAAGCAATTCACTTAGGATAAATATTTTATTACGAAAAAATTTTAAAAAAAGGATGAAAGGTAAATATGTTTGCTTCAGCGACAAAATGTTGCAACGAACTTTTAAATGTGATTTAAATATATGAAATAGGCAAATTTTAAAGTTTTTTTTTGCATTTTGCGATTTTTCAAATTTTTTTTTTTTTTTTAACCTTGTTCTAAAGCAAATCAAGGATAAAAAACATCGAATGTTGTCGAAAAAACAATACGTAAGCATCTTAAATTCGGCAGCTAACCTTGAATGTAGCTTTGGAGGTTTAGATCTAGGTCCAGAAAAAAAAAACCTACAATAGATTCCCAGTCATTTCCAGAAACATGGAAAAACATATAGTCGACACACGTGCCTTGTTCTGAATTCAATTAAAGGTCACTCGGTTGAATCTTTATTCCCAACTCCTCTCTCCACGTGCGGACACATCGCGCCATCTTGAAAAATCAACTCAAGGTATCGATCCTCTCTGACGTCACAAAGTACCCTCTATCATTCTCCCTGTATCCCTTGATGTCTTTTCTTCCTGGATTCTCATCAGATTTGTCACTCTCCTTTCCTGCGTCTTGTCCTGTATCCCAGTGTCCTAGTGTCCGGCCATAATCATCCATTTATTACTTTAGAACATCAAAAAACATGTCAGGGCGTGAGATCTTCCTCGTTCTTTTTGGGATGGAGTTTCTCTTGACCATGACGGGAGGTAAGTCAAGAGTTTGACTTCGATTTGAATTTTGGAACGGAAAATTAAATCGTGTCTTTTGTATTCAAAAAAGAGTGACATGAAATGTGAATTGTTCTGGAGAATTCGCAGAGGAGAGTTTCGATTTAATGCTTTTGCGATTTATGTAAGATGGTTTCGTATATGCATGCATTCAATTCCGCATCTTGAATAATAAATTTTAAATGCAAAATCTGACTGATAAAAATCAAACAAAAGAATGTTGTTCTTTCTTTTTAGTAAAGTGAAGTGAAGTAGGAATAATTTATTTTCCCTTATTTGCACTTTTCAGAGTTAAATATCCAGAATTAACAAAAAAATATTGAATTTTTTTATTACATTTTCTTGCATTTATCCTTTTACTTTTTCATAAAGAAGTGAATACACTTTTCCTATTAAAAAAAACGAGCAAGAGGAAAGTAAATAATAAAAAGAATAATGTTAATAAATAAATAATAATAAATAGCTAAATAATAATAAATAGCTAAATAATAATAATAAATAAATAAATACTAATAAAATATACATTAATAAATAAATAATAACGGGAACATCTTAGGCAAATTGACTGTCAGCAAATGAACGCAAAAAACAGGATAAAAAATATATTTTACAATACATTTTTTAAATATATTTTTTTTGTGTAATTTAAAATTTAAAACAATCTTTATAAAATCGAAAAGGGAATATTGGATAATTCATTAAAACTGTGTCGTTTACAAGTAAACAAAAGCAACAGTAGGTGTAAGAAGGCAAGAATAATAAATTGCGAATTTATTTATTGATTATCACACCTGCATAAGTAGACTATGTGTTGTGTGCTCATTATAAAGTACAAATAATGAGCCCTTGTCAAGTTGAAGAAGAAGAAGCACAATTTAGAGGATGACATCACAAAGATGCATCCAGGGTTAAGGAGAGATCCGAATTCAATACCTCTAAATTATAAACTTAACAGGTACAATAAAACAGATTATTATATATTTATATACTTCAATTACAGTCAAAGTGCAGGAAAGAGAGAGAAAATGGGACATATATATATATATATATATATATATATATATATGGGTGATTCTCACGAAACATGACAATTCGGACCAAACAATTTCTTCAAATTTAAAGTCTTCAAAATAATTGAAATTTTTTTTGTATAGTTATTTAATTACATTTATTAATATCTTACAGACAGNATATATATATATATATATATATATATATATATATATATATATATAAATTTTTTGAAGCTTTTATATTCTAACTGCTGATCGATCTGTGTAGGGGTCATGGAACTGGCCTTGCATCAGGAAGGTTCTGGGTTCGAATCCCGGGCAAGGCATGAATGCTCTTTCCTTCTCTGTACTATCTGTCTTTACTGTGGAAGCAGCGTCAGTCCACTTAATATGGTGCCCCTGAAAGAGTGGTCAAATCTGCCCTTTAGATGCCTGTATTGAAGAAATGTCGTTCCCCAGGCAGGCATTGTGAAGAAAAAAAAATTTAAATTAAAAAATAGCCGATTGGGCTTTAAGAAGAAGTAATTTTTAAAATAAATTCTAAAATTTTTGAAAACTATTGAGGGGTGGGGGCATGTGCCCTCCGACGCTACACCTATGCTGCCGCTCGATAAACGCGAATCTCTATGAATGAAGAAAGAGTGACGGGACTACCTTTTCTTAACATATGGGGTTTTGGGAGCATTCAATGATCAAAAAGATTGTGAAATATGCATATTGTACTGAAATTGTATATTGAATTGTGAATTGCATATTGAATTGTGAATTGCATATTGAATTGTGAATTGCATATTGAATTGCAATGTGAAATATTCATATTGTATTGGAATGTATATTGTATCTTCATGGTCGAAACACCCCAAGAGTTTCTTGTATGCATTCATAACCTTTGCGAATTCATTTTCAAAAGGTTCAGTTCCGAAGTTCTTGTTTGAAAATTGTATTTTCTCGCTTTGTGAAGTGTTGTAAGAGATGATTGAGTTAAAGCACGTGGTAATTGATTTTATTTTTGCTTAGATTTAACAATTCTCTCAACGATTTTAAACGAAATTGGCTGCTCGTAAGCAGATTAACGCTATATGCTCAGAACATAAATTAAAAAAATTCAAGGAAGTGGACAAAGGAATAACACCGAAACCACATGTTGCTTAAAATATTCAAAATACTAAAAAGCACTTTGTTTATGATAATTAAAAATCGTGATGTAATTCTGAAGACTGGAGAGTAAGGTGTTCACGTCATCGTTCTCGCGAAAGAAGATTTCGAATTCTAGAAAAAGCACAGATTAACTTTCTAAAAATTATGAGCAATATTAAAATATGTCAATTAATAAAAATTAAATGTATTTTTAACCTTTACTGTATTAACACTTATATAATATTAATGCTTGTATTTTATTGACATAAAAAATTATAATTAATTGTCATATTTTAATTCTTCTCTCTCCAATCGATTTTGTCACAGTACTTACAATTCTAATCATTAAATCAAAATTTCTCTGAAGCAGTGGTTCCCAATCCATGGGAATTTTCTCTTTTTATAATGTTTGTAAATATTAAATGTCAACACTATTTTTTAGAAAAGTACATAAAAATACAGTTGTTATATGCATTTTTTTAAATATAAAAGATTTTAGTGTGTTATTAATAAATAAAGAAAAACCCCAGTTTTGGAATATACTTATTGAAGGACTTTTCTGAGAGTAAATTTCCAAATATGGCTTCATAATTTATTTCCTTGACATCGTAGTAAAAAAAAAGCTTTTTTCCTGTGGTTTCATAGCCAAGAAAAGTATTTTTTTTTGTTGCTAAAATTACACCTCGTAAAATATTACTCACTCTGAACGCAATAAATTATTAACATTTTAAAAGATTAACCCTACTTTCTTTTTGAAATTTTATTTTTTTTACCGTGAATAGTTTGAGAGTTAAAAAAAAAAGAAGAAAGAAGCTCCACTGGGATTAGGGATGTATTTTTCTCAGAAGTTTCACTTTGAAAGGTGTTGGAAAGTTTTTGCAGCTTCTCAACAAAAATATTCTAGAAAGTTAATTGATTTCTTCCTCATCGATCAAAAAATGATGGGTTTAAAAGTTCTCGGAGTTTGTTCTGGAATATAGTTTGTTATTACTTTGTATATACGCTCGGGAGTTTTATAAATAGATTGTGCAATGTTTGCAAAACTTTGAGAAGAGTGATACCAACAGTTTTTAAATAAAGTTTTTACCTTATGGCTTATTGGAAGCGATTTCTAAATTATTCGAAGATTATATTGTAGGAGATAAATTTTATTAATACAATATTTGAACAGTTCTCCATCTTTATTCATTTTGAGATGCATAGCCTCAAAGTCTATTTGTGGTGCTCTCTGTTTGGTAGCATAAACAAGCTGGAGGCGCATTAGCACCTTAAGAGGAGTTACTTTGGGACAGGTGAGGTTACTTTTGGTCACTCGCTGTTCTTGCAGTTAAATGACTTCCAGTGACAAATTATTTTGTACTAGTTTGCAGGTTACTAGGCAGTACTAGGTTGTGAAACAGCTGTCATTTCAGTTATAACTTATAGTTGGTGATCTACAAAAGTTGTCAAAAAGTGTAAAAAGGCGACTTTTTCAAAATTCGATATCTCAGAAACTATTCAACTGATTTCGCTCGAATTTTGCATTTTACCATTTAAGATTGCATTATCCAAAATAATGTAAAAATTTGTATATCTTACATTTAAAATTTTTTTCGACTACTATTAAATAAAATAATAAATATTTACTAAATTATATTTTGCATGGAAGCATGGCATACAATGAATTGTATAATTGCGCGCTAAAATTTTTCAATTCGCTTAATAGTTCCTGAAATACTCAAAGTGTAAAATTAATATTAAGGGATCCAAACTTTCGACCTCTCTTCTGAAGAACCTGTCGGACTAAATTTCCCAGATTGCGGCTACCCCTCATATTTTGTAGTTAAAAATCCAAATACATCGAAGAAAATGTATGCTTATTCAGAGAAAATGCGTTTTTGCACCTGATTTCGTAACTTTAAATGTCGTCTGTACTTATTAATTAGCATATTTGATGTCACCCCCTCAAACCATTAAGATTGAATCCTAGACCGTGTAGATCCGATCAGTAAATTAAAATATATTCAAGATATGTCCCTTTTTTCTTTAGCTCTCTGTAAATTTCGACAAAAAAATAGGCTAAAAATGTCATTTAAAAAAACTGTAGCTTTAGGTGCAAAATTAACTTCAGATTCGAAATCAATGATGCTAAAATATCCAAGATCCGTTAAAAAAATCTCTTGCAACAAATAAAAAAAAAAAAAATTTTTTTTCTCCCGATATTAGATTATAGACAGATTAGATTATGGATTCGATGATTAGATTATAAGTTAATCAGGGTGGTCCGTTTTCTATTTTGCACCCAGTACATCATGCTCTTAAAATTTCTAAATTAAATATGTGTGGGTTGAAGGAAACTTTCCCAGTGGGAAGTAAATACTAGATTAGATCCATTGTTTGATATTTTAAATAATAACATTTACATACAAATAACATGGTAAAAGTATTTTTGATTACCCTTAAAAAAGATTTTATCGTCACAAGACAAATATTTCACCATCTAACATTATCTTATAACATAATTTATATATTTTTATTACATATATAACATAATACACAGTGAGACAAAGAATATATGTATTATTAAAAAAAAGAAGAACGGAGCACCCTGATTAATTTTTGATCTAATGATCGCATCTTCACGTTTTAGGATTTAATCCTAATGATTCAACGTTTAACGTTTTAGGGCTTAACCCTAATTTTTGATCTAATGATCGCATCTTCACGTTTTAGGACTTAATCCTAATGGTTCCTCAAATATGCAAACTAATTAGTGTAGACGATATTTTAAGTTACAAAATCAAATACAAAAACGTACTTTCTCTGAATAAACATACCTTTTTTTCAACGGATTCAGATTTTTGACCCCCAATACCGCAATCTGGGAAATCAGGTTCCCAGAGTTTGATCAGGAGAGCGATTCAAAGTTTGAACCCCTTAATGCTAATTAACTTTTTGTGTTTTTCGCCATACCTCGAGAACTTTTCTAGAGAATTGAAAAACCTTTGCACACAATCTTAAAATTTGTTTAGGGAAAGATAATACCATGCAAACAATAAGTTTTAGTAAATATTTATTATTATTTGTTATTTTATTTAATAATGGTCGAAAAAAATTTGAATTGTAAGATATGAAATTTTTGTCAATTTTGCTTCAAGTACATAAATTTACTTGGGAAAATGCAAAATTGGAGCGAAATCGGTTGAATAGTTCCTGATAAGTTGAATTTTAAAGAAGTCGTATGTTTAAAATTCGAGAATTTATTTAACCGATATGGCACAAATTTTGTATTTTGCCATGCAAAATTAAGTACTTTAAAATTATGTAAAAAAATTGCATACCTTAGAATTCAAAACTTTTCGTCTATTATAAAAAATAAATAATTATTTACTAAAAGTTATTTTTTCAATTATTATGTTATCTTTGACTAAAAGAATGTTCTAATCGTGTGCAAAATTTTTTCAACTCACTTAAAAATTTATTGAGACATGGTGAAATACGCAAAATTAAAGATAAATATTAAAGATATGTAACTAACAGGTGGAAATATCTAAAATAAGTTGAAAGCAGCTACATTGAACTTAATACATACTTTTTTAGATTGATTTTATTATAAAAGGAGGCATCACGGTGTAAAATACTGAATTTAATGGAAGTGAATTTAATCTGACTAATCTTAGAGAAATTTATTAAATAGTAATTAGATAATTGTCAAATTCCAACTATATTTTTTTATTCTTTAAGTGAATCGATCTAGGCATTTCAGTGTCATTCAATAAATTGATTGTCATTCAATAAATTAGAGTAATATTAGCTTCCTAAGAATTCAGCATTTGATAATTATGATAATACTTGTTGAATTCTTCTAAATTTCGATCACTGCTTGGTGAAGCTAATAATGTTGGTAGAAATAATTTTAATTTCACGTACAAATGAAGAATGCAGCTTTTCAGGAGAAAAAACTGACATTTCAAGTTAAAAAACATCATTTGCACAAACTAGTTTCATGCTAAAAATTACCAAGCAGAATGAAATAGCAGTACGTCACAGATCACGTCGTCAAAAGATCCAATCAGCGCTCTCGAAATCTCTTTTCAGTTTGAGTAGTAGTAAGGGTTGGTTTTATGCTGGGAGGTGACTTGTGCAATTCTTGATTTTGTGTAAATCAATAATATGTTCCTTAATCATCATAATGTGAAAATGATCTGCTTTAGACAATGTTTGTTCTGACGTCATAATGCCAGCGAAAAATTGAAATAGTATGATATATTGTTGAATATATAAATCTGTACTATACTGTTATTCAGTATTTTAGCCAACTGTACGATAGGAGGATGTTTTCAGTTATCAATAGATGGATGGATGGTGTGTGAATGTGTCCTTCCTTTATAACGGGATACGCCACATGTAAGTTGTCTCCGGGTCATCCTCAGGGATGTTTTAGCCCATTTTGCAGCTCTAGTGCGACGTAAATAAAAATACCTTACAGTTTAGTACCATAGATATCAATAAGCGTGGAGAGGCACCAGTTTTTGTTATGGCTAAAAGAGGGCAGTTTATTGGACATCCGACCATCTGATTACGGCAAGAGAAATCAAATAAAAGAGATCCCATCACCAACCAAAATTTCTAATAATATACTTGATGTTGAGATTTTAAAGTATAATTTTAAATAATAGGAATAGAATTTTGTTATTAGGAATAATAGAATTCATAATGCTAATAGAATTAATAATAAGGATTGAAATAATAATATAATTACTCATAACTAAAAAAAAAATAATACTTTATTTCGGTTTTTAGAGATATTTTAAAACCTTTGCGTCTGTATTCGATAACAAGATTGTTTATTATGCTTTAAAATAATGTTTTAATCCATTTTTAAGCACTGACGCATATTACTATCGCTTTTAACTTCCATTTGAATGAGCCTTTGTTTGAAGCGCTGTGCAAATCGGTGGGAAAACTATTGAAGAATTTGGAAGCTAAATAACTGAAGTTCATGGTTAATGTATTTTGGTGAGACATCGGTATTTGCAGAGATGGGTCTTCGTCATTCAGAATAATGAATAAGGACGAATGAATAATCATTCGAAACCTTCGTGAATAATTAATAAAATTTAATTCATTAGTCAGAAATATTCTAAGTAAAGAATAAATCATTTTTTATAGTCTATATTCCCTAATCATTACTCAAGAATAAATTCAAAATGCATAATTTCTTGAAATACTATTCAACAGAAATGGTCGCCGAACATCGTAGGTGATTATAAATGCAATTGATAGTAAATAAAAGCAAAAAACAATGCAAAAGCAATAAACTACTCGCAATCCTCATTACAAGTAGTCACAGTTAAAAATAATAATAATTTCTTGTAAAAAGCGTTTATCTTTACCCCTGATCACAACAAGCAGCGATTACAGATAATTTTAATTTAAAATAACCAAGTTCTTTCATTGCCAATTTTTTTTAATTGTAACTACAAGCAACCAATATGTAGAATTACACGCAAACATGATTTCCAGTAATAATACTCATACGATTGAAAATAATCTTACAATTAAATATAATAATTACAGCAAGGATAAATGTAATCATAACTTCAAGTGATTTTGATTACCTTGAAATCAGAATTGTAATTAATGAATTTTTTCTAACACAATGCGTAAATGTGCCTAAATTAATTTTATTGTTCAGTTTACAAAATATAAATTTTTAATTATAGTTCGTAAACATATACATGCTTTGCATGAACATACATACAGAAATATATTGTAAGTGCAGAAATATATACTTAAATACACTGTATGTACACGAATACATTTGTGTATTGAATATACGTGCATAAATGCATACCTATATTGTATGTATACATACGGACGTGCACGAATGTATGTATTTTTAAACTTAACACACACGTATTATATACATGCTGTATGTATATGTAAGTACATACACATATCAGTACGCTATATGTAGGTATGTGCATATAGCGTATGTACATCGTATGTAAATACGTGCATACAAACCGTGCATGCATGTATGTAGGTAAGTTGTTTGTACATGTGTAGGTGTGTTGTATCTGCATTGCGCAAATAAAAAAACACCCCAAATAACTTTCGATCTAATGATCGGCTTTTCACTTACTAACTCTTAATGGTTCGAGGACAGTATCTTAAATATGCTAATTACTTAGTGCGGATGATATTTTGTGCTACGAAATCAGATCCATTAAAAAACATGGCCCTTTTTTTTAAACGGATTTGGACTCCTGACCTTCAAAAATTGGGAGGGGATAGCCGCAATCTGGGAAATATTGTCCCCATAATTTGATCAGGAGAGCGGACAAAAGTTATCAAATTAACCAGAAAAGTTAATAAATATGTTACAAATACTAGCTTAATTAAAAATTTTGAATATGAAATATTACATATGATAATTAAATTACATTACGAAAAATTGTATACAATAATTTTTTTACCAATAAAAATTATTTACTATGCTGTAAAAGAACTAAAAATCCAAGCTTAATACTCTTTAAAACCAAGGTCCAATCTTTTGACCGCTCTTCAGATCATACTATAGGGATCATATTTCGTAGATTGCCTTTTTTTATATATACCGAAGAGCCATTACATTATGACCACCCTCCATCTATAACAATGGGCTCGCCCAAGTTTTCATGGTTTCTCGCCCAGGAACAATGTTTTCATGGGGCACATTATGACCCATAATCCTCATAGCACAATCCCTGACGTCTGTAAGCTACTTGAGCATAGTTGCAGACCAGATTCACCCATTCAGGGCAACAGTTTTTCCTGCTGGGGATGGTGTTTACCAACAGGATAATGCACCATGTCATAAGGGTCGAATCGTCATGGATTGGTTCGAGGAACATTCCTGTGACTTTCAAGTCATGTCTTGGCCCTCAAATTCACCTGACCTTAATCCAATAGAGCATTTGTGGTTCTACTTGGAAAACCAAATTCATGCTGCCACTCAACCCCCTCGCAATGTGAGGGAATTGCAGGACCAGTCGGTGAGCGCTTGGTACCCCATACCTCAGACTACCTCGTGGAATCAATGTTACGGCGGGTGCTAGCAGTTTGGAGGGCTAAAGGTGGTCCTACATGTTATTAGCAGGGTGGTCATAATGTAATGGCTCTTCGGTGTATATGTATATACATAATGTTCTGGGCTCTACAATGAGATTTAAAAGTTATCTAAAAACAACTGAAAAAAGTGTCACAAATTAACCCCACTTTACGGTAATTAAATAATATAGAAATTCATTGTATGAACACAAAAGTGAGTGTAACTCTACTTTTTTACTATAAGAATTCAATAATTATATCAAAAGTTATTCGGATTTTTATTTAAAAACTGTTCGAATCAATGACAAACTGTTGTGATCAATAATTTTTATTTCCTAATTGTAATATATATACTTCTTTTTACTTTTTATAGGTTTTGCTTATCCTGCCAAAGAGATTGCCAATCAAAATAATGAGGTAAGCATTTTAATTTCAGTTTTAATTGATAATGGTAGTAGATTTATCTTTTTTTCAAAGCATCCACAAAACAATTTAGCAATAATGTGTTTACTTTTTTCTTCATTTTCTTTTCTTTTTTGTGATTTTTTAAAATGCATTTTATTTTATTTTTATTTTATAATCGTCGTTGAACAGCTGACCCAATTTTGAATTTACGACTACCAATGCTCAACTCTTTAACTCCGTAGCCTTGTAATTTTGAACCCAACCCAGAAGACAAGGGAAATTTTGGATCAAGTATTAGGAGAAATTTGCTTTCGTGGAGAACTTTTTGATGGAACTAACACGCATTTACGCTTCATGGGGAGGAAAACCACAAAAACTTGGCGGCAAGGGGACTCTAACTCATTACCCGTCAACTACTGACGATATTTTACGGCAACACTGTGGTCGGTACAAGTCGGGTGCGGAATTCGTATCGACCAGCCATCACTGGGATTTGAACAAGCGGTACCTCATTGGGAGGAGAGTGGTTTATCCCTTGAGTCTTTTTGGGATTAGTCTATTTAAGCATTTTTTTTTTAAAAAAAATCTTTTTTATTCATTTTATGTCCTTAACTTTATTTCAAGCTTTGGAAACACTACGGCTAAGCTAAAAAATTATTTTAGCCTATATTCTTTTATACTGTGTTCTTTATTCAAATGCGTTGGAATAAAGGTATGTTTATGCAGAGAAAATACGTTTTAGTGTCTGATTTCTTAACTTAAAATATTGTCCGCGCTAATTAATTAGCATATTTGAAATCTACCCTTTGAACCATTTAGATTGAGTCTTAATACGTGAAAATCCGATCATTCGAAGAAAAGTTATTAAGAATGATAATTATTTTTGAAATATACGTATAATTTACGTAAGTTGATTGTACCATTTTAAAGATTCCAAAAAACAGAAGTTATTTCAAATTGCTTGTATTAAATTAAAATCAGTTCCTGTTATTAATTATTCGAAGCGTTTTTCTTAAGTATAAGAATAACTTTTTTGCTTTAAACATTGATGTAATAAGCTTGTCATCTGCGTTATTGCGAGATAGGAAATTATTCTGTTATTTTATTATTTTTATTTTGTTTAATTTTTTTGCACACTCAACAATATTATAGCGTAACTTGTACAGGAAGGTACTTATAACTAATTTTTGTTGTTTAATCGTGAAAAATATTTCAAAAATAGTAAAATAAATGGGTACGTAAAAATATCAAAAAGCGTTATTTGCTTGTTTTCTACATCCTTGCCATTATTTTGATACTTGCGGATTTAATCTGTCAAGAGTTGGATTTCCTTGTCGTTGGAATATTGTCATCTATGATGGAAATCGAGCGACGAAAATATGTTTAATCTTATTTTTTTTTTTTTTTTTTTNTTTTTTTTTTTTTTTTTTTTTTTTTTTTTTTTTTTTTTTTTTTTTTTTTTTTTTTTGAAGCTTAGATGAAAGCACGTCTAAGCTGTCGGTGAATTGAAAAATTACTTTTTTGGCAAAGATGGTTATCATCTGTAAGAAAGAAATGAATAAAATATGGATGATTTTATTTTATTTTATAAATCATAATATACGAATGAAACAAAAATAATAAGTTTCAAGCTTCTTTAAATATAAAGAATTCGCAAAAATAGTAATTTAGATGCATCATAATGATAATTAAATAAAAATATTAACCTTAATTATTTATTCTATCGAAACCTTTTTTTTTTCTCTATATCTTTCTTCTGAAAGGGAATTAGTAGTGAGAATATGCTTAACATAATATCGAACGTTATTCAAACGGGAACGTTATTCAAAAACATGACAGTATATTTCCAAGAATATATATATTTGTGCTCCTTCTATTAAATATTTTCATACTTTCCACTATTCATATTAAAAGAATCTGTCGCAGTTTTTTGTCACTTGCGTTATTTTTAGTACGCAATATTGACTTTAATAAAATTTTATTATTTGTGATTTTTATATGTTGTCTATAATTAATTGCAATTTTATTACAAAGGATTACATTTATTATTTTAAACGTTTATAAGTGTAGTTTAGTGGTATTTGGAATAGTTTATAAAATAATTCTAAATCTAATTTTTTTTCACAAATTGTATCAATTTTCCCCAAAATAAGTTTTAAATAATAATAATAATATTGATAAAAATAATATTAATAATAATAATATTAATAATAATAATATTAATAGTAATAATATTAATAATAATAATTTTAATAATAATAATATTAATAATATTAATAATAATAATAATAATAATAGTATTAATAATAATAATATTAATAATAATAATAACAACAACTGTGTGCTCCTCCGAAAATTCTCCCTACGAGATTAAAGAATTCATGTGATACTCTTATTATCAAAAGTTCCGTTAAGAACAAAAAACATCAAGAAAACAAAATCCAAGAACTCAATTTGACATCCAAGATGGCGAGAAAAAAAAAGTGGACTTTTATGCCTGCACAGTGCATAGAAATTTCATTATTCTCTGTTTCTTTTTATCCCTCATCCTTCACGAAGTTTTTATTGTTCTTGGAGGAATAAAGACAACAAGGGGTAATTTTGAGATAAGCACATCATTGAAAATTCTCTCAATAGGTGCTTGAAAAAGATATATTTTTGAACTGTTTTTTAAGTATTCTTCAGCACAAGAGCCGTTTTTAGTCACATAAAAACTTAATACAATTTGAAAGGAAAATAAGAGGAAATATTAAATCAACTTGCTTAATGAGAATTAGTTTTTAAATGTTCATGTCAAATTCTTTCTTTCGTTTTTCAATTTAAATATTTAAAAAATTTTCCTTTATTTTTTATTTTATTTTTAATTTTTTCTAAATTTTATTTATTATTACAATTTATTTTTTTATCTTTGTTATTATTTTTGCATAAAAATAATCAAATTTGGGAAATCTGTTGTGTATGGTTTTACAGTTATTGCTTAAAATTGTGGTTTTAAACTGTATCATTTAGGTATCATTTTGCAATAAAAAATTATTTAAATTCACTTAAACATAATTTTTTTCCTTTTAGAATTTGCCTCTTCCATTTCGTATCTTCGGATTCAATCACCAAGAAATAGCCGTTCCTCAACCAGGAGTTCAACCTGAAAAACCTACGAACTGTTATCATTTTTACGTATCACAAAATATGTCTTCCCTTCTATCCGATGCCACAAAAATGTTGCGGCAAGTGCATGACAAACGGGAGAGGGAATGGATTCTCACCTTCATATATCGCATCAAATCTCTGGCGGAACACCTCAGATCTCACCCCGATTCCCAAAATTATGAAGAATGTCTAGGAGTAGAGAACGACGGCAGTAAAAGGTCTTTGTTCTTGACCGAATCTTTAAGGATTCCTCAACCAGAGCTGTACTTCGAGGATGACTTCCAACCGAATCAGAATCAAAAACGTTCCACGGATGATTCTGAGCCATCTAAATCCGAACAAGCTTTAGGTGACCACAAAGACCAGGACAATCAAGTATCTCAGAAGGAGTCAACAGAAGTGAAAAACCAATCGGCACCCAGCCCTTCATCGCAACTGATGGATTCCGACAACTTCAACTCTGTTGCTGAATCCACTTCTGAAGCTGTAACTCTTAAAAAGGACGTCGACGCACAATTAACATCAGATTCGATGCCAACAGCAGCCATATCCACCAACTCGGAGCTTACACCTGGTCAGATATCGGACATATCACCGACACCAGAAGAAACGAGCTGGATGACCGGCAAGGAGGGTGCCATTGCTACTGCTGTCATCTCAACCGAGCCAAATTGCATTCCACGTCACAATTGCAGTGAAGGTGGCAAAAATGTCCAAAGCCAAGAGAGCGAGAGAACTGGGGAAGAAGATGAACTGGAAAGAGAATTACATGCCAGGCGGCAACAGAATATTGAAGAAGAAATGAAACATCAGCAAATGTTGAAGGTAAGATAGATCATTTTCAAAGCGATTGGTCACTTTATTTTTATAAAATTACATTCCTCTTATATAAATTTTTTTTATAACCATAAGAAGTGAATTCTTCCCCTAATGACTGTCTAATAAAAAACGTAAATGGTATTACTTATTAAAAAATATGTTTTAGAAACACTGTTGACGTGAGAAGCAAATGGAAAAAAAAACTTATCTGAAATAGATAAGGTAAAATGTATATAAGTACAGGGTTATTCATAATTCCCTCCGGGGTTTCGAAGCGTTATAGTAAAAAAACGATGACGCATATGGCAAAAAGAACATATGAAATTATTACGAAAGTATTCAAGTTTTAATTTAAGCAGTTGCCGATAGATGGCAGTAACATGTACTACTGAAGCCAGTCGTAGTAAAGAAAAATGGCGTTTACAGGCGGTGGGAATTATGAATAACCCTGTATAGTCTACTTACAGCCCAATTTTTTATTACCCATTTTGCCTTAATTTAGTACTATTTTTAAAATGCGTGCCAAAATGCCTCTCTTCTGTGATACGCACAATAATAATTATGATTATAAATAGTGAGTCAAGCTGGTCATGCCTACGGCTAGACTAAAGAGCGTAATGATTAAAATAAGTTTATTGAGTGCATTTGATACATGTGTGGAATTGTAGGGAAAATATTTCTATTTACGTAACACGGTGTTTAAGTTTATTCTAGCTGAATAAATAATATTATGAGGCTTTTTCCGTATTCTAAATGCTGTTTTACAGATCAGTAACTCTTAATAGACGATTGTAGGATATTATCCTGAGATTACGAGAGTGAAGGATATTATATTGAAATTAACTTCGCAGAAGAGAAGTTGTAGGAGTCACGTCTGGGAAACAAGAGGGCATTCCTCAACTCTGCCTTGCGCAGTTTCTTGCAGCAACATATCGTCAATTTTTCAAAATATATCGTTTTTTAGATTATCCATTTCACTCGAATTTCGATGCTTAATGATGGATAACCTAAAAAATTAATAATAATAAAAAATCAAATAAACCCATTGGCATTTTTTTATATTTATTTTCTTTTCTTTATGAATATATTTTTTTTAAAAAAAAAAGTCAACTGGATTTTACAGCTAACAATACAATTGAAATGTTTTTCCTGCTGTTGGATATCTTATAATAATGCTCTGAAGCATGGCTATCCAAAGTATGAATAAATTTCATGAATGTTGCGACCTTTGGTGCAATTTAAAAACAAAAAAGTTCCTATCCTCTTTTAATCTTGATTTCCTTCATTTTTAGCTTATTTTTATATAAACCTTATTATTACAACTTTACTGAAAACTATTCTTATTATCAAATATACTTTTTCTTTTTTAAAATTATTAAGGGGAAGATTCGCATGTTTACTCACTTTTATTAAAAAAAGTTTCATTACGTAATATTTAAATTAATATACTAATAAATCACATGCAAAAACAATATGCAAAATATATGTTGTATGTAATTATTATTAAATTCAAAACAATAATTTTTCCTTTTCAGGAACGGATTCGAAAAGCTTTATTAGAAGAACTAGCACCGGAGGTAAACTTCTCATGCATAATGTTTTTTTCTTCTTTTCTTTGTATTTTAAACAGTGAAGGTTTTAAGCAATATATTTTTGAACCACATTTTTAAATTGTTACAAGAGAATTTTTGGTAACGAACACTACAATTTCCATAAAGGCAATAATATATATCTGTGGATTGTGAAAATTCCAGCAACTCGTAAAATATCCATACAAAAAATATATTAAGGAACAGTTTAATGTAAAAATGTCACATTAGGTAAAAAAGGAAGTCATTATTGTTTTATTGGATTTTTCACAAGTCGGAACCCTTTGTTGCTCATGAAATATTATTCCGTTTTGACTCTCCGTTATAGCATTGTACAATTTTTTATTTTTTAAATTTATAGACCTTAATGTTAGAACATTTAATATTGTGTTGCTTTTTATTAGAAAAAATGAAAGAAATAAGTAAAGGCGTAACTTCTAATCACCAAGACTAATGTCAAATATCATTAAAGAATGGAAAATAAAAGAATTGTTAACATTTTCTAAATATGTTTAGCCAACATCATCCTATGGTAACATGTTTAACATTATTTTATATTTTAGAATAATGTTTATCATAAAAAGTGCCTTGATATTTAAATTTATTCTTGGTAAAAGTTTAAAAAAAAAGTTAATTTGAATATTTTATACGATTCAAATTAGCTTTAAATTCTTATCAAACTTTCATGTTTTATAGTTTTTATTTTTCTTAAATATAAGTTTCTTGTTAAAAGGTAGAAGGTTTTAAAACTGTTTTTGTTTATTTATAGTTTTAAAAATAAAAATCTTTTTCGAACTACCACTATCTAATACTAGGTGTACCAAAAATGACAGCAGATTTGATAAACAAACGGCAAGTGACAGAAATATACGGCTTGCTGTATTTTGCTTAGGAAACCAGTTATTTAATCTCATGATTGAAGTTCAAAATTAGTCACAAATTTCGTCGATAGATGGCCTTGTTGGCTGGTAAAAAATGTTTTCTACTGCATGTCAAACTATTTCAATTAAAATATTTGCTCGGGATTCTTAATTTTGTCCAACGACTGCATCTCGTTATTGCTTCAAATGGTAGTTATTTTGAAAACGTTACTTAATAGTTTTCTTCAGTTACCTGTACCATCGATCGACCAACACTGTAACCCATGGGTAGGAATAAACAGTTTTATAAGCAGAACGCAATAATCCGAACATTTCTATCTTCTTCAATTTCTCTTTAATTGATCTTTGGAATCTTCAATTGGATACCTGCAAATTACGTCATCGTTGGTAAATCTTGGCATTCGTCGATTCAGAAGCCAATCAGGTTCGACACTTAAGCGTGATACTTCTTATTTAACTAATTAAATCTGATTTAAATCACATGCTTAGGCATAATTACTTAAATTTTCAGACGCCTAGTATTATCTTATTTTTTTTTAAATATAATTTTTACAGCAACAGAGTACCCCTGAAAATGTGATTGTGCAGTTGCCATTTAAAAATGAACTCATCTATAATTCGATTAGTCATTGTACAAATTCATCGAATTTAATAAAATTGTATCTAGAAATGAGAAACATTGGTTTTGTAATTTGTATTAATGTATATATTTTTCTGCAACAGATTAAAAAGCTACGAACAGTTGGAGGAACGGCAGATGATTTAATTGATCTATGGAAGCAAAGTGAAATCGATGTAGCCAAAGGTAAATGATTTTAAACTTTTAATCAACTAACAATCAATATAGGAAGTTAGTTTTTCCTTTGTTATTTAACATTAAATTAGTGTGAAATTTAATCAAGGAATCTTTCTCTATATGTCTCTTTCTGGGAAATTCTGGCAATAAGATTAATTAGACTCCAAGTAGATCACGTTGTTTCAAAGGGTCTCTAGATTTTTAAATCTAAATAAACTTAAAAAATGAGGAGAAAGGAAAAAAAAAGCTTGACACGAAATGCGGAAAAATCTTACAAAATTTAGTGTCAACATTATCAGACAACGTAGGAAATATTAATTAATTTGTGACTAAACTAAAATTTTTTAGTAATATTTTTTAAATCAATAAATTAAAAAAATTCGTCAAATTTTGAAACGCAAAAATTATTAAATTTAATAAAGTTAACAAAATTGTAAAAAAATATATGATACCTTGTGAGAGAATTTGTCGTCTTCAGAAACTTTGTTGTAATTAAAAAAAAAAAGAAAAAAAAAAAGAAAAGGAAAAAAAAACGCTTTCATACGCTACCGAATGCAAAAGTAGAAAGCGGAAACCCTAATTATTTATAGTTAAATGTCTCTAGTTATTCGTAATAATGGTCATTTTAAATTAGGTCACACAATAAGGAATTGAATTTTATTACTCAACCATACTATTCCAATACTATCATATTACCACTCTAATCATACTGCTACACTAAAAATCTACTTTTAAAAAAAATTTTAGTAGAAAAGAAAACATTATATGAAATAGTCCTCACAAATTTTATGGAAATTAATTCTCTGTCAAATTGGCTGAAAATTTGATATGTTGTAGTGTAGAACCCGTTATCCGGAACTCAGAAAACCGGAACGAAATTCAATAAATTTTCCCGCCATTTAAATTTTTTTTTTCTTTTCCTCTTAAGATTTTAGGATTTTTCTTTCATTTTTGAAAGATGTTTACCTTACCATTATTTTGGAAATAATCATTAGTGTATTACTTCATCGTTTTTTCTTCTTTTTAAGTTTATTTCCAAATATATATATATTTTTTTAGTTGGGTTTAACAATAAAAAAAAACGGCTTTTTGTAGCGATCCACAAAAGCGGAAAAATCAGTTATCCGGAATAGCGATGCTCTTGATCGTTCCGGATAATCGGTCCCCTACTGTAGTTCCAAAAATTGATAGTTTCCAAGATTCAAAGCCTCAAACCATAAATAATAATTCTTAACTCTCTCTATCTGTCACGTTAATATTAACCAAGGAAAGAGAAAAAAATGGTAAATAATGAATTTTTAAATAGACAATTGAAAGCTAGATTGAGTAACAGAAATCTGGAAACACGTCCAACGCTAAATGAGTAGCTATACTCTGTTGAAAGTTAAGAAAAAGCCATTATTCCTACGGAGAGAGCCTGTTTGCTTCTAAATGGATGCTAAATGGCACACTAAATGGAAGCCAATCTCCCAACTCAAGCGTATATCAATATTGCCTACTTGTGAAACGACGTCGCACAGTCTTCTTTTTGCTTTCTTTCTTATTAACAACAATAATAAATTAACAAGTAATACGAATTAATAAAAAATATCAGAAAATATAAACGTCTTTCTGTTCGCATTTAAAGAAACTGATGAAGGAATAATAAATATTGTTCTTGTAGACGATTTTCTTCTACACATATTCGAGTGCCCTGCACTCACTACACATGTTTTGAAAATGGGAATGGTACCAATTGAGGACCATCTAAGAGCTGTTCTCTACAGTCAAAAGGCGCCGAAGATGGCAACAGCAATAGTCCAGACTTTTAGATGTTTTCTGAAAATCCATGGACACGAAAACAACAACAACAACAGGAAAAATTATCGGTGATTCGGGAATTGTTTCCATACCTGATGATGAGGATTGCTCATCAGATAAAGATTACTAATTTTGTTTTGCACGCAAGACGAGGAGTAACAAAAAAATAAAAAGTAAACACATTTTTTGTTACTACGTATTATTTTTCAGTCATTTTTGTATTACATTTTATTGGTCATTTACTTAAATAATGTGCAAAAAAAAAAGGTCATTTATCTAAGTAATGCGTTGGAGCCATTAGTTAAAACTGTTGACGGATATAGTGAAGTCCCGGTTATAGTGAACCGAAATTTCGACCCCTTGAAGGTTCACTATAGCGGGGTTTGACTGTATATCGTAAATGGTGACAGGAATCAAATTTCTGTCTGACGTGTTTAACTTTCAAAAGCTTTTATATTGGTTTGAAATCATATTTGTTTACTTTGATAACGAAATAAAGCAGAACTATGTCGCGGGTGATAACTTAAATCCTATACCACAATGCTCATTTCTTAACTTGCAACGGAGTATAGCTTTACTTTTTCGCATACACCTAAGTTTCTGCAAAGTGCATCAAGCACTTTTCCCTACAGTGACCTTTGCTATGCCTTTGCCCTTATCTCTTTTGTTTGAGGTTATCAGCTGTTGTCTTCAAGTAGTAGAAATTTTTTTTTTTTTCAAAATGTGTGTGTTGTGATTTAAATTGTTACTGAACTTTATCTTCTTCAGATGAAGAAAAAAAGCGACGAGAAAATGATTTTGACTATGAAGAGGAGGGTGCTGCTGCTGGTGATTTAAACTCCGATAAAAGCCAAATCAACTATCGTACCATAGCACCATCTAGTGACCAAGTTGAAAATTACAGAAAACCTTCAGATGAGTTACCTTATGTTCATGATGACGTTCTTGTGCAGCAACTATATGATGCTGGAAGAGAAGACGAACCATTGTATAGATCCACCAGGGCCCTTGACCCACAAGACGAGTACTTAATCATTAGTACACACATTCCTTATTAAGTAAAATAATTGCGTCCATTTTTTTCTGAAGCTGTTATGAAACTCTTAAGTGTTTTCATAGTGTTGTTCCTGATGGACAAGCTAATAAGAAGGCGGAGAATCCCTCTTTTAATTTTTGTTGATTCTTGTTTAACAGTAAATTTTTAATAGTTATTTCTTCCAATTTCTGAGATAGTTAAATTGTTATCTAGTTGACTTAACAACAGTTTGTTTTTAAATTATATCTAAAGCACTTAAACAGGAAACACTATGCTGAGCAAATAAAAGCAGAAAAATAACTCAGTTAAACTACAAATATTGATTGAGCTTGGAAAGTAGCAAAACCTATAATAACTACTGCAAGCAGAGTTAGATGAAAATTTCAAGTAGAATTCTATACATGCTTTTATCTTGTTAGAAAAATCGTTATAAATAACATTTTATTCTTTATGTGTGTAAAAATTGAATCGTTTAAAAATGTCTTGTTTGCATTTTATATACATTTATTTATTACTCGAATTTTGTGTTTGAAATTTTTTTTATATAGAAATTAATTATTGAGCATTTATTGTTGTTGTATATATATTAATTTGCGCAGTTTAAAGCTGATCTTGATACAGATTTATAGTTTGAAGACCATAATTATTATTTCGAATTAAACTGAATTTAATTTTCAAATTTGAAGCTAATAATTATTCAGTAGAATCTAGTTCTGTTTGTTTATTAATTTTAGATTATTCCATTACAAAATATATAACATTATGTATCTCTAATGCTCATGGAAATTCTGAATGAATGAATATACTCGCAAAAAAGAAAATGCTTATCCACAAGATAATGCTTAAATTTATACAATATTCTGCTGTTTTTTAGTTATTTAAATATTCATGCATATCTAGACATAGAATTAGAAGGTTGATAAAATTTATTACTCAACTAAAATTGTTCGTATTTTGATCTCCAAACTTCGTCGCGACTTTTATTTGATGTTTAATTACTGAAACTAAAACTTATTTCTCAGTAATTAAATCTATTATTACAATTCAAGATATAAAATTCACTTTTCCATTTAAACAGTAAAGTCTTAAACAAGATCAGTAACTGTATTTGATCAACAACCCATAATCACCTTTTCTTCTACCCTTAACTCCTTCATATAGTAGAACTGTTTTCATGATAGATGTTAACATTGTACCATTTTCTCTGATAGATGGAACAACTTCATAATATGGAATTCTTAAAGGGTCAACTTCATAAAAGGTAGATAAACCTACATAGCCACCAACTAATTGGGGTTCTACCCTTTAACGTGTTATAACGTGCAACCCTTTAACGTGTTATCCAATATGGGTTTAGATTCCTTTTCTAGTTTTATTTTTAAATATGTAATGATGCACACAATCAAAAACTTGAATTCAAAGCATCTTATCTTAAAGATAGATCTTAATATTTTTGTTTCGAAAAATCTCTACGTAAATGCTGCTAAATTTCAACTTATAGTTAAAAACATTATTTCTATCACTCACTATTGTAAATTTTCACAATTGTTAAAGTATTTTGCTTAAAATTTATTAAATTATCGCAGTTAAGCTCAGAGCCATAAGCATTGGAAGAAAATTTATGATGAATATGAAGTCAAATTTTCACATCTATTTATTTTTAGCAGAAATAATTATCTAATTGACTCCCTTGAACTTATAGAAGTCGAACCTCTTAACATTTTTTACTAGTATGAAATATTTGTTAATAGACAACTTGTTTTTAATTGGACTATTAACTATTATATATTTAATCTATGAACGAAAATGTAATAAATATATGTTAAATAAAAAAGTATAAGGATTTAACAAACTTCATAACATTTTTTGGATTTATTAAGAGGCATAAATGAAAAGATGCAAATTGATTGAGATTTAATTTGCAAAAGTTAAAATAAAGCGCGATTGCCGTTCAATTGAAAACACTACGTTAGTGCTTCACTATTGATTCCGAGAAAAGTGGTTCGGCTTCGATTTTCTTTTTATAGATAATGCTTTGAACGCTAAAATAGAATGTCAAAAAAAACCGCTAAAGCAAAATTTATTTTTGAAAACATTTTCTTGTAATATATAGCTTACCATACAAAGATGCCAAAGATATAAGAATCTCAATTTTGAATTTTTTGTCGCTTACGTTGATTTTTGAATTGCACGGCAGTATACTGGAATTGTTATAATTCTGAAGTTTTTGTTGTAATCAGAATTTTTTTGATCTATACGAATTTTGTTTTCGTTTAAACATTAAGAACCAGAATCAAATTATGTAACGTATTGATCTTACTTTATTTGGAATTGAAGAATTCAAAATTCTTTTTATCAATCTAATGTCTTTCGAATATTGCTGACAATTTCATTTTTTTTTAAAAATTACTTTTTGCGCAGTTTCAAATTTTGAAGATTTCTACATGCTCTTCATCAGAAATTAAGTTGAGTTTCTTTTTCCGAGGTTGATAATATTTATTTAAGATATTATTTAGTTAGGCTTGGTACTGATTCGAGCAAATATTTTTTAAACCACATTTGGACACCTTTTACTTTATTTATTAAACCATCATCATTTTTGTTTAAAACTATTACAGTTAACAGACAATTAGTTAAAACACGAAGCTGAAGCTGTGCAACAGAGTTTTTTTTTCGGTTCGGTTTTCATTTTATTTTTAATCCATAAGCAAAGTAAATATATGCATGTGTGAAAATTAGTTATAATTAAGGAGCAATATATTAATAAATAAATTTATGAAAATTAGTTATATTTTTAAGCAGCTATATTTGTGTGCGTAAATGTGTCTCGTCTCGAAATTATTTATATTATCTCCTAACTCAGATATATAGGAACAAATAATTGAGATCTATTCCGTACTTAAAGTATTAAATATTTCAAAAGAAAATAGGATATACTGCATCGGAAATTCCTAGAGTTGTTAAATGTGAACAAGTGTGATATCGTTGTATGTAATCATGAATTTTACTTCATTTTAAATGTACAAGACATATAATTTATGTTAAATGTTATGTAAATTCAGATGACTTACAGTGATGACATATTTATGTATTGTACATGTGCTGATATTTGTAAGTATATACATTAAAAATGTATAAAAACAAACATTGGTGTATTTTTTTTCTTACTTTTAACTCGTTTATTACAAAATATATTTTAATTTTTTGAAAAGGGGGAAAAGGTGAATTCATGTTTAAAATGAAGGTAGCAAAATACTCATTTTTGTGTAAATGTTTTTTGTTTTGTGAAACTGTGAATTTTGCTTAAAGGTTTTTGGTAAAATCTTATAAAGCTATAAATTATTTTGAACTGAAATTTTTTATTACAAATACGGCATTTATTCTTTCTGATTGACTGTCTTTGAAGAATGCAACAAGTTCTGATTTTTATTTTTTTTCTTCTGATTTTTATCGTATTTTTAAAATTTGATTTCTCAGGAACTATTCGACGATTTCACTCAATTTTTGTATCTTGCCTTTTAAAATTGCATTCTTTAAAATGATGTAAATAATTGTATATCTTACTTTTCATTTTTTCGACCATTATTAAATAAAATAATAATAAATAATAAATATTTACTAAAAGTTATTTTTCGGATAAAGTTAATTATGGATAAACAAATTTTGTAAATGTGTGAAATTTTTTTAATTTCTCTTAAAAAGTTCTCGAGATTTGACGAAAAACTTAAGTAAAATGAACAATAAGTTGTCCAAACTCTCCGCACACTCACCTGACTAAACTATTGGGACCATATTTCACAGATTGCTGTTACTTCCTATATTTTGGGGGTAAGAAATCTGAGTCTGTGAAAAGAAGAAAAAAAAAAGATATGTTTACCCAGAAAATCCATTTTTGTGTTTGATTTCGTAACTTAAAATATGGTCTGCACTAACTTGATAGCATATTGGAAGTTAACCTTGCGAACCATTAAGATTGCGTCCTAGAATATTAAGATCCGATCATTGGACCAAAAGTTATTCAGGGTGGTCCATATTTTTTTGCGCACTCTACAAAACAACTTTATTTTGTAACAGTGAGAGATTTAGTAATGTGTATATATTACTCATGTTGTTAATGTAGATCCCATTTCAAGTTATTAACTTTCCTTTTAGAAAGATAATAATTCTGAAGCAGAGTGCAATAAACCATTTTAAAGATTGTATCAAAAAGAAAATATTTATCTAAAAAAAGAAAAAATATGAAAACGCGCAGTGTAAAGTTTTTTATTTAATTTTTAAGTGTCCATTCTATTGTTAGGGATAGGATAGTAAATAATATTTGACTAACATTTTTTGAAAAACTTGCAAATTAGAAACCAAAATTCAATATGTTATTTTAAAATTTTTGAGAAGTTAATGTTTTTAAATGGATGTTTTATAACATAATAACTTACTTTTTTTCAGCCATGTTTAAACTTATTTTCGAAAGTAATTAAAAAGATAAAGAACAAAAAAAAAAGGACTCAGAAGTATAGTATAAGGAACCAATTAATAAGATGAACACAAGTAAAAAATATATTTCTCAATAAAGTAAAAATTTCGAGGTGCAAATTATTTTTTTTTATAAATATTTTTAAGTATACGTTGTATCATTACAAACTATGAAATTTTTTTAAGGTTAAAACTATATTCAAATTAAAGATATTGTAAAAATCAGATGTCAAGTGTAATGTATCATTATAAAAATGGATATGAGTAGAATACATTTATTTGAAAAATTTAAATCTTTCTCCGTGAAAATATTTTATTTTTAAATGATAACTGTATTTTTACACATATCGCAATTTCTACACAAAATTAAACTCATAGCCTTCTTTTAAAATCTCATTTTAAACTTTTATGTTATACTTTGATTTTATTTTATAAATTTATTTTTATATTTTATAGCCGGCGTTAAACAACTGACCCAATTCTGAGTTTACTACTATCAATGTTCGACTCTTTAGCCAAGTAATTTTAAACCCAACCCAGAAGACAAGGGATGTCCTGTATTAAGAACTGGGACGAACTAGCCTTCGAAGAAGACTATTTTATGGAACTAGCCGCATTTGCGTTACACGGAAAAGAAAAAAAATACGATAACTTTCCACGGTTAGCCCGACAGTAAAGTGACTCTAGCCCATTATCCATGTACCACTGATGATATCTTATGTCAGCATCATGGATGGTGCGAGCCTGGTGGGGAATTCGTATCGACCAGCCATTGCTGTGATTCGAACGCTGGTCACTTCATTGGGAGGCTAGCGGTCTATCTCCTGAGCCACCACAGCTCTTACATGGCCCTTTTGGAACTATTTATAACTCAGACGCAAAGAGTTAAAATTAATTGATTTAAATGATTTTTTATATATTTTAAGAAATCTTCATCGCAAATCATTTTACAAATGGTAACACTTTTATGAAATGTAAAACTTATTTTCGGCAACCATTTAAAAAAAATTAAAAATCAGAAGCGTTGCGTAAAGTACTAATTTAAATATGGAAACGAATCTAACTGTTTAACTTAAAATTTAAATGCTTCGCTGCGCAAATTTTCCCAAGGAACTTTTTGAATGATTATAATAAACTAGGAGGCTTCGCCCCCTGCTCGCTGGCTCTCACCAACCCCCGGAACTGCTTTCGCAGTTCATTTCGGATTGCTTCGCAATCCAATGCTCGCTTTGCTCGCTCATTGGATACGTTCTTAACGTCTAGTTTTTGTATACTTTTTTGAATACTGAAGTTCCGAAAACTTTTCACTGTAGAAAATTCTAAACCTGTACATTTCAATATTAATTTGAAATTGCAAACAGTTCACATATTTTTCTTAATCACACTATTCTAAATTTCAGTTGTTGAGAAAAGTAACTGTTGTAAGTTTTGTTTTAAAGTCTTTCCCACCAGAGGGCTAAAGCCATGTGTTGTAAAACAATATGAAATAGTAGTCTGCCACTGAACGCCGGATGTAAAGCATCGGCTTTGATGAAGATAATTTTGTATTTTTAATTCTCTGAAGGGCGCCACCTTAATAATATGGAATTTGTAAAATAAATGTATATATTTTTGATTGTTGATGAAGCCCATCATTTTGTGTTTTCATCAGTGTTCAGAAGCAGAACAACTATAAGTTTTTTATTTTATCACAAAAATATAAAATGTATAAAAAACAAAGAAAAGAGTAAGAAAATGAGTATAGTCATAGAAAAAGTTAAAATTATAATATAGTATTTGTCAGTTAAAATAAAACTTTTTGTTTAAGTCATTGCTAACAATTCAAATTTCTCCGAGGCAATTCTAAAGTATAAATTAAGGTAGTATTGTTAAGTTGAAACACAATATTTTTAGTTTTGATGTCAACAATACAATTCAATTTTTCACAAAAACGATTGTTTCCATTGTTAAGTTCAATGTCAACAATTCAAATTTTTCTGAGGCAACTCTTAACCTCTAAATATTATTTTTTTTATGTACACATTTCTAAATGTCAGTATTCAACCACAAAACAACTTAAAGTCCTCAAATTTAGCATGAAGTTGTAAAATGTAATGAAAGAGGGTCATAGCAATAATGAAAGTAGAAGTAAAGTTAGTACTGTAAAATTAAAACAATATTTTTAATCAATGAGCCAAGTTCTTCAAGAAGCAGTTGTAGAAGTAGGCTGTTTATTTAAAACTTTTTATAGAATTTCTTTAAGAACACAATTGTTAATTAAGGGCATTTAGCGATACAACACTTTTAGAATTGAAGGATTTGTTACGTCAAGCGCTCAGGTATCATAATTTTGATCTAGTTGCGCTTCTATATCATTTCGATTTATGTTGCTAAGTTAACTTTCAAAAAATTCTATGGCTGGAAACAGCATTTTTATTTTTTAAGTTGTTTATTTTTATTTTGTTTAGAATTCGTTATTTTTTTAGCGAAATGTTTTTTAACCTAACAGAATTCTTTGCCGACTGTTTTCTCTATGAATGAAGAAAATAAAGTAAATATTTAACTGTTGTGAAAAGAATCTTATTTAGTTGTACAAAGTACTTCAGCCAAAATTTGGGAGCCACGTAAGAGAATTATATATATTAGATCAGAAACACATCATTAAAAGGCAGAATGCTTTGGTGTTTTCAATACAAAGCAAACGTTGCCACCGGCGAAAAAGAAATACAGACAAAATTTGGGAGACACGTAAGAGAATTATATATAATAGATTACATAAATAAGAATTTTTTTTTCACCGAAGTTAACATTTAGACATTTTTGGAAAAAATCATAAAACAGAAACAAAGAGTTAAAAATTCATTTAATGGATTTAATAAATAAATTCAATATTTATTTTAAAAACTAGGAGGTTCTACCCACCAATGTTTTCATTCATTGTATGTTTTCATTCATACCATTTCTTTTTTCTAAAAGTCGATAATTTTTTCCTTGAAAACAAAAATTTTGTTTATAAAATATTTAATTATCATAATTTTATCGTACAAAACTTTGCTAATATGTTAATCATAACCAAATAAACAACTTGAGAAATTTCCACCGTGAAAAAAAAAATCAAACTTAGAAATACAGATTGTGTGATACAATAAGTGTAATTTTACTCGTTAATGATATATAATGATAACCTTACATTATTATATTGCTAACCTGTAATTGTAACCTAATAAACGATTTGAGAAATTTCCACCGTACTTGAAAATAAAAATTAAACTTAGAGATTATGTGACACAGTAAGTGAAAATGAATAAGAAGTAATTTTATACGTTAATGATATAAAATAATAACCTTACATTATTATAGCAGTTCAGATTGGAAATGGTTTTTGTTTCTCTTGAGTCATTAGTAATTTTAAAAATTTCGATATAAATGTTAAGATTTATATCTGGCAACATCTCATCTCCATATCTCATTATCATTTCTTAAAACCCGTTAATTCATTTTTTATTACACTTGACAACAAGTCAAGCGCGAGCTTATAAAATGGATATCTCGAGAGGGATAAAATTTTCTTCAACAAGAATTAAATAGTCATTTCTTAAAGATTCTTCGTATTTCCAGTATATTTTCTACCCTCTATCGTAATTAGAACTTCCTAAGAGTAATAGATTTTATGCAACGAAACGAAATGTAAAGTTACGATTTATCCACTATTGCGATTTTTTAAAATAGAGAAGAAATCTTCACCTCCAATTATTATATAATTGGCAACTTCTTTATAAAAGTTAAGTTTTCTTTGCAAAAATTTCACTGTCATTTGCAGAAAATTTTGCGAAACAGATGCATGGTTGCAACTTTTTAAATAATTGTCATAACCTGTAGATTGTGGTCCTAACAGTTTAGTCAGGAGAGCGGATGAAAGTTTGGTCCCCTTTACGTTAATTTCAATTTTTATGTTTTTAGTCATATTTAGTCAATTTCATACAAACATTTATTTTTAATAATTATTTATTATTACTTAATTTAATTGTGGATGAAAAATTTTTGAATTATGAGGCACAATTTTTTAATACTATATAAATCTACATATTTTTCTATCGAGAAATCTAAAGTTTAAGCTGTTTTTATTCAGTAGCAGCCGGAGAAAAATTAAAATTAATGATTTTTCAAAAAATAATTAGGTGAAAATGAAAAAAATATTTCAGGCAGCTTGTGGTAATGCGGTAGTTAACTTGTAAAACTTTTTTTTAATTTTAATATTATTTTCGTATTAAAATTATTTCAAATATAAATTAGTGCTTTAAGCAGTGATCACTCTTATGATGTATTTCTAGGATCCTTTTCAATTATTAAATAAAAAAAGTATCACATTAGGGGCCGTAAATTAATATTTAAGCAACGAAGAAACAGAAACGCAATCGAAATCTGACGAAACTCTACTAACTAAAGCGAAACTTAAAACTTCAAAACCTGCTTAATTGTGGGTGGGAAAGACATAGGCGATGAAAGGAGAGTTCAAAAAACCTTCAATTTCACTAGGTAATCAAATTGGTTTTGATGTTTCTACCTCGTCATCCTCACTAGTGGTTCTAAAAATTTCAAAAGCGTTTTTGTTTCTTCCTCGCTTGAACATTCGACCCCGATCGGGCATACTTTCCAGCTTTCATTTTTAATGAGGCTTTTTAAATATATTTTAAGGAAGGCAATTAAGGGACACCCTGTATACTTGGTAAAAGTGAGACTGTATACCTTTTAAGCTTTTACCGTGAAGAAAGTAGGCTTTTCACTAGAAGAAATACATAGCATTTATTTTGTAAGTAATAAATTGATGTTTGATATATATATATATATTGTATATTTATAGCAAAATAAATAAATACAAAAAAACACGAAGAAAATTAAGAAAAACAATAAGTTTCAGTTATTACGCATAAGCTGCAAGTAAATAGAACTCATAGAATAAGTTCAAAATGAAGATAAAACAGAGGAAAATTACAGACATATGAAAAAAGGGGAAAAAAGAAAAATAATAATAAAAATAACAAAAAACTGAAGGAAAAAAAATAATAAAAATCCGGGAAAAAAAGGATCATTTTTTTAAAAAAATCCGGAAAATAAAAGATATAATCTTTTCATCAGCCCACACGATTATATCCGCAAAAAAGAGTGCTTTCTAATATTGTATCAATATAGCCAAAGCAAAATATATCAATACAATAGTGGGAGGAGCACTCAAAAAATTTTTATAAAAATTACAACGAATAATTAAAATAGAACACAATAAGTAAAAATAACACGTAAAAACAGAAAATAAAATGTAAAGAAAAAACAGAATAAAACATAAAACGAAATTTATGAAGCGAGCAGCGAATTCAAATGAACTTCCATGAAAGGGAAATTTTTCAAGAATGATTCAAAATATTTTCGTAACAAGATTGCCAGATTGCAAAATATGAAAACAAAAGAGCAAATTGGGAGTTTTGTTTTAAAGTGCGTTCTTACTGAATTACTGAAGTGCATTTGATTTGTTAGTTACCAATGATGGGCCCGAAAATGGATGTGTGCAAGGTAATATTATACTGGATAATTTAGAGAAGTTGACTATAAATAATTTTAGAAAATAAATATTTGTTTAAGAAAAAAATAGAAAATAGAAAATAGAAAGAAACATGAATTGCCTGTTTTGCACATAATTTTAGCCATGGATTTGCACGTGGAAAAATTATATAAATTAACAAAGAAATCTTTTTAGTAAATAATTTTAGCCACGGATTTACCCGAAATGGATTTTATATATACAGTGATACCTCGAGATACGAGTTTAATTCGTTCCGTAACCTTGCTCGTATGTCAATTTGCTCGTATCTCAAAGCAATTTTCCCCATTGAAATTAATTGAAATGCCATTAATCCGTTCCAGCCCCAAAAATGCTACCCCCAATTGTTTTTGTTACGTGTTTTTGAATAAGAAAAATGTATTTATAAATGACAAATATTGTATAAAAACATAATAAAAGAAAATGTAAAGCAAAAAAAGAAAAAACTGGTTTTATAAAGTGTGCATACATATTTGTATTTTGATCACTTAAATGCAAGTTGCACACATCTTAAATGCTACTGTATGCTTAATTTTAGTCACTGCTTTTCTCTTCACCGGTCTTTGCTTTTTTAGCTGGATTAAAAAAAAAAAAACTGTCCAAGGAGGTTTGTTTCTTCCTCCTTCTCAGAATGCTGCAGAAATGAGTTAGGCGAGTGTCATGAAATAGTTCCGATGCACGACCAGATGCAACTTTTTCGGGATGTTTCCTTGCACGAACTGTGAAATTCTTGCCCACATTCCCAAGAACACTTTTATCTCACTTGTAGAGATAACCTCCTCCACCTCTGGCTCTTCCTCGAAACCAATTTCTTGCAGAACCCCCGAATGCTGCTGCGACGGTAACTCTTGTAATTCCTCTGTCGTCAGTTCCTGAGAGTACTCCTCGATGAGCTCGTTCACGTCTCTCTCACCCATCACCAGGTCCATGGATTTTCCCAGAGACCCAATATCCTCCTCCACTGGCACTTTGGGTTCGAATCCTTCGAAGCTATAGACTCAGGTCACAGCACAATTTTCGGCTACAGACTCACTCTGGCCACAGCTTCTTCCATGCAGAGGTCAAGGTCCTCGTTGCAACGCTCAGCCAGGCCTGATCAATAATTCTGAGGCATATCACGATGTTAAAGTTGTCCTCCCAGTACTCTCGAAGGGTGAGGTTTCTGTTTTCTGTCACCTCAAAGCAGCGCCGGAACAGGTGCTTAGTGTACAGCTTTTTAAAATTAGAAATCACCTGCTGATCCATGGGCTGCAGGATAGGAGTGGTGTTAGATAGAGAACCTTTATAAACTTGAACT
>NC_092210.1:61576681-61581121 GCF_043381705.1 Parasteatoda tepidariorum | reverse complement strand
AATTTGTTTAAAAGGTTATGATATATATATATTAAATAATGTACATTAATGGATACTGAAAAATTTATTTATTCAATATGATAGATAGTCAAAAATAGAAGTTCGTCTTCCACCCCCCTTCCCAACACGACACCATATTAAATTCCAGAAGGATCATACAAATTGTAGAGAGTATGTAATAACAAAGCTTTTGCGAGAATATTCAAACAAACAAATATTTGTTTCCAGAAAACTGCCTCGAACTATTTTTAAACTATACGCGCTGGCAGTTCTCTTTCATACCTCAAAAGGCAATATGAATTACAGATAATATGAAATATTTCTCGCGTAAAATATTGAATAAAATCTCTCAGACAACTCATAAAATATTTCCTTTCAGAAACACGGTTGAAGAAATACACATCCGTAAATACGTAGGTGAATTGATGAGACAATAAAATGAAAGGAAGTATATATCTCAGTTATTTATTTTGTGAAACATATATATATATTTCCTTAATGACTTTATTTCTATTTTGGTAGTGCAATTTTTGCTTTGGGCGAAATCAAAATCACACAAAATTATGTACATTGTAGAATAATAAGGGGATAAATAAATTCAAATAAAGCTATGTCACAAATTTTGGAATTATTAATACATATGTGGTGCAAATGAAAAAATTAAACACCCTGAATAATTTTTGATCTAATGGTCGTATACTCGAACTTAATGACTCACGGGGTACCCTCAAATATGCAAATTATGGAATCAGGCCTAAAAACGTAATTTCTCTAAATAAACATATCTTTTTTTTCGTCGGATTGTGATTTCTAACTCCCAAAATATAGGTGGTAGCTGCAGTCTGGGAAATATGATCCTTATAGTTTGATTAGGTGAGAGGTGAAAAGTTTCGACTCCTTAATATCAATTTTGCTTTTTTTTTATTTCACCATATCTCGAGAAATTTTTAAAACAAATTGAAAGATTTTCGTCCACAATTATAAAATTTATTTATTCAAAAATCTATGCAAAAAATAATTTTTAATAATTATTTATTATTATTTTTTTTAATTTGATAATAGACAAGAAATTTTAAATTGTGAGTTATAAAAATTTTTACAGAATTTTAAGAATGTTATTTTATATGTCAAAAAGGAAATTTGGCCGAAATCGGCCGAATAGTTCCTAAAAAATCAAATTTTAAACATTTGAAATTTGATTTCTCAGGAACTATTAGATCGATTTTGTTTAAATTTCGTTTTTTGAAACATAAAAATACACCCCTCAAAATATGTAAAAATTTGAATACTTTCCATGAACTTTTTATTAAAAATATTAATAAATAAAGTAGGAAACAACAATAAATAATTATTAAAAATTATTTTTTTTTTGCGCGGAAATATATTTGGATAAATGAATTTTATTATTGCGCGTGAAAATTTTTAATTTTCTTAAAAAGTTCTCGAGATACGTAAAAAGTAAAATTAACAATAAGGTGTCCAAACTAGGGACCATATTTCCCAGATTGCAGCTGACCCCTATATTTTCGGAGTCTGAATTCATAATCGTTCGAAAAAGATGTATGTATATTCGGAGAGAGGCCGACCGGCCTGTGTAGGGGTTAGGGAACTGCCCTTGTATCATCATAAAGGTTCTGAGTTCATATCCCGGGCAAGGCATGAATGTTCTTTCCTTCTCTGTACTATCTGTCCTTACTGTGGGAGCAACGTTGGCCCACCTAAGATGGTGCTCCTGAAAGAGTGACCAACAAATCTGCCCTACAGGTGCCTGTATGACCTAAGGTCATTATCCAGGTGGGCAATGGAAAAAAAAGTATTCAGAGAGAGTACGTTTAAGTGTCTGATTTAGTAATTTAAAATATCGTCTGCATTAAAAATTCGAGGGTGTAATTTGAGATAATATAATTCTAAAATAATAATTCGAGGATTGAGTCTTACTAAAATATTAAGATTGGATTGATTAGGATTATTGAGATATTAAGATTGAGTCTTACTACGTGAAAATCTAAACCAAAGGCAATTCAGCTTTGATGGCGCTGCGTCAACCTATTTTATTCAACTACAATACCTATAAAAATTTTACATCAAAAAATTTAGTTAATAGTGTATGAAAATCGTTTTATGAGGTAAATAATTGTAAAAAGATAAAAGCTTGAAAAAAAGAATGTAATAGCCTCCTTAGTTCTAGCCGACAATTCTAGCTCTCTCATTTTATTAACTAAAATGAAACTAGTTTTCAAAACAAACTAACATAAAATTAAATAAACATAGTAAAACGGAAAATGGGTTGTACTGTTTATAAAGATTTTCAGATTTGTTATAAAATCCAATGTTAAGATGATAATTGCTTTCTTTTATATAGCGTTTGCGGATGGATGAATTCCAGTTATTATTGTATTAGTCGTCACGTGGAGTAACTATTACATTACAATTTCAAAACCACTCACTACACTTTTTTCTAATAATAACCGAAGATATTTTGCCCTTTCTTCAAACATCAATGGAAGAGCCGCGATGGTTCAGGTGATAGAGCGTTCGCCTTCCAATGAGGTGAACCGAGGTTCGATCCCGGCGATGGCTGCTAGTCGATGCAAATTCCGCATCCGGCTTGCACCGACCACAGTGTTGACGTGAAATATCCTCAGTGGTAGACGGATCATGGGTAAGAGTCCCCTTGCCGTCAGGCTAACCGTGGGAGGTTCTCGAAAGGGAGAAATTTTCCTTAGTGGAGGATTTTCTGATGGAACTGCATTTGCATTGAATGGAGAGGAAAACCACGAAGACCTCCCACGGTTAGCCTGACGACAGAGGGAGTCTAACCCATGATCCTTCTACCTCTGAGGATATTTCACATAAGCACTCGTGAAATATCCTCAGTGGTAGTGATCGAGCAAGCCGAATGCGAATTTGTATATACCAACCATCGCGGGATTCGAATCCAGTTCACCTCATTCGAAGGCGAACGTTCGATCCCCTGAGCCATCGTGGCTCTCTCTTGATTAATTAGATTACTTAAAATAATAAACAGAGCTTTTATTGATTGATCATTTGGTGTTTGATTTGGCGAAAAATATATTAACTATCGCCTTCAACAGACGAGAACCATATAATATGGTATACAGTGTGTCTCAAAAAGTTTAAGACACACTTGGACTTTTTTTTACGTCAGCACTGTGGTCGGTGCGAAGCCGGAAGCGGAATTCGTATCGACCATCCATCGCTGGGATTCAAACCCGGTTCGCCTCATTGGAAGGCTAACGCTCTATTCTCTGAGCCACCACGGCTCCCCGTGTAGACACTGTATTGTATTGTATTGTATTTCGTTGTATTGTGTTGTGTTGTGTTGTGTTGTACTGTACTGTACTGTATTGTATTGTATTGTATTGTATTGTATTGTATTGTACTGTATTGTATTGTATTGTATTGTATTGTATTGTATTTTATTGTATCAATGCTCGTAGTTGAACAGCCGACCCAATTTTGGGTTTACGACTACTAATGTTCAACTCCTTAGCCTTGTAATTTTGAACCAATACAGAAGACAAGGAAACTCCTGGACCAATACCTCCAGCGGTAATGATTTGTTATGGGAACATGGAGGACTTTGCGACTCGACAGATTTAACGTGCATCAGTCACCATTTACAACACTGGGAGTAATTGGCCGGCGAGGTCTTACCCACGAATTTTGCACATGGGCCCAGTGCCCTACCAACCAGGCTATCCCGGCCTCCATGCAGACATTGCATTGTAACAATATATATTCCAAGTAAATAAAGATCGACACATTCAAGAAACAATGGTCAGTACATTTTGTTGAGTCAAATGGTTCTTCGCCTATCCAATTAGGCCTAAATAGGTTTAAAAAAAAGGAACATTATGCATTATTTCCTTCAACGCGAAAATCTCTCTGGCAGATGGAAGTTAAGTAAAATTAGTTCACCGCCAAGTAAATAAAAAATTCGCTGTGTCTTTTCGTTTCAGATGTCTGGGTTAGACATGATTTTAAGAAAGATTTGTGAGTTCGTCTTTTCCGACAGTTAGTGTAGAAGAGGGTAATTTATGGTTATATGCATCATTGCAAATTTCTGAATTTTCTAGTGAACTCAAGGCTTTTTAGATTTTCATACAATGAGATAATTTTGTGTGAAAACTCAGAAACTGGTCAGTGAATCAAAAAAAAAGACTCTGCCGGTGTCGTAAATGTTTTATCTGTTCAGACTGTTCTGTTAAATGTCTCAGATTTTTGCCTTTTGTTCAGAGGCAAACACTTTACTTATACTGTAATCTTAAATCTGGTTTTCAAAAAATAACATTATTTAGTTTTGATATGCACACTCATGAGCAATCTCTCTCTCTCCATCTATATCTATCTATCTATCTATCTATTTATCTATCTATATATATATATATATATATATATAAATGAATGTCTGTGTGT
>NC_092210.1:61563171-61576523 GCF_043381705.1 Parasteatoda tepidariorum | reverse complement strand
TATATATATACGCACTAAGTAAAGAAGTACCTAAGTGCAATAGAAATTACATAAATAATGTACAGTGTGCCAAAAAAAACGAAAAAAAAATCGGACTAACCTGGATAACTTTTAATCTAATGATCGAACCTTCACGTTCTAGGACTCAATAATAAGGGTTCGAGGGGTGTCATTAAATAAGCTAATTAGTTATTGCAGACAATATTTTAAGTTACTAAATCAGGCACAAAAACGTACTTTCTCTGAATGAACATGCTTTTTTCTTATTTTTTTAACGGATTTGGATTTCTGACCCCTAAGTAATTGTGGCCCTTTGGTCGCCACAATTTGGAAAAAATGGTCCCCCTAGTTTGGTCAGGAGAGCTATTCAAAATTTGGACCCCATAATGCTAATTTTACTTTTTTTAAGTTATTAAGTTTATTTATTATTTTTTATAAATTTATTAAATAATAGTAGAAAAAGTTTGAATTGTAAGGTATACAATTTTTTACGTCATTTTAAAGAATGTAATTTTACGTGGCATAACACACAATTTGAGTAAAAGCGGTTGAATAGTTTCTGGGAAATTGAATTTAAAATTTTAGACTTTTTTGAAATTCATTTTCTCAGGAACTATTCAACTGACTTTGCTCAAATCTTGTATTTTGCTATGTAAAATTATATTTTTCAAAATGATGCAAAAAATTGTACACCTAACAATTCAAATTTTTTTTCCGACCATTCTTAAATAAAATAATAAATATTTACTAAGAGTTATTTTTTTCAATGAATTATCTTTGGATAAACGAATTTTGTAATTGTGTGCAAAATTTTATCAATTTGTTTAAAAGGTTATGGTGAAATACGCAAAAAGTGAAATTAGCATTAAGGGGCCCAAACTTTGGATCGCTCTCCTGATCAAACTAAGGGGACCATATTTACTAGATCACTTATATTTTGGTGGTCAGAAATCGGACGAATCCGTTTAACAAAAACAAAAAAGAAGTTTTTTCTTCAGAGGAAAGATGTTTTTATGTCTGATTCCGTAACTTAAACTATCGTCTGCGCGTATTAATGAGCATATTAGAGGGCATCTCTCCGAGCCATTAAGATTGAGTCCTAAAAGACGAAGATCCGATCATTAGATCAAAAGTTATTCAGGGTAGTCCATTTTTTCTGGCGCATTATACATCTATACATCTTTTTAGATTTTTTCTTTAAAAAAAATGGTATTAATGTCAAAAATTACCCTATTAACACAGAATTATGTAAGTGGTATTACACGCATTTAGTTTTTCAGAGTTTCTTTTATAGGAAACAGAAGTTAGTGTTTGCCTATTTCAAACTTCTAGCAAAAATATCGAGTACTTCTCGATCAGTTAAACAGAAGAAAAGAAATGATTTCTAGAATTGGGTTTGAAAGATCTATATATTGAGTTGAACCATGCTTTCATTGCTTTGTCTTTCGGAAATTTTTTTAAAAGGAAAAAAAACAAAACAAACAAACCTGTTGGTCGAACTTACACCTACCCACAAACCGAGGCAACTTAGGCCACTAAATGTTTTCTATTGCAACCTGCCTTTAAAACAACTTTTTTCTAAGTGAAGCAAGATAGTAAATTGAGTAAAAATATATTTAAGAACAATAATTGAAAACATTTATTTATTATTATTCATCTATTATTTTAATACATTATGTCAATTATAGAAATTCGTTTAACTGCTATATTCTCGTTATAAAATTTTAGTAGCGTGACATACTGTCACGCGCTAAATTATTGATCGCATTATTATATCGTCCCTGCAGTCACTTTCGTAATTTATACGCTTCCCCTTTTCCTCCCTGCATCGGTGCCTTTGATGGTTCCATGTGATATCTCCATTTCTACCTTTTCTTAACCGTAACTACTCTTAATTTTTTAACACTTTAACTTTTACTTTACGTTTTGACCGCTCTCTCAACCGTAACTTTAAAATTTATGTAACTGTAACCTATTTTTAACTGTTTCTATAAATGGTCCTCCATTTTCCCCCATATTTGCATTCGATTTTTGTATGGCATTGCAATCAACATTTCCTGGCTCCGCCATTTTAATTTTTTGTCCACCTACCCCCCTATCCACCTCCCCTCCTTTTGTATACCCGCCTTCCTCAACTAAGATTTATTATATTTCGATGGCGTTTTTTTTTTTTTTATCCTTTTATTATATATTAATTTGCGACCTCCAATGTGTTTATTTTTTTTCTGTCTTCGTTTCTGGCAAGAAATTTGAAGCATTTCAAACCATTAAATATAAATGGTGGTCTATACGGAACAGCCTATATATATTAGATAAAACTTTATAAATTTATTCAAGAATTGCTTTTTAAACTTTATCGCGCATTAATAGGCACTGTTATTGAAAATTTTTATTGTGAGAGGTAGGTGATAGTAATTCTCTTAAATACAAATCGAAATGTACATTTCTTAGATCACGTGGTAAACGAATGTAAAATTCGTAAGTTACGTAACTACCAATCGTGATGTAGGATTTTTAAATCGTGAAAATACAAAACTTTTTCTTCACGTCGATGACTTTTTGACTTTCAAGTAAGTTAAACATAGGTATAAACTTTCAAACGTAAAGATCGACGAACGAGACTCTTAAAAAAAATTTTTTTCTTTTTAATAATAATATTGCTGAAACACGCACATGACGATAAATAAGCTTTGCTTATTATTGAAAAGGCAAATGAATTTTTCCGAATATTTTTTTCTTTTAAATTTAAATATTTATTTTAAACTTCTCGTACTTCAAGTTAGGTTAGTTTCACTAAATACTAGCTACTATTCATATGAGTGATTTGTGCTGTAAAATGCAAAATGGACATAATTTCGTGGGTAAAAAAAATTTAGCTGATTTATTATAGATGAGAAAAATTAAAAAAAAAAGATATAAATTATAATAAGAGATATAAAAAACTAAATAAAAAACAAACAAACTTTGAACTATTAGTTTGATATTCTATGGGTGACTGACCCTAAATATTCCATCTAATCAAATCAAACTATAAATAAAAAGTTTTGGCTTATTGTCAGTACCTCAGGGGATAGAGGCTTAAGGGAGAGTCGATTAAGGGAACGGGTAAAAATTATAATGATTTCAGATTTAAGGCTATATTTGTTTCCCTTTTTATTAAATAAATAAATAAATAATATTTTTAGTGATTTATTAACATAAATTTTGAACGAAATTATGTCAAATGCTTAAATTTCACGTTGCTTATTATTATGAATTTTGAAGACAATTATGTGGATTGTTTCAGCAACCAATTACTAACTGGTCGCTCTTTGGCGCATGTGAAAGAACAAGCGAAAAGATTATGAATATAGTTGTTAACCGTACCCTCTCAATCATAAGTTGTTGTGAAAAAACTTCTAATAATTGACAGATATTCAAACAGCAAACAAATTGATACAACAAACATCAAGCGTTTGAGAGGTTTTCATAGACCCAAAATGTAAGAATTATTGGCAAACCATTTATAGATTTTCATTAACAACTTCATATGGATAGTAGCGATATTGAAAAAAATATTCAAAATAGATTCCTTTCAAGTCAATTTTCGAATTTATTAATTGACAAGTTGGTTTTTCTTACAAAATTTTGGAAAGTTCTGAATATATTCCTTCCCACCAGCTACTTAGACACAGTTAGCATAAAATACTTAAAAAAATTTCTTTTTTTATTATGGTTTCAAAGTGAATTATTACAGATTTAATTTTTTAATAAGTAAAATAATGAAATAAGGAAAAATTAATGAAATTTTTTAAAGATTTTTCTCTTGGAGAAAAATCTTTTGAGAAATTCATCTGACGCACGTGGAAGTGATAATTTAAATAGAAATTTTTTTCAGCACAGTTTTTAAGTCTAACTAAATATTTCCGAAAAGTTTATAGAGCGCAAATTTAATTAATAACTTCTTTTTAGTTCAAATAAATTAAATTCTTTATTTCAGTAATTTAAACGAAAAAGCATTCGTTTAATGAAAATATCTCATTTTAATTGCATGAGTCATTAAAAACGATTAGAGTGGACAATTATTTTATTAATTTTTTTTAATTTTATAATACCTAGAAGGAGCCGCAGCGATAATAATTATATTAAATGTGATTTCTTTACATCTTCTACAGCACAAAATCGCTTATTTTACCTTAGAATCGTCATATATCTCATGAAAATTGTTATCGTCATCATTAAATGCTTAGGAGCTGCACGGTTTGAGAACATTTAGAACCAGTTTATAAAGGGTCCAAATAAAAATTAAAAAAGTTTTATAATATTGAAAATTTGTTTTTCTTAGATGACAAATATAATAAAAATAATTAATTGTAGCAATAGTTATTAGCACGCAAAAAATAATTTTATTTGCAACTTTTTTTTTTCAAATTTAAATTTATTTGCAGAGCTGTTACGAGGTAAAGAAACTGGGAGTGTATGCAAGTTCGCCGTTTCAAGTAAAGAGATGAAATTTGTATTTATTCCAAACAAGCTACGTAAAAGAAATGTTCCGTTTTTGTGTTTTTAAATTCGATATTTTTTCTCCAAAATCTTACTAGGATACCGGTAAGTGACGTCAAGTGGGTATCTCAATCCTGATTGGTTGTTGAAACGTGGCATTTGTTTACGTTAGCAACCGCTTTTTCTATTCTATTTCGAGTAAGTCAAGCCCGTGAAGTATTAATTCTTTTAAGTGGCACATTCTATGTTCTTACACTAAGATTTTTTCACCCAGATTTCAATTCTTTCACTATATATTTCACACTTAACACAAAGACAGGAAAAAATGAAAAGAAAATAACATTGCGCGGCACAACTTTTCAACATTTCTCCTAGTATCGACAATAGATTGTTATTCAGCTTGTTAGTTCGAGTATTGGGGCCATATTTAACAGATTGCAGCTAACTCCCATACTTTGAGAGCAAGAATCCAAATCCACTCTAAAAAGACATATTAATTCAGAGAAAGTGTCTTTTTGTGTCTGTCTCCGTAACTGCTTGCATAGCATGTTTAAGTTAGGCCCTCAGATTTTTCTGATTAAATCCTAGAACGTGAAAACTCGATTATTAGATCAAACGTTATTCAAGGTGTGTGCATTTTTTTTAAATTTAATTTTGTACACTGTAGTTTTCACTACTACTGTAATTTTTACATAAATAGGCAATTTCGTTGCAATATTACAAAATTGTGTCATTGTTAAAAAGCTGAGTAACAAACTATTTTCGATGCGTACTCTATCAGTTGATAAAAGCTAATTTAAAACTTTTAGCTTTGCTTTGAATAAGCAATTAACAGATATCTATTATAAAAAGAAATATTTATTATGTTTTTAAAGAAAGGCTCACCTTGTAAGCGATAGGAAAATAAACAGAAGTTCACTTTGTGAAATATAGAACAAAGTAAGACTGAACTAAATAAATTTTTAACTAGAATTCTATAAGAGATAACAATAATGCAAACGATATGATGATCGATATTAAAAAAATGCTATCCAATGATTATGCTTAAAAATATGCAAGCGTAATTTTTTGATACAGTACTTTACAACAGTGAAATATCTTAAAAACAGATTAATTAAGTTGAAATAAAATAAAATTTAATTGAAAAAAATTTAAATATTTTGATCCTGAGACTGAACTAAATCAATTTTTAACTAGAATTCCTTAAAAGATTAAAAATAATGCAAACGATGTGATAATCGATATAAAAAAAAATGCTATCCAATGATCATGCTTAAAAATATGCAAACGTAATTTTTGGATACAGTACTTTGCAACAGTGAAATATCTTAAAACAGATTAATTAAATTGAAAGAAAATAAAATTTAATTGAAGAAAATTTAAATATTTCGAGCATTCATTAGCATTCACAGCTCTGAAAAGCGTGACGGATACAGAAATGTAACACTATTCATATTACATCTCATCATCGTTTTACACATATTTTTAGTAATTAATAATGTTTAAGGAAATTTTTGCAAACGATTCGTAAATAATTTTTAGTGAATTAAAATATTTTACATCAAAATTTTTCCCATTCAATATTCATTTTACTTTGATAAAAACAGGTATATGTGCAGTCTCAATAGCCCTTTCCCCCAAAAATCAGTAAAATTCCCTAAATAGCTTTTGATCCTAAAGATAAGATTTTCACATATTAGGATTCAATCTTATTGGTTCAAGGACCTAACCCATATTATACTAATTAATTGCTGCAGACGATATTTCAAATCCTGAAATTAGACACAGAAGCGTAACTTCTACAAATAAACTTACCTTTTTTCAGTGGATGCAGATACTTGCTGTAAATTCTAGACTCTTTGAATGGGGGGGAGTCACCGCAATCTGGAAAATATAGCCTCATAAATTCAGCCAGAAGAAGGGTCGAAATTTTGGACTCCTTAGTTATTTCACTTTTGTTTTTCCCATTTCAATTAATTTTTTACTTACCAAAAATTATTCGATTGGGAGTTCTTATATTTTAAAACTTTTCATTTAAATTACGTAGATTAAATTGGTTTAAAAATTTGTATATTTTATAATATATTTTATATTTTTTATTATATAGCACACATATCATTATTTTATCCCGTTTACTCAAACGGTATGTTCTAAACAGGGTCAAAACTTATGTCGGTAAAGTTAATTTATTATCCACCTGTATATAAATACGAGTCTTCACAGATAGTCAGTGGGTCTTCTTTGTACTGATTTCCACATATTTCCTTCTAAATTATGTAAAACATTAGATTCAACAGATGCTAAATCTAAATCGTCTAGTATAGCATCGATAACTAAAAAAAGAGAAATTTTTTATTCATTTATTTAAGTTTGTTTCTCCGATTGTTTTAAAGGGGAAAACAAGACAGCTAAGTCTGTTAACATTATTACACGTGCCATTCATGAAATAATTAGAACATGCTTATTTACTTAGTTTCTCTTCAATAGTCTATTAAAATACCCGTAGTTCAAAAATATTGTCGACAAAAAAATTTGTTTTCCTCCCTTATTAATGACACAGTCATGAAAATCTTTAAGAAATGTTAGCAAAAAAATATTTCCGATTTAAGTTTTCTCAGGTGTGAAAATAAACTGTGACAAATCTTTATTCAATAAAATTTTATTATAATAAATTTAATGTATATTATTCCGAAAATAAATAGATGGTTTTTTAATTGCCTTTAATTTTGTTGATAATTGACATTTCTTTATCTGCAAATTTTTATAAATTTAGTTTTTAACTCTCCTTAATGTAAACTACACTGGTGGACAAAATTAAGAGATGGAAGACATTTTCCCAAATATCTCAAAAAATACTGAATATAAATAAATGAAATTTGGTATGGATATAGCTCATTCCATGATAATAAAGTATACAAAACAAAAATGAAAGTGCCATTCACTGGCAAGACCTATTGCAAATAAATCCAATGTAGTCTGAACTTAAGGATAAAAGATGACAATAAAAGTAAGGTTTGTACAGTGTGTGTTGCCTCTAGTATGGTGTATGATCACCCTTGACAGACAGACAGCATGCACAACGAGTATGCATGCTGTTAATAAGTTAGTTAAGGAGGATTGTGGAAGACCCTCCCATTCTTCCACCAGAGCAATTTTTAACTCCAGAATGGTTCTGGGGGGAGGTTGGCGCATCGCAATAGCTCTTCCAAGAGCATCCCAAGCATGTTCAATAGGATTTAGGTCAGGGGATTTGGCTGGCCAATCCATTCGTTGAATATCCTCGCTTTCCAGATACTCATCAACCATGAGAGCCCTATGTGGTCGCGCATTGTCGCCCATAAAAATGAACTCAGGCCCAACAGCGCCCCTGAAAAGACGCACATAGGGCTCTAGGACCTCCTGCCTGTACCTCTGGGCATTCACGGAACCATCGTCAAACACATGGAGCGGTGTGCGGGTATCTTGCATGTGCAAATGAATGTGCGAAAATGCTTTCCATCTCTTAATTTTGTCCACCAGTGTAGATAACTGCAGAATTGTTAGCTGCAGAAAAAAATGACTTAACTTTCTGATAAAAAGTGGAAATATCCAGAAGTTGATAATTTATAGTAGTAAATCTTTTCATTTTTAACTGGAACCAAAACCTTTATTAAGTGAATATGTTTTTTTATGTTGTCATTGGTATTTAAAAGGTATTTTAATAAAAATGGATTGATTGCTTTTCTGCCGTGATCAATCTATTCATTCCAAGAAGTAAATATGTTCCATAGCCATTGCCTTTAATATTTGTTTTTAGATCCCCGTCGATGTTGGTATCAAAATCAGGTACGATATGAAAGGAAACGAAACATGATTATTTCAAACATTTATCAGATTCAAAAAAATTATTTACAAAAAAAAATTATTAAAAATCCGGGAAAAAAAACATATATAATCTCCTCACCAACTCACACGATTATATCCGCAAAAATTTATTTTCTGTTTTTTACGTGATATTTATTACTTAATGTGTTCTATCTGTTCTTAATCTGTTTCAAAAATTTTTTTCAGTGCTTCTCACACTATTGTATTGATATATTTTGCTTTGGCTATATTGATACAATATTAGAAAGCACTCCTTTTTGCGGATATAATCGTGTAAGCTGATGAAGAGATTATATCTTTTTCTCCGGATTTTTATTATTTTTTTGAAAAAATAACTTTCTTCTTATCTTTTTCCATTATTCTGTAAGGTTTTCCATGTTTTCTCTGCATTTTGGATTTATTTTATGAGCTCTATATACTTGCAGCATATGCGCAGTAAATAAAACTTATTCATTTTCTCAATTTTCTTCGTTTTTCTCTTTTTTCGTTTTGTCCTTCTTGTATTTATTTATTGTGCTATATATATACTTTACAATTTGTTAAATTATTAAATTAATAAACAATTATTAAAAATTACTTTCATATGAAATAATCTTCAGATTAATACGTTTAGATAACATTTCCTTTTCTTCACGTAATTAATTCCAGAAATATGGCAAAAAACGCTTTCAAGAGCTTTTCAGAGAATAAAAGCTATGTTTTCATGATAGCTTCCTACTTTCTTTTTGTTTTGAAGGTCAAAATATACCTTCACCTATATTATACGAGAATGAGTTAAGTTCGTAAGCTGATTTAGTTGTATATTTAAAAGTTCGTCATTTTTTAAAGTTCATAAATTGTATATTTAAATTGATAAATTTTTGTGTATTTGTTTTGTCTCTCAAATGCAATTCAAGTCAAAGGTTTTGTTATTAAAAAAAAAATTAAAATTATTTTAAAAAAATTCAAAGTAAATAAACAGATAATATGAAGAAAAATTCAAGCAGACATATGTAAATAAGACAAAGTAAGAATGTTAATGAAGCCTAAGCTGTTTCACCTATAAACATTGCGATAAATTACAAGAAAATTAAACCAATTCTCAAACGAATGACATCATCATGTTACTACTTTTTATATTATTCATATTAACTTGCATATTTTGCTGTGTAAAATTTTTTCTTTTATCTTGTGAATTATTCTTAGGGCAAATCTAAATCTATAGAGTTAAAACAGCTGCCTGCCTTTAACTGTTCATTTCATGCTTTTAATAGTTTTCTTTTAAGTTTAGTCTAATAGCGGCTTTTATTAATTAAAATCTATTGTCATACTTTTCATCTAATGCGAATAAGTATATAAAATTATCTTCTTCTGGTGTTGAATTCGGAAAGCTTTGGTTTCAGGAATATTGTAGAAATGCATGCGATGTTTTATAGACGCTCCCTAATGCAGGTTTGTTTCTTTCTTTGAGCATAGGGGCATTAAGAGAACCACATAACTTTTTTTTACGTAACATTACTTATTGCTCAAGGGAGCGAGAAAAATGGGAAATTTATTCAGTAAATGCGCATCTTTCATTTGGCAATCAATGAACGATAGAACGGAAACCACCACGTAATTCCATTTCGTATTTCTGTTCAAGTGAATAACAGATGAAAGTACGTGAAGTTATTTTCCATCATAATAGCACCAGTAGGTAAGAAATAAATATTAAGACCATATTGTTTATTATTAATGATATTTATTCCTATTTTTATATAAATATTATTTTTAATTTCAATTATAAATACATTAACAGCTCGATATAACAAGTAACATGTTACGAGAAAACTGCTATTACAACAAATTTCCAAGTCACCGTCAAAATCCTAATATTAAACATTCAAACGGTGTATGTTTATAACGCGTTAAAAATAGCTAAAATCCGCTATAGCGACAAGTTGTTTTTAGGAAAAGGCATTTTCCCTGCTGTTTAACAATATTATGCAATAAAGGAAGACAGTTTTATTTATTTCTGGTATTATAACAGAAATGTGAAAAATAGTGCGTGGAGTCCCTCCGCGCGGAAGAAGTTAAACTTCGCAACCTGCGACGCTAATTGTAGAAGAATCAGCAGTCGTAGAAGGATCACTAGTTCTATTCAACGACTCTTTTTCCTGCTCCGCTCGCTTCCGTGCTCTTTAATAACGGTAAAATTGTGCATTTTTCCCTCGTGGACCTCTTGAACCCCTATCGTCTCGCCCTGGAAAATGTATTTGTATTAATAATGTATGTGAATGCGTCATAATGTAATTTCAAAAGAGAAAACCTAACAATCAATTGATATTCACAAGAGACCTACCTTCACAAATCCGTCGCATTGTCCGTGGGATTGTTTTCACTCATTTTTTACAATTGTTATCCACTAAATTTGAAAATAAAAAATACTATCCTATTAAATTATATGTGTATCAAAACAAACTAAAAAAATATTTATAGAAAAACAATACTTTTATGACTTTTATTATTTTTATGCTAGTGAGAACCAAAACAATATGGAAATGAATGAGGGAAAACTGGATCGTACCACGTGATTTCCCGGCCAATAAAAATGTAGCGTTAACCGTTTAACGCAACCTTGTTGGAAGTCGCATAAGAAGTATAACTTCAAAAACGAACATAGTTTCATTGTGACAATTTTCGCCCTTTATTTTTATAAAGCAATGTGTGACAAAAAACAGGGAAAGTTATCTTCTTCTTAACGAAAGAAAAGCTGTGGTATTGATAGAAATTCTGCCTTGCTTTTCGAAAGGATGGTCTTTTTGTTGACCACATATCTATCATGGACTGGTCCCTTAATTTCCTTTCATGACAACTTACTACTGAAATCAACATTTAATGTTATCAACTACTTCGAAAGGTATCACACTTCACTTCATTTTCTCTTTGCAAAAACTTGTTACGATTTAGAAACTCATTGTTAAAACATTTCTGTTGTAGAAATTTCAGCCGTTTTTCAAGTGCAGAGCTACGGAATCCAGTTTACAATCTTGTAGACAAAGTCTAGATATATATTTAGATCAGAGTAATTGTTCAGAACAACAAAAAAAAAGTAGTAAACATATTTTTTAGCATTGTTATTGCTATTTTAACATTAAATAAGTGTATTTGCTTATAACAACAAGCTCACAACAATGACAATTTCATCTGTTAATATGAATTGTTGTTATAACAGATTTTTACTGCACTTAACTTATCATCTTGATTAATAAACATCTGTCTGTGGATTTATATGTTATTTATTTTACTTTTTTGAGCCCTACTCAGAAGACAATGGAACTCCCGTACAAAATACCAGCCTTGATTCACTAACATTTAGGTCTTTTTGAATGAAATTAACTCGCGTTTGGAAAACTGCCAAAACACTCAAGGGAAGGGAGCTTTAACCTATTTTCCGTCTGCATCCAATCATGTTTCATGTATGCTTGTTTTTCATGCATTTTTCTTTATATCTCAAATTAATCAGCCCTATTCAGGAAAAGATAAACCTTGGACTAAGTTGTTGTACGTTTAAATTCTTTCTGTTTATTCTATTATGCGATGAAACCTAAATAAAAGGTTCTAGATTCTAAAAAATTTCAGAATGTTTTCTAATCTTTCTCATTTGATAATTTTCTCCAGAATATTTATCACACGATAGTAATTGTTAAGAATTCAATTACTTTTCAAATATGTTATTTAAAAAAAAAGAGTATTGCTTGAAAATCTATCCACTAAATATTTAAATAACTAGTTTCGTAGTGTTTTGATGAGGTATAAACAGAGGCGCATCTATGGAAAGATGCGCCTTTATATCTATGGCCTACGGCAAATCGCGTCCTGGCATCTTTCCTGAAATATTTATATTCTCTTTTATTGTTATACAATACTAAATAAAAACATTGTTTGAAGCATTTAACCCTTTTGGCAATATTACAAAAAGATTGCGTTACATTTAAATAAAGATAGATTAATAAATAAATAAAAATGAACTGTAACAATAAAATTATCTCTTTTTAAATGTAATGCATTCAAGTGTATTCATAATCATCATTGATTAGAAACTGAAAGTCTGTTTTATCATATTTATAGAGGATTCTACTGCATTTGTTCAGCTATCAATAAAAATTCTGACAATTTGCTTAGTTAAGCACAATTATATTTTAAAGTTTTACAAACAACAAAACGCACACACAAAAAAAGTAACTCTGGTTTAAAGAAGAATTATAACATAACCGAATGATTATCCAATAATTTTAAAATAAAAACTGAAGGAAATTTTTTTAAAAATAATCATGCTTTGCTAACATCAAGACAATAAAATCATCTCGATATAATAAATTCATTAAAGTAAATAATTACGAATTAAAGTTTAAATAATTACGATTCGTTATGGTAATTACAAATAAAAAAGCTACAATCAAATAATCTATTTTTGATAGTTCATTTACTGTTCAATAAAAAGACCTAAGCTTTTAGTATAATTGAATTTTACAAACATTATATAATAACATATAATAAGAAAAAATATACACATAAAATATCCCCCATACAAAACTCTGGACTTAATAGTGACAAAAAAAAAAAAAACTAAAAAATACATTCTTTAATGAGAAATAAATTAGAGGAAGTTGACGTTTTATTTTAAGAATATCTAGGAATAATTAATTTGCTAACTGTGAAAGAAAGGCACTGAGTAAACCAATAGATCAGAATACATTCTGGTCTATTTAATAAAATCAAATTATGAAAAATCCTCTTCGCATCAGGTTACGAGGGTTGCTATTTATATTTCTGGCCTAATAATGAAAAAACAAATATGTAGGATCGAAATTGGTTTTATTGTTTTTCAAAATATTCTCCATGATGATTAATACACTTTTGCATGCGTTTGAACCAATTTTCAAAGCACTTTTTCCAGTCCGATTGAGGTAACTCCAAAACATGCGTTTTGAATGCATCAACCGCTTCTTCGGGGGTCGAAAATCGTTGTCCACGTAATTTATTTT